>NW_025728290.1:2767500-3091269 GCF_021461385.2 Schistocerca piceifrons
ATCTTCTTTGTCTGGAGTTTTATTTAATCAGCTACAAAGGAGGGCAGCCATTAGCGCTATTGATCTACAGTGCGATTTATTGGTAACTGCTGAATAATAAGCGATTAACATTGAGAATTATTTTCAAATGTTAATGTATATAGTGATGGTACAAAAAGATTTAATATATATTATTTGTTAGTAGTAAAGCAGGGGTTGATGCAGAATCGATAACTGACTGTGTTATGTTAGTCGCCATTTTAGTGAAATATTGCAGCGGCAGTTTTAAATTGATTTTCTATACAGACATAATGTTGTTGGTCATAATTTCGATAATAATTGTGTATTGGTGGCCCAGTTAGACGGTGAATAAACTCTAAATATGGTGAACGTATATCAATGCAAACAGCACCTTATGTGATAAAAATTCTTATATGCTGATGTATGAGGCTTGGTTATTTCGTAACAACTTTTATGAAATAATTTGACAAGAAAAAATAGATTACTATCGTGTGTATGTGTGGTAGTGTGTCTCAAAACTGTTCATTTTGTGCAAAGAAATGTATTGGCACCTCGAATAACAGTAGCGTTAAATTCGATAAACGATCTGCAACTAGTAAAAAGACTATTATGCAACAGCACTGAAAATTACTAAAAATAATTACTCTTGTTTAGTTCGGATTACTTATCATTCATTTAGCTTGTTTTCTGGTTATATATGAAAATTTTTGTGCATGAATTTAGTGCCATTTACACTGTTTGACAGACAATAATACTACACTTTTCCAGTTGGAGATTTCTTGAACAAAATAACGATCACTAGCTGTGAAAAGCAATGGGTAAATAAAACCTCATTTACATTAATAATAAGTTACTACTTCTATTATAATCTAGCTGAAATTGTACAACAAACAATCAAACCACAATACAGCACGCCACAAAGTGTTCAGATAACTATCTTACATTATAGCACTCGATACACCAGTACTACAAAGTATCTACACTAAACAACTTCCTGTACCGCATAATAATTAAGCAGTGATTAAACTTAGTATGTACTGAGGCAAGTGTGTCTCTGCAAATCTCACTTTCGCGATATACAAATTTTTTTATTATTATTACCTCATTCAGCACATAACATATTACTTTCGTGTGTTCTTTATATTTCATTTGTATCATACTATTACTGTTACTGACGCATGTGAACGTAATCTCTGTTACCTGATCAATGAAATACACTGCTCACCCTTACACCGCAGAGCTAAGACACAGTTTTAAGCGATCAAAACGTCCTACGATCAGACAGATGAATCGCTGCATTCACAGGAGAAATTACGTATAAGACAGGATATGGGTCCTCATTTCTTAGCTTTCCCTCTCTTTTGTAGGCTTTCTAAGCAAATAAGATCTCCTGGTTTGTACTGGGGAAGTGCATTCGCCTTGTTGCTATGTTGCAACTGTTTCTGAGTGTCTTTAAACTTGTTCTTTTTCACCTTGTCTTTAAAACTGTTCTGTTCTAGCAGCTTCCAGATCACTTTAAGGCGGCGGGCTAACCACTTCACCTGTTTCAACACTGAACTGCAACTTGTTGAGTTCAAATGGAGAAACATGGTTCAAATAGAAACTGCCCGATGGGACATTCATATATCTTATGACTGTTGTATGCAGAAATTACGTATCAACGTACCTGTTCCAGTCAATGTGGCTTGGTGACATAGTATGAAAGCATCTGAATAACTGGTTTATGAACACGGTCTAGGCGACAATTTGCTTTTAGTGAAACCGAATTGTACTCCACTTTTTTAAATCGGAACAACTTGAAAACTGCTGTGGGCACTGTTGGCATAACATTTCTTTCTTGTTCAGTTAGGTTAGCATTAAGTAGAACTAAGTGATTTACAAAGATGCAAGCAACAGTTTCTGTAGTTGTGTCCACAAGTGGCAATAGGCGTCGGTGTCCAGGAAAGTGATGAATATTGAATAAGATGTGCTTATTATTTTGGGTAGTTTGTGAAAAGGTGAAAAGGGTCCAACAACATCCACGGCACATTCTGAAATGGCCTGACAGTTTCTGGGAGTCTTTGTAAAGAAATTTCGATTCTCAGTTAAGGCACCCTCTTGCACAAGGCAGACAGTTCTGTATATATCTGCGATCATTGGTTTGCCTACCTCTCCTATGCTAGCGTTTGTGACTCAATTGTCAATTGTGACAGGCCTGCAAGCTGTCAGAACATACCGACGTAATGTGCCATTCCAATTCTTTAGGTATTAATCCCTGGTTACTCAGGAGGGTTTTATGATACAAAATATATTCTTGCACAGCAAAGTCCAGATGGGAGGCAAACAGGTGATATTCAACATCTCTTTCGTGTGGTACTTTTAGTTCTTATTTTGAAACATTATCTGTGTGGATAACCTCGACTTTACAGCTTAGCTCATCAGCGTTCCAATGCAGCTGACCTGATTTGTGGCGCCCACCAACTGAAATGATTACTATGCTTCTTTAAGCTTAGCATCCATAAAGGGCGGCATGGACAGCGACAACAGTGAAATTTAGCCCATGCAGGTAATATTTAAAATAATTCACTCCACAAACAATTGCTAAGCTCTTTGTCAGTAGTACCGTAATTCATCTTTGTGGAGTTAATTTGTCTGGAGGCTCTCTGGCTCTGAGCACTATGGGACTTAACATCTGAGGTCATCAGTCGCCTAGAACTTAGAACTACTTAAACTTAACTAACCTAAGGACATCACACACATCCATGCCCGAGGCAGGATTCGAACCTGCGATCGTAGCAGTCGCGCGGTTCCGGACTGAAGCGCCTAGAGCCGCTCAGCCACCAGCGGCCGGCCTGTCTGGAGGCAAACCTATAGGTGTTACCTCACTATTGCCCTGACTACGGACAGCTCCAATAGCATAATCCAAATCGTCCACTAACATGAGAAGAGGGTTTTCAAAGTGTGACAAAAAAGGCGATCTTGTCAAAACATCTTTGATTTTTTGCATAGCCATAATGCATTCCACATTCAAATACAACATCTTTTTTAAATATTTTTGTCAATGGTTTAGCTACCATGGTATGATATTCCAAGAAAATACAATAAGAAGTGGCGAAACACAAAAATGACTGCAACTCCTTGATATCTGTGGGATTTCGAGAATTTTCAACTGCTGCCATTATCCTAGGATCAGGTTTAACCCCCTGCGCTGATAACGTTCCCGATGTACTGTCCTTGTAATTTTTCAAAAGAACACTTCTCCATGTGACACTTAAATGTGCGCTTTGGAACCTAGACTATAAACTTTTTAATCTTTCTGCGCGCTCTTCAGATCTTCTTGAAAAGTCTAAGATATCATTTAAATATACAGATACAGTAGTCCCAAACCTCTCAACAATAACTCAGCATACCTTAGGAAATTCGCAGGGACATTCCGTAGGCCAAGAGCAATGCGAAGAAACTCATACAATAGAATGGAACCACAAAAGTGGTCTTTGGTCGATCTTGGGATTCAATTGAAATTTGATTGTACATGAGGACATGTCAGTGGTAGTAAAATAATTACAGTTCACAAATCGGTCCAATGGTTCGTCGATATTGGGTAGAGAGCCAATGTCAGGGCTACTGACCATATTTATCACTCTGATATCGGCGCGTAGATTATACGTTTCTTCTCCATTGAATGACTTCCTTGGGACCACGACGATTGGTGGCGGCCAAGGGTAGCAGACGGTTGAATTAACCTGCAGTCAGGTGCTGTTGAATAGTTTACCCGACAACAGATTATAGACGAAACGGTAGTCTTTATGGTTTCCGAGCCACTGGTACTGCGTTTCCCGTTGGTATTTCGTGCTGTATGAGGTCAGTTGCCGCCAGATACTGTTGTTCCCCGAATAACCACACATATTCCTTCAAAACTGGGTGTTCTGATTCAGACAAATGTATCGACTTTTCCCTTAACTGATACCTTACAACAGGTGCAACAGTGTACACGTTCCTCACTGGCAACCTCTTATTCCCCTTACGTTTCAATTGCTCCCGACACTAAACTTTTGCTTCCATTACTTCCTCGTCATTTGCCAGCAGAGTTCCATGCGGTATTTCTATATTTCTTTGATCAACATTATCATCACATTCGGGCACATGTAACATTTTGCCTCATACCTTTGTATTACTGAAACTTCATTTGACATGAATCTGTAACGAGTCGCAAACGCCGTTCTGGCTGAGCGGGTCACCCAGAAAGTTCGATCTCGGCGGTATCCGGGCTTTGACATCAATCCAGAGAACTTTTCAGTTGCTCGATTGATATTGACGGGAGTAGTAGTATTTAATGACCAACTTCGTGGTTCCATTGGAGCATGTGGAGGAGGCCACACACAAGAAGTTTCTCGCGAATGCGGTCAGTGGCTATTGTCAAAAAAGTGAGACGCCTCACTGAATTGTGCAGTTCACATTGTATATAATGGATCTCCGTCTGAAAATTGGCCAGGAAATCGTTCCTTAAAATGACATCACCGCTGTGTTTCCTAACTACTTCCATGTCACACATCCTTCCATCACTTCGCAAATCTACCAAACTAGTTCCTGAAGGGGTGATTATCTCATCACTTACACCACTAATGTTGTAACGTGGCGGTTTGGGAAGACGTTTGTCATTTTGTGAACCAATTAACACACTAATATGAGTTCCTATATGTATCATCAATTTCACCGGCCTTCCTCTAAGCTTGTCTTCTAAAACTGCAGAGTGAACATTTCATTCTGGAAACATCCCCCAGGCTGTGGCTAAGCCATGTCTCCACAATATCCTTTCTTCCAGGAGTGCTAGTTCTGTAAGGTTCGTAGCAGAGCTTCTGTGGAGTCTGGAAGGTAGGAGGCGAGATGCTGGCAGAATTGATGCTGTGAGGGCGGGTCGTGAGTCGTGCTTAGGTAACTCAGTCGGTAAAGCACTTGGCCACAAAAGGTCTAGAGTTAGAGTCTCGGTCCGGCACACCGTTTTAATCTTGCAGGAGATTTCATACATATATGTGGTTGGTTCGCCATATTTCACTGTATAACGCAAAAAAAAAATCTAATGTCATGAGACTAGGGCAGCTCATAGAATAGACTGGTTACCTGGTACAAGTCTTTTTAGTTGAGACCACTTCGGCGACTTACGTGTCGATGGGGATGTGATGAGGATTATGAAGACAACACAACACTCAGTCCCTGAGCTTGGAAATCTCCGTCCAAGCCTGGAATCGAACAGGAGCCCCGGGGCATGGAATTCCGTGGCACTGACCACTCAGCTAACGAGGCAGACTGTAATTAAATATTGTTATTGTCACTTTGCATGGCAATTATTGAATGATCTTGTCACTATTTATTACAATAGAGACTATTTCCTGATTAGTTATTTTAGTCCATAAAATGAAGCCAAGTGTGCAAAGTATGTTTCGAGGACAGGTATATATTTTTGTATAAATCTTGCACGTAAAATCATTAAAAAATCACCTAAGAGCATTACCACATAAATAAAACTTCCTCCAGAAAAATATTCGGATCTGAAAGGGTTAAAGTCAGGTTTGGTAAATATTTTATCTGTTTTCAGAAGCAGGACAAGATTGCTCTTTGACACAGGGCATCAAGTGTTACACATCATGAGGAATCTCTGTCCAAGTCCAGTCCAGTTTTACATCATGAAAAAGGAATTGCCAATGTCTTCGGGAGAGGACTTCTGTTAGTAGAGTTGGCTGTTGTGGAACCTTCGGTCCTTTGAGTGGGGTAATTGGAATTTTGAACAGGGAAACGAGAGTATTATCAGGAGAGAAATTAGACATCCAGTTCTTTTGTTTGCCTTACAATAATGATAGATCTCCACAAAAGACTGCTCATCTGATTATTTGAGGATCTAGAACTATTCTGCTTTATATCATTTTCTTTCTGGAACACTGTTTTCTCACCATGACACTCGTAAGAGAAATGAATTTGTGCTCCTCAATTTTAAAGAATTTCGCACTCGGAACATTTTTGTGCTGATCCAGGGATTTTGAACAATCTGCCACGTCCCAGGGCTATCGATACTCACTGTTCGGTACCGAGTATGATCAGTTACTTTAAGTCCCATCTATAGGCTACTCTGGAGAACGACATCGTCATGTTCCTACAAAACCTGCCAGAGTTCTATACAACCGTTCGCTCGACGAAAGATACGTACCCAAAGACCGGAAAGTTGCGCAGTTCACACCGATATTCAAGAAAGATAGTAGGAATAATCTGGTAAATTACAGGCCCATATCGTTAACGTCGATATGTAGCAGGATTTTGGAACATATATTGTGTTCAAACCTTATGAGTTATCTCGAAGAAAACTGTGTATTGGCACATAGTCAACATGGGTTTAGGAAACATCGTTTCTGTGAAACACAACTAGCTCTTTATTCACACGAAGTGTTGAGTGCTATTGACAAGGGATTTCAGATCGATTCTATATTTCTGGATTTCCGGAAGACTTTTGACACTGTACCACACAAGCGGCTCGTAGTGAAATTGCGTACTTATGGAATATCGTCTCAGTTCCTGTCAGAGAGGCCACAGTTCGTAATAACTGACGGAAAGTCGTCGAGTAAAACAGAAGTGATTTCTGGCGTTCCCAAGGATAGTGTTATAGGCCCTTTGCTGTTCCTTAACTATATAAGCGATTTGGGAGACAATATGAGCAGCCGTCTTCGGTTGTTTGCAGATGACGCTGTCGTTTATCGACTAATAAAGTCATCAGAAGATCAAAAGAAACTGCAAAACGATTTAGAAAAGATGTCTGAATGGTGCGAAAAGTGGCAGTTGACCGTAATAACGAAAAGTGTGAGGTCATCCACACGAGTGCTAGAAGGAACTCGTTAAACTTTGGTTACACGGTAAATCAGTCTAATCTAAAGGCCGTAAACTCAACTAAATATCTAGGTATTACAATTACGAACCACTTAAATTGGAAGGAACACATAGAAAATGTTGTGGGGAAGGCTAACCAAAGACTGCGTTTTGTTGGCAGGACACTTGGAAAACGTAACAGATCTACCAAGGATACTGCGTACACTACGCTTGTCCGTTCTGTTATACAATACTGCTGCGCGATGTGGGATCCTTACCAGACAGGACTGACGGAGTATATTGAAAAAGTTCAAAGAAGGGCAGCACGTTTCGTATTATGGCGAAATATGGGAGAGAGTGTCATTACAGAAATAATACAGGATTTGGGCTGGAAATCGTTAAAAGAAAGGGCGTTTTTCGTTACGGCGGAATCCTCTCACGAAATTCCAATCAGCAACTTTCTCCTGCGGATGCAAAAATATTTTGTTGACACCGACCTACGTAGGGAGGAACGATCAGCACGATATAATAAGGGAAATCAGAGGTCGTACGGAAAGATATAGTTGTTGGTGTTTTCGGCACGTTATACGAGATTGGAATAATAGAGAATTGTGAAGGTGGTTCGATGAACCCTCTTCCAGGCATTTAAATGTGATTTGCAGAGTATCCATGTAGATGTAGATATAGAGCGTGCGCTGTCTGATGAAAGGTATGCGGAGACTTCTATGTATTGCAACACTGAAAACTAGATCTCAAGAAAGACGGAACTGCCCGTCGAAAAGGAGGCAGGAACTTGAGTTGTGTCAGTAGGGAAGCGGTATCGGTAAACGAGGTTAGCCGTGAGAACTTAGTGGCACCGTACATGGACTAATCATTCGATGTCAGCTGAGTAACAAATCAATCAGGGACATTTCAGCCGTTCTAAAGCTGGTCAAGAAGTCGGCGATGTTATTGTGGGATGGAAACGCTAAGGAGAAACTGCAGATATGCGAAGACTAAGCAGATATCACGTACTGAGGGACAGGGACGGTTGAGCATTGCGGATGATAGTTGTAAACAATCGAATGAAATCGGCGCAAAGAGACTCTCATGAGTTCCAAAGTGCTACCAGCTGTGCATCTGGTACGATTTCTTTGCGAAGGGGATTAAAAAGCATGGGGTAGAACGGTCGAGTAGTTGCTCATAAGCTACACATTTCTGTAACCAGTGATAAGCGACTCTTGAGGTGATGTAAAGAACGATGCCACTAGACAGTGGATAACTGGAAACGAGTGTTTTGGAGATATAAATCATGCCATAACATGTGGCAATTCGATGGTTGGCGCATGTCAGGAGAACGTTGCTTGCCAACACGTGCAGTCCCAGCAGTGAAACACAGAGGAGGTGATGTTACGGTGCGTATGCGTTTCTCGTCTTTAGTGTTCCCTTATTGCGCTTAAGGAAACGTTAAACGCAAAAGAGTATGCATAAACTTAACTGCATTGTGTAATGTGTACGACAGAGGAACAGTTCATGGACATTGATGGTTTGAGTCGGTATGGAAATGCACCCTGTCGTATACCAGTATCTATGAGGCAATAGCATGGACAATAGCATTCCAGAAATAAACTGTCCTTATCAGAGTCCGCACCTAAACCCAATGGAACAGCATTGGGATGAGTCAGAACGATCTCACTCCGGACCCCAGCATCCAAAACACCACTACCTTCTCTGAGTTCTGATCTTGAGGAAGAATGGCCTTACATTGCTCCATAGACATTGAGAAACCTTACGGGAAATATCCAAAGAAAAGGTCAAGGCGGTATAAAGGCAAATCGTGGGCGCACTCCATATTAATCTCCACTAAGAGGCGCACGGGTACTTCTGACCAAATAGTGAAAATTCACCAACTTTATACGAACTTACAATCTTTTCGAGATTCGACGCGGTCAAATGTGATGTCATCCCGCACCAGACCTGTTTCAAGACACGAGATTTCTAAACATTAAACAACCATTACTTGTTAGTGACTTCGCAGAGTAATTTTTCTTTTTTTGTATTCGATCGGTATTTATTGCAAGATTGTGTATTTCACGATCATCGTTCATTCGAATAACAGGAACAAAAATGGTGACCATTCTACTGCATTATAAAAGTTCATTGGTAACAGTAAAATAGATAAAGTAAAGTAGAACAAGGCGTAAGAATACAACAATGATATACTGCATACAAAAGAAAAATGCGGTAAATGCATTGGAATCGTATGAAGGAAACATTTTTAGCTGTAGTCGATACATTCTGAAAACTGTCGATTCATGTTATCCTTTATATAAACCTTATAATCGCTGAACTCGCTTAAAACAGCGCAGTATGAGTGGAAAGGTCTGGGGTTGATAAGCAGGGCACAAGGACTGCTGGAGTGGAATACTGGCATCATTTGAGGATACAAAAATTTATTTTCACCACTTTCATTAAAACAGAGCATTGGTAACGACACAATGATTAATTAGTTTTTGCAAATTGCGGTGATCTACACCTTTTATTCCATTGTATAAAAGCAATGAGAATAATTTTAAAAAATTTAAAGAAAAATACCCTCGTGGCCCCAACTTTAAATTAATAAAAAATTGGTTTACACAAATATAACCTTAACATAACTAAAGATCTGAGCTCACTAGTCAATTATTAGGCCTCCTGAACATGAAAAATAACAATTTTGTAAAAGGTATTAGGTTTAAAACTATTACGTTTAAAGAAAACACTCAAATAGAGTTCTCATAAATACGTGAATTAACTATTATGGAAAACATTCGGCAATATGATAGCCTGAAAGGTCTACACTGCAATCAGCACGTTCTGGACGTCGGGCGTTCACATCGGCCACGCGTCTGAATTCCGTGGTCGAGAGCTCAAGTGATAACAACTGGCAGGAAGGCCTGCGCACACCGATAACGGCTTCTAGAACGCACAAACCCAGTATTAATACACAATTCACTAAAATACTAAAACCAACAGCCAAGCACTGGGTAGCGCCAAATACAGAAAGAGATGTTAAACGGTATAGTGTGACAACTGCAGTTACTATTAAAGCAATCGTTAATTAAACAATCTCCAATTACGTAAAATTTCACCTGATAAATTTATAAGCCACAACTAGTTCAAGGCGTTAATGACCAGACAATCTGCACACAACCTTAGAAACCAAAGCACCGTTTGATGACGCAAAATTATTATAGTTTCCAACAACAAGAAAGGTGGCGATTCCAATTTAAATTAGTGGCTAAAGTTTTATACACAGAATAACTTTGATTCATAAAATAATAATACAAAAGGAATCGCCGAATATTGGCCACATTGGTTATGCAGCAGAACCAGAGTACAGCGCAGTTACATGGACTTGCAATACCAAGCATCCCGGACTCACGTCCAAGTGACATAAGGAAAGACTAGCGAAACTCGAAGTCGCTACACGGAGCAATGACATCCAAAAGTTCCACCACAAAATGGCCCACAATTTATAGTCCAGGAGCTCGCCGTTAACATGCACGCCAGGGTAAACTCCCGCGCTCTCCTCCGGATTCGAGATAGACACGACTCTTAAACAGAGCTTATGTTGACTGGCGATTACTTCCGCACTCCATTTCCGCTCGCCACCAGACCCAGGCGCTGGAATGTCAACACCGTGTGTCCTCGCGGTACATTAAGCAATTACTGACTATTGGCGATGCTCTGTGCGCTGCCTTCCCTCTGTCAGTGTCGCCAACCGAGTCTCCGTCAGTGGCCCGACAGTTTCTCCCTTGCGAGCCGCGGCCGTCATAAGTAGAGGGCGCTAGTCAACCAGGACGCCGCAAAGCGAGTAGCTTCGACAGAGAAACCATCCTGCCAAGAGCATCGTAGGAGGTCACGGCTCAATCAGAATCACCAAGTGGAGGGAAATTGTCAATAATGATTACTCAAAGTAAGTAGATGGACTCATCACAATTCCGTAAGTGTGACAACTGTGTTCAGATTACAGAGGTGGAAATATTTATTGCATGACCATGAATTACTTTGTCTTTTTGTCTTTTGCAGCAGTTTGCTTCAGGTTATACCAGTCCCATTGTTGCTAAACTTTGTTGAAATATTCTTGCCTCTATTATCTGACCTCTTCACGCACGTTTTCCAACAATACGCAACTCTTTGTTGTTATTTGGTTTTGCAATGAAACCAGTGTTTATACTGCCATTTTGACTTGAGACTTTGCGGTGAGAAGATGGGCAGGTCAGTTGAATTAACGCCAGAAAAGAAAGCTGCTATTATTGATTATTCTTCTGTTGGTCTCAGCACCAAAGAGATAGCCTCTAAGACAGGATTTAAT
This sequence comes from Schistocerca piceifrons, assembly GCF_021461385.2. NCBI lineage: Eukaryota > Metazoa > Arthropoda > Insecta > Orthoptera > Acrididae > Schistocerca > Schistocerca piceifrons. The sequence continues at coordinate 2,778,665 of NW_025728290.1, forward strand.
GTCTACGATTTCGAGGTTACTGAAAAATACAGGGAAAATGGAAATGTTCATCGTGACAAAGTAAGACGTCGCAAAAGGGCGTCTACGGTCAAACAGGACAGAGTATTGAAAAGGCTTTCCCTCAACGATCGTCGCCTGTCTTCAACTGAACTAAAGCGAGACTGTGAAGAAATGTGCGACATCTCAGTAACCAGTAGAACTCTAAGAAATAACCTACTGGAGGCTGGACTCTCAGCCCGTCGTGCTAGAAGCAAGCCTTTATTGACCAAGATAATGTGACAACAGCGACTAAAATGGGCAATGGCACATGCGACATGGACACCAGAGATGTGGAACAAAGTAATCTTTTGAGTCAAATTTAATCTGCATGGCTCAGATGGAAAAGTGTTCATGTTTCGAAGAAAAGGCGAAGAATTTTTGCCATCATGCATAACACATACAGTCAAACACCTACAAGGACAGATGGTCAAGACGTGCATTTCCAGTGGAGTAGGTTGTCTGGACTTCAATGGCACTGTCAACGCAGATGCCGACATAAGCATCCTTGAAAGAAAGCTTATGCCAACTATTACAGACCAGTTTGGAGATGTTTCCAATTGCATTTTTCAGGATGACTCCACTCCTTGCTATAGAGTTTTGATGGTGAGTCCTATGACTAATATTTGTACCAAACGCGAAGCAGATTACTTTACTGGTTAATTATCACGTACTTCTACATTTCAGGTAAAATCTTTCCTTCTACAAAATCGGGTTCGAGTATTAGAGTGGCCTGGAAACAGCCCTGATCTCAATCCTATTTACAACTGTTGTAAGGTTATGGGGAATGCTATCACCAAAAAGAAGCCACGGAATAAACGGGAGCTGTAGGAGACCCTTGTGTGTGTATGGTTTCACGAACTGAGTGAGAAGTACATTAAAACGTTAATTATTTCAATGCCTTCACAATGCCAAGCGGTGATTAAGGCACATGGTGGAGCAACAAAGTATTCAACAGAACAGTGTGTTCATATGAGACAACACAAAACTAAAAGCAATCAGTGTTATGTTACAACATTAATATGCAGTGATTCTTTCAGCATTGGTATTCATATTTCAGAATAGCAAGCAGAATAGCTGACATATCCACTTACACTCGTTTTTGAAGAAAGTGCTAAGTTATATAAAACAAACATTTTTATAGAAACAAAAATTAGGAATAAAAATAAATTGACAAAAATAATTGTGTATATTCATTTCTGATAGAAATCAAGAGAAATAAGGCAAATTTTGCTGAGTTATTCAATGAGTGTAACAAAAAGTGTTAATTGTAAGAGGTGATGCAATAAATATTCCCACCACTGTAAGTCATAATTTTACACACAGGAGAGTAATAGCACTTAATTCTAAATTTTCAGATGATGCCGGAAAACGAATTCACCGCTGAAGTGCCAGAAATTACTGAGCAGCTGTTGCTGGCCAGTAAACCATTCCACCGGATATGCAAGTTATTTGGCCTGATGCCATTCACAGTTGATGTGAAAACTGTTTCACTGAAGAGATCAAAGTCAGATGTAACTATACTGACATTCAGCAGCATGGCACAGCTGGTTTCTGCTTGCATTTTACTATTCTTTGGCATCAGTATGACTCAGACATTTTCTACAGTAACCATTATCGTACTCGCAACAGTTTGGCGATATCCAATATTAGTGCTCGTTTCCATAACTTCCGATGCCTTTTTCAATACAAAAAATTACGAGAAAATGCTGCAGTTGATAGCGTTATGTGATAGTACACTGACTACCTATATAGGGCCAGTCAGTGTTCGTGTAGGCAGGGCTGCGAAGCTGCAACTAATGTTTTTAGTTTGTTATTATTGTTTGTCATGCTCTGTTTATTTTGCTGTTAATGGTACTCTGAATCAGTCGTTGTGTGCAGCGTCTAGTTTGTATGGCTTCGGAGCAACACTACTAACACTTTTAAAATTTGCAAATTTACAGTTGGTAATAAGGCATAGGATCTCACTTATTAATAGCTGTTTACTCGGTACGCGATTTAATATGTCTGCCAAACGTCCTGCGGAAAATTCTTCAAGAAAACATCTGATGCCAGTTGATAATCTACAAGTAAACCCTGGAGATGTACGTTGTTTCCCATTATATATAAGATCCCTTAGGCGAGCATATGCATCTGTTAATGAATCAGCAGCAGTGGTGACCTCTGTTCACAGATATTTTCTGCTGCTGTATTTAACGTTCCTTTCGCTGTTAACTGTAGTGCTGATTTACTTCCGTATAACCAAATCATTATTCCCTGGTTCGAACAGTTCTGGTGGCTGGCAGCTGTGGGTGGGTACATCTCTAAGTGTAAGCACAATAGCGTTTGTGGTACTTCCCGCTCACTGGGTAGAAATGGAAGTGAGCCACACTCAGAAGCTGTGCTCGCAGCTGCTGCTGGAAGGGCGGCGTGTGGGCGGCGCCGCCCACCGCGAGCTGCGGCTGCTGGCGCAGCAGGTGTCCTCTGGACGCCCCGTGGTCAGCCTGCTGGGCGTGATCATCGTGAGGATGAGCCTCGTCGCTGATTTCATCTCCGTAGTGACCACCTACAGCACCCTGCTGCTCACCTTCTGGCCCTCAGGTAACGTGTTAGTAAACTTCCGATACTGAAAACGAGTTAGTAACCTCGTAAATTATTAGTGATATACACTGGAAAATATCACAAAACCAAAAAGGAATTAATGTACCGGGTGATCAAAAAGTCAGTATAAATTTGAAAACTTAATAAACCATAGAATAATGTAGACAGAGAGGTAAAAATTGACACACATGCTTGAAATAGCATGGGATTTTATTAGAACCAAAAGAAAGATCACAAAATGTCCGACAGATGGCGCTGGACAGCAAAACGTCAGTGACTGCGCATGACAATCGTGTATCAAAGGAGCTGTAATGAGAGAGAGAATCAGATGCGCCAGCAGTCGCAGCATGTTGACGTTCCGTGAAAAGGCGCTTTTAGTGAAGCTGTATTATCAGAATGGGGAATGTGCTAGTCCAGCGTTACGATCCTATCGCCGTAGGAAGTGGATTCGAACAGGTAAAGGTCCGTTGACAAATGCAGCTGTGGCGAGAATGATTTCGAAGTTCGAAGCCACGGGTTGTTTAGACGATAGACCCCGTAGTGGCCGACCGAGCACAAGGCGAATGCTGCTGAGGCAGTTCAGGAAGAAATGGAGACTGTAGCGGGTTCGTCTATGCACGGGTAAGTCAGCGTTCTTGCAGTCGCACGTCGCACCGGCATTCCATACACTACTGTTTGGTTGGCTCTTAGGCGTGCTCTACGATGCTATCCATACAAAATCCATCGGCATCATGAACTGTTACCTGGCGATTTAGTGAAGCGGAGGGCATTTGGGCTATGGGCGTTTCAAAAGATGGCGGAAGATGACGATTGGTTGAGTAAGGTGTTGTGGACCGATGAAGCTCATTTCACGTTCCGAGAGTCTGTCAACGCCCACAACCTCAGAATTTGGGCTACTGAAAATCCTAGAACTGTCGTAGAAACTCAATTGCACGACGATAAAGCCACGGTATGGGTTGGATTTACCACATCTACCATTTCTTCGCGGAAATGCGTGATTCTGGTTTTGTAACTGCTACCGTGACGGGTGAGACGTACGCCGATATGTTACATAATCGCATCATCCCCAGCCTGGCCGATAAACACCTGCTGGAACGTACGATGTTTATGCAGAATGGCGCTCCACCCCATATTGCTAGACGCGTGAATGATCTCTTGTGAGCGTCGTCTGGTGATGATCGTCTTCTCAGCCGCCACTTTCGTCATGCTTCGCCGCCCAGGTTCCCAGACCTCAGTCCGTGCGATTATTGGCTTTGGGGTTACCTGAAGTCGCAAGTGTATCGTGATCAACTGACATCTCTAAGGATGCTGAAAGACAACATCCGACACCAATGCCTCACCTTAACTCCGGACATGATTTACAGTGTTGTTCACAACATTATTCCTCGACTACAGCTATTGTTGAGAAATGATGGTGGACATATTGAGCATTTCGTGTAAAGAACATCATCTTCGCTTTGTCTTACTTTGTTATACTAATTATTGCTATTCTGATCAGATGAAGCACCATCTGTCGGACATTTTTTGAACTTTTGTAATTTTTTAGTTATAGTAACACGCCATGTCATTCCAAGCATGTGTGTCAATTTGTACCTCTCTATCTACATTATTCCGTGATTTATTCAGTTTTCAAATTTATACTGACTTTTTGATCACCTGGTAGATTAATGAAATTTCGGGATTACATTTATCCACGTAACATGTGAGGTGCTTAACATGGCAAGATCGCAGGTTAATGTAGATGCCAGATAAGCCACTGTGAATGTGAAATGCTGGTACTTTAATAACCGGTGTAACCACCTGAATGTTGAATGCAAGCATGCAAATGTGGATGCATTGTATTGTTCAGGTGCCAGATGTCAGTTTGTGGGATGGAGTTCCATGTCTGTTGCAGTTAATCGGTCAACACAGAGACGGTTAATGATGCTTGTGGATGACAGTAGAGTTGTTGTCTGATGATGTCCCATATGTGCTCGTTTGGAGACAGATGTGGTGATCGAGCAGGCCAAGGCAACATGTTGACATACTGTAGAGCATTTTGGACTACAACAGCGGTATGTGGGTGAGAGTTATCCTGTTGGAAAACGACCTCTGGAAGTCTGTTGATGAATGACAGCACACAGGTCGAACCACCAGATTGGAGTACGATTTTGCTGTCAGGTGAGTAGTACAGCCACGAGAGTCGTCCTGGTGTCATACGGAACGCTGGTGTAGTTTCATTGTGTCTAGGCTGCAGACAGGTTGAGTGCAGAAGCCTAACTGGCCTCCTTCTAATCAACACACGCCAACACCGGCACAGAGTCAGAACCGGTTTTAATCGGAAAACAGAACAGACCTCCACCTTCCCCTCCAATGTGCTCTCGCTGGACACCATTGAAGTCGCATACGGCAGTGGTTTGCGTTGAGTGGAATGCCCATTGTAGGGCGTCTGGCTCGGAGCTGTCCTTGAAGAAATCAATTTGTAACAACCGGGTGAAACTTCCTGGCAGATTAAAACGGTGTGCCGGACCGAGACTCGAACTTGGGACCTTTGCCTTTCGCGGGCAAGTGCTCTACCAACTGAACTACCCAAGCACGACTCACGCCCCGTCCTCACAGCTTTATTTCTGCCAGTCAGTACCTCGTCTCCTACCTTTCAAACTTTACAGAAGCTCTTCTGCGAACCTTGCAGAACTAGCACTCCTGGAAGAAAGGAGTGAGGACGGGGCGTGAGTCGTGCTTGGGTAGCTAAGTTGGTTGAGCACTTGCCCTCGAAGGGCAAAGGTCCCGAGTTCGAGTCTCGGTCCGGCACACACTTTTAATCTGCCAGGAAGTTTCATATCAGCGCACACTCCGCCGCAGAGTGAAAATCTCATTCTGGAAACAACTGGGTGTATCACTATGGTGCCAACTATCGCTCGAATGACTGCTGCAGATGCAGTACGATGCGCCAGAGACATACGCCGAACATGATGGTCTTCCTTCTCGGTAGTGACACGTGGCCATCCAGAGCCCAGTGTTCTTGCAACAGTACATTCTTGAGTCCACCGCTGCCAGCTACCATGTACAGTGGCTACATTGGCGCCAAGTGTTTCTGCAGTATCACAAAAGCAACATCCAGCTTCTCGTAGCCCTATTACACGACCTCGTTGAAACTCAGGGAGGTGTAGAAAATGGCGTCTTTGATGCCTTAAAGGCATTCTTGATTAACTTCAACTCACCCCGTCCAATGTTAAAGATAACTGAAGCTCACGACCATTGCCTGGTATATTTAAGGAGAACCAGCTAATCATGTTCATACTGGTACTACTAACGACACTCTTATGTGACTAGCGCATATCTGAATAGACATCATCTTCCAGATGTAGAAACATGCCTGCCAGCCTTCGTTTATGTCGCACAACTCTTTCTTAGTGTTTCTATTTTTTTAGGCAGTGTAGATACCTCCTTCTAACTGCACGGTCCTGAGCTCCACAACATTTGACGTTACCCACGCAAAACCGGTGCAATATCAGTGCGAGTATCAAAGGAGGTCAGGTGCTATAGAGCACATAGGCGTTCTTGAGATTATAAATTTTTCAAGAGGTTGTACTGGAACGTTCTTCGAACTAATAAATAGCATGATACGTTAGTAAAGTTATGAATCTCAATGGAACAAAAATATACCTCTGTTCAGGCGGCTATTTTTTTATTATCATTCCATTTACATCTTTTAAATTTCTAGACGGTTGCGCTGGATATGAAACTGTAACGTGTAAAAAAGGCGTTTTTGTTACATAAATTACTTAATTTGAACGTAAACAGTAATAATGCTTGAACTATCTCGTAGAATCGGGTGTACTGCCGGTGGTCCGCGTCTTCCCAACACGATATTTCGACGTCGTAGCTCGGCATCTTCATCAGGTGTTCCCTGACACTGGTTGACGAGCTGACCTTGTCCCACATTTATGCCTGGGCGGTGTGTGGCGCTCTAGTCTATGGCGTCCGCGCCCACTGTGGTCATTTCTGGCGGTCTATAGGCGCTTCATCTTCTGTCTGCGCCCGTTGCCGCTCTTCTGAGGTAGCGGACATCCCAAGGCGTTCCCTAATGGGTCCGCACCCGATAGGCGCGATCCTAGCACTACCATGGCTCTGATGAAGTTCCTTATGCTGTCCGCGACCGCGGCGAGTTTCTCTCGTGGCCGAGCCATTCTCCTGGCCTTCTGAACCCGGTATGCGCCTGTGAGGTGCGCGTCCTGCGGCATCCGGCTGCTGTTGGAGCTGCATATCGTGATGGCCATCCTCCAAGGAGCTTGCTGCCGCCTGTATCGCGTATGACGTTCTGTTCCGTCACTTACGCTCTTGGACGTCTGTAGTTCATTCCTGGAGGTGGGAACTTTCTTCCGTTGCTTCTGTAGTAGTTCCAAAGGAGGATTCCACGCAGTACTCAGTTGATATCCTGCTTCTCGGTTGATAAAGTTCTCCGCCGTCTTGATTTAAATTGATTCATTAAAGACGCTAGCCCAGAATCGGGGGATCTGAGCCAGGATCCTGGTTTTGTCATAATCCATGGTGTGCTCTAGGTCCAGACAATGTTCTGCTATTGCAGATTTAGTTACCTCTCCTAGCCTAGTATGTCTCTGGTGTTCTTTAAACCTTATTTCAACTGTTCAGGTAGTTTGACCAATGTAAGAAATCCCACATTCTCATGGTATGTGGTAGACATCAGGTTTCCTTAAGCCCAAATCATCCTTGACAGTCCCAAGGAGCGCCCTTGTCTTGTTAGGTGGGAAGAACACACTCTTGATACTGTGTTTCTTCAAGATTCTGCTGATCTTGGCAGATATAGGCCCAGAATGCGGTAGAAAGGCTACTTTTCTGTTATCTTCTTCCTGCTCCTCTCCTGTTGCCTCAGGTCGTCTGGTGGGATGGAGCGCTTTGCGGATGTCCCTGGTGGAGTATCTGTTGTCTGTGAACATTCTTTGTAGATGTTCTAACTCCGCTGTCAGGCTGTCCGCGTCTGAGAGTGTTTTGACTCGGTGTACGAGTGTTCTCAGCACTCCCTGCTGGGTGATGGCATCTGTAAGCCTGTAGATATAAGTCAGTGTGTGTTGGTTTCCTGTACACACTGCGGCCTAAGGTGCCGTCTGCCTTTCTCTTTACCAGGACACTGAGGAATGGGAGCTGACCATCACTCTATGATTCCATGGCGATGTTGGGGTGTCTTTTGTTCAAATGGTCGAGGAAAGGTCATGATGATTGTCTTTTGGGATGCCCAACGACTCATCTTTTGTTACATGACATAGTTCGCGCACTCATTGCCCAGCTGACGGAAGAAAGTGGGTTGAGTGACACTACCTCATCCTCCCTGCAGACCTGACCCTTTCGGATTTTCGTTCGTTTGGTCCCCTCAAGGAGGCTTTCTATGGAAAAAATCAGCAACAACTAGGAGGTCAAAGAATGTGGGGCAACAGGCTCAAGCAACAAACAAAGACCTCTTTGCATCAGGTTAAAAAAACTGAATAACCCTGGGGATAACTATATTAATATTGGTGGGTAATGTTCCGAAGACTGTAAGAGCTTAAGTGTACGAGAATTATCAATCAGCATAACAGCTCATGCATCCTAGCTGCTGACAAGAATAACATACCGAAGAATGGAAAAGAAAATTTAGGATGTGCTAAATGACTATCAGTTAGGCTTAGAAATGGTAAAGTCACGAGAGAGGCAGTTCTGACGTTGCGGTTGATAATGGAAGCAAGACTTAAGAAAAATCAAGACACGTTCATAGGATTTGTCGACCTGGAAAATGACTTCGACAACATAAAATGGTGCAAGATGTTAGAAACTCGGAGAAAAATAGGGATAAGCTATTGGGGTAGGCGGGTCATATACAATATGTACAAGAGCCAAAAATGGTTCAAATGGCTCTTAGCACTATGGTACTTAACATCTATGGTCATCAGGCCCCTAGAACTTAGAACCACTTAAACCTAACCAACCTAAGGACATCACACAATACCCAGTCATCACGAGGCACAAGAGCCAAGAGGGAACAATAAGAGCAGAGACCAAGAACGAAGTTTCGGATTAAAACCGGTGTAAGACAGGGATGTAGCCTATCACCCTAACTGTTCAATCTATATATCGAAGAACGAAAGATGGAAATAAGAGAAAGGTTCATGATTTGTAATTAAAATTCAAGGTGAAAGGACATCAATGATACGATTTGCTGATGACATTGCTATCCTGAGTGAAAGTGAAGAAGAATTACATGATCTGCTGAAGGGAATGAAGACTCAGATGAGTACAGAATGTGGATTGAGAGTAAATCGAAGAAAGACGAAAGTATTGAGAAGTAGCAGAAACGAGAACAGCGAGAAACTTAAAATCAGGAGTGATGTTCACGAAGTAGATGAAGTTAAGGAATACAGCTACCAAGGCAGAAAATAACCGATGACGGATGGAGCAACGTGAACATCAAAAGCAGACTAGCAATGGAAAAATTGCATCCCTGACCAAGAGAAATCTACTAGTATCAAACATAGGCCTTAATTTGAGGAAGAAATATCTGAGAACGTATGTCTGTAGTACACTATTGTATGGTAGTGAAACATGGACCGTGGGAAAACCGGAACGGAAGAGAATCGAAGCCAATGTTCAAAATTAGGTGAACTGGTAAGGTAAGGAATGAGGGCTTTCCACGCAGAATCGAAGAGGAACGGAATATGTGGAAATCACTGATAAGAAGAAGGGACAGGGTGATAGAACATTTGTTAAGACATGAGGGAATAACTTCCATGGTACTAGAAGGAGATATAGAGAGCAAAAACTACAGACAAAGACAGAGATTGGAATACATCCAGCAAATAATTGAGGACATAGGTTGCAAGTGCTTTTCTGAGATGCAGAGGTTGGCACAGGAAAGGAATTCGTGGCGAGCTGCATCAAACCAGTCAGAAAACTGATAACAAAAAAAGAAAAGAAATATTTCGAGAGGTAGTAAAATTCTCGTTTGTGAAGATACACCGTTTTTCCCATATCAGTTGTCTGTTGTATATACATATATATGTGTAATAATTATATTAAAATTTTTCACTTACAAAATAAGATCGTAAACGCTATTTTTCAAACGTGATGTACTTTTTTTCATTATATTTGAACATGGTTGTTACATTATTGGTCTATTTGTTAGATATGATTTTCCGTTAAATTTTTTATCTCTGATGAAAATCCATTTACACCACACGTAAAATTTAAGATAGAATTTGATCCTGAATTGTTTATTTCTGTTTTAGTTGCAGTTATCAATGTAGCTTATGTTTCTGAGTTCTGTTTGTTAATTGTTTTGGAGTTTCTGGCAAATTTGTGCAAATTCCACTAAAATACTCATACTCTTTTGGCTGTGTGAAGAATGGAAAGATTAGTGGTTGTATCCACTGTAGAGTGTTGATTTTATCGAAGATACATACCAAATCTGAAGAGGTTGCATTCACATTTGTTTATATGTTGTTTATACCCTGTAGTAAATTTTCGCCCTGATTGACAGACATAGAACAAGTCACAGTCACTGCACTTAATTTTGCGTATGTCTGCTTAATTGTACATCTGAGGATTCTCTGTTTTGTTCATGACCTTCATTACTAGATTATTCTTTGTGCAGAAACTAATTTTAATCAAAATTGTAAAATGTGTCACTTTTTTTGCATATTTCGCAGATATGGTAATGTATCAAATTTTCCTCTCTTCTTTGTTTCTACTTTCACTAATATTATTTCCTCATTTTCATTTGCACATTTGGTCCTAATTTACTTCTGTATGTCGTGTGGATCATATTTGATTGCAGCTATTATTTGAGGCTACAGTTTTAATTGTATCACATTTTGTTTCATAAGGGGAATTCTGGGCACACAATCTATTATAGTGAGCAAATACGCTGTCTCATGCACTTGTAAGTAACATGACGAGTAATGCATGTTGTAGTCAGTTGTCTATGGTTCATGAAATATGACAAATTTATGGCTGAGATTACCTATTTTTATATCTAACAGGTTTATGCTCTTTCCCCTTTAATATCCGATAGTGAATGTGATGCTGTTATATACAGGGTGAGTCACCTAACGTTACTGCTGGATATATTTCGTAAACTACATCAAATACTGACGAATCCATTCCACAGACCGAACGTGAGGAGAGGGGCTAGTGTCATTTGTTAATACAAACCATAAAAAAATTCACGGAAGTATGCTTTTTAAGACAAACCTACGTTTTTTTTTAAATGGAACACCGTTAGTTTTGTTAGCACATCTGAACATATAAACAAATACGTAATCAGTGCCGTTTGTTGCATTGTAAAATGTTAATTACATCCGGAGATATTGTAACCTAAATTTGACGCTTGAGTACCACTCCTCCGCTGTTCGATCGTGTGTATCGGAGAGCACCGAATTACGTAGGGATCCAAAGGGAACGGTGATGGACCTTAGGTACAGAAGAGACTGGAACGGCACATTACGTCCACATTCTAACACCTTTTTATTGGTCTTTTTCACTGACGCACATGTACATTACCATGAGGGGTGAGGTACACGTACACACGTGGTTTCCGTTTTCAATTACGGAGTGGAATAGAGAGTGTCCCGACATGTCATGCCAATAGATGTTCAATGGGGTGGCCATCATTTGCTGCACACAATTGCAATCTCTGGCGTAATGGATGTCGTACACGCCGCAGTACATCTGGTGTAATGTCGCCGCAGGCTGCCACAATACGTTTTTCATATCCTCTGGGGTTGTAGACACATCACGGTACACATTCTCCTTTAACGTACCCCACAGAAAGAAGTCCAGAGGTGTAAGATCAGGAGAACGGGCTGGCCAATTTATGCGTCCTCCACGTCCTATGAAACGCCCGTCCTACATGAAAAAAGAAGATTTATGGGGGCTGCGATAAAATTGTAGCCCACACTTCAGATAAGCAAATAATTATTTGTACGTAAATACCTAACAAGGAATCTTCAATATCCAGACGAGAACACACTTTATGTTGTAGTGTTTAACTTGAGGCATTCACTGCAGTCGGAGGGGTTGGGGGGTAATCTGCTTTGTAAAGAAATGAAGTCTCGCAGTGTCAAGCAGCCCACATGGATTTGTTAAACATAATACCTCATGCAGCCCACAGTACAAAGATCAGTGAGCAGCACATTCCGCGCAGTCATGACTAACCAATCGTTACTACTAGTAACACACAGTGGAAGGCACACCAGCTCCAAGTATTACGAGATCTGATTTCGCATCACTCCTTTGAGTCACACCCTTGCACGGGTATTGCATGCCAGCAGTTTGCAAACAACAGAAAGAAGAAAAGACGGTAGGATCATGCGAAACATAAGACTTTTGTCACCCACATTTTTAAACATTTGAAAAACGTTGACATGTAATTTTTTTTTTAAATAGTAACAACATGAATCTTTATAGGCACTATCACTGGGTGGGGTCCCAACCAGTCTACTTAACACATTATCACTTTGAATATTTTCATCTATTCTGTTTCATACTTGTGTATGAAAACATTAACAGTATCGAGATACATCAAAAATGTAAGAATATTCTCACAGGTTCTTCCTGTTATATTTAATAGGTACACAGTCGAATTGCTTTATCATGTGCTTCCTTCCTAGCCAACGACTTATTCTGCATTTGCTGCAAAGCCATCATCTGCCTTTCCGCTTGTGACATATCTTAGTGATCAGAGAAAATTTTAGTTCTTGCTAGAAAGTTATTGGGCCTCACAGCAAATCACGTGCTGTAATGCTTTTACAATTCAATTTGTTAGTAACAGCTTCAATGTTTGACAGTTTTTGTCTTCGGTTTCGATAATTTTTAACACAGTGAATCCTAAACGGTCTCCATAATTCTCTCGTACAGTGTTGAATGGGATCTGACACTGAATGATACCATGAAATTAAATTTCCAATTTGCCTTTCGTGGATAAACTCAGTCCAAAGATTTCTTCGAAATTGGGGTGCATTGTCAGTGAGGAGGCATTTCAGATTAATAATATTCTCAAAATATTCTTTATTTATCTTCTTACAGATAATTTTGCTATTTACTTTGCATAGCAGAAAGAACAGAACGAATCGGGATAGCCGTTCTTCATCCATACAACTCTGTGAGAAATTGACTTTCGATCATTGAAGTCGACCAACCAAATCTAACGTGACAGTGTCGCTAATTGACTGAGGAATGATGTTATACTTTAACTCTCTACACTATATCTTGGAGACTTTTGTGTGATGCCAGTTATCACAAATTTTTAAGACTTTTCTCACTCATCATGGCATGCTTTGAAAGGAAACTTGTACTTGATATTTTTCTAGGCACTTCTCGCGGCCAAACGGTGCATGACTGACGTGAACATACTCGATAATGTCTTCCAGCTCTTGTTTAGGGATATGTAGCTGCCAGTATGGTACACTGAGGTTTGGCCTCCTACACAAAATATAATTATGATCAAAGTAATAACTTATCGTCTTTTTCTTCATTATTGTCCATATATTTTCATTTTATCAGGTGAAGTGTTTCAGCTTCCTCCTCTGTCTTAATAGTGTGTAGATATTTCGCGTTCTACTTTCTTATTAAATTAATTTTCATTTTTTGACATATTGGTTCTCATTGCAGACGTCCTTCATACTTCGCAGATTATGTGATAAAGCAGCAGGTACCACATTTTATTTGTCAAGAGTGTGTGGGATTTCGAAGTCCAATCCTTGTAAAACTAAAGCGCACCTAGCAAGCCGACTATGCATCAATTTACAGTGAAGCAAGAAGAATACTACTCGATGACCTGTCCTCGAAAGAATCTTTTAAGTACTTCGCACTGTGTCATGCTGTATTTTCTTTCACAATCTTACTAAACTCGACTTGAGAACGCTATCGTGCAGTGTCGTTCCTGACCATTTTCAGTGACAATTTCATATAAATGCGCTCAATGCCAAATTCAGTTGCGCCTAGCGCAAGAGATAATGATTTACTAGGATCTGGTGATAACAATAGTGAAACTTGACCTCTTCATACGCTTCCTTTTGATCGGTACCACCTTTTCAGGTGGAATCATTCTTTACTAATTTCAAGAAAGCGTACGATGACAGGTAATGTCGTTCAATGAAGCGTTGGTAGTATCGAGAAGAGCCTAGAAACGACTGAAATAATTTTTTAATGGGGTGTCACTGTATTATTCCGAACTGCTTGCAATCTTAATAAGTATGGTTCATTTCCTGCAGACGAGATGAAATTTCTTATAATCTATATGTTCTTCCTCGCCCATTCAGATTTTTCAGACTGAGGGTGACCCCAGCCGATTTAAATGTAGTCAGAAGTTTATCCAGCACGTGCTCGTCCCAGACGCAACTAAAATATCATCTACAAAAGTTCCTCGCTAAGAATTTTACCCAGATGAAATGTTTAATCAGAACAGTTTCAACTTGAAATGGATGCGATGAACATTTGACTTCCATCCTCCAGCTTCTACTGCTAATAACTAGCTCTCATGTCCCAACTACTAAGACAGCAAGTGCCATTGTAAAAGCTCTTTCACATTTTTCGGCAGATCTCCCTCAGGCAGAATGACGTTGTTGATAGCTCAGGCATCCAAATCAAGTCTGACCTTTCAGTTTTGACTACTATGTGTATCTCATTGGAATATTCACTGTCTGGTCTCTCGATTATGTCGTTCTCTATAATACTCTTCACTTACTTCTACCCAGCATCTCTTCTAACTTGCGGTACAGGACACGATTTCATCTAGAAAGGGGCACACTGTCACTCCTTAATTTGACACTGACCTCTGTTTGCATATGTAACGCTTCTCGTAATTTTTCTTTATACGATGTCGGCAAGTAAATCAAACCGTTGATCTTTTCTTGTATTTTTGAGACGACTTCCGGATTTCCTTCTGCTCTCATCTTGGACACTTTATGCTTCAAGTAAACTACGGCCTCTATCACGCCATCTATCTTCTTAATAATTTTAACTCCTATACCAACAGGGACGTCTTCTTCTCCTGTGATGAACTCGACTAAATTAACTCCCATTTTTTAATTATTATCACAAATGCACAAACGCTTAAAGATTATTTTCCGAAATTAATAATTCGACATCTACCTTATGTCAACAAATCATTACCAAAAATCCTCTCCACAGTCAATTATTCAAAAAGCAGCGTGAGTCATGTGGAATCTAAAATACTGCATGTAATGTTTTGCCCAGTAACAGCACGACTTTTAATATTACCACAGTGTAGTGGAAGCACTGGTATATATCTTCTGTTCAGAGAAGCTGTTCATTCTAATTCCACGATCAACGACGGCAGCAATTTTATGACGATCAAAAATGGTCAGTTACAGGAATTAAAGTGTCAGCTACCTTTAGCATTTCTTTCCTTTAGTTCAGCCATGACATCTTTACTCTTGTTTTAAACCTTTTTGTACTTGGAGATGATTCATTAAATTGTTCACATGCTGCTGAAAGAGTCTCATGTGAAACTACATTTAATTTATCGCTGTCTGCTCGTTTTGTCGTTGTCTGTACATGTGTCTCAGAGATGACGAGGCACAAAATCCGTCTTGTACTGTCTGTTCTGTTACTCAAAATGATTTACCGTCAGTCCATCATTTCCAAAGCAATCATCGCTGCGCATGTAATTCCGAGTCTGGACATCTTCTTACATCGTTATATGAAGGACGATTATCACAGTGCTGGCCTATTATACGTGCCCAAAGTTACCTTGTCCAGGTGCTTCGTGCGATTGAAAATTTTGACTACGATGTGTTGGACCTTGTTCAGATTCATGTGGTGCTCCCTGAATTGAAAGTCTCTTATAGAAGCTCTATAAGTCGTCAACAGCACGCCGAAATCGTTGAAAGTTCGCGACTCTATCTTCGTACTATTCACGGCGAATGTTTCACCTAAATCAGAAGAGGATCCTTATCACTGGTGGTGTCGTCCAGATAACTATCACTTTCCCAGTAATTCTGGAGAATATAATGCATTCACCCATAGATGCGGTCGTAGCTGTCAATCGAAAGTAGTTTCTCTTTAACGATTCGTTGTTTCTCTCATGGCAAACACATGCAGAGGGAAACCTTTTCGAAGTCTGCAAATATATTGTCTTTATCATACACACGATTTCCCTATGTTCCAGCACATGCACTCATGCACCATGTAAAAATATCAATATTTTCTGACTCATTCACAATTCATGCAAACGCAACTCTAAATTTATATCGCACAAATCAATTGGATGTAATTGTTTGTGTGGGACTAATTCCTTACATTGGCTTGACTGAGCATGTTATCAATAACGATGTTCATGTAACAAACTGCGCCACGCTGTCCTTGCATTAGCGTTTCTACTTATCGTCGAATTCTTACATTCTTAACTATTTTCTGTGATTCCTTTGGATGAAAAGTTCTTAGCGGACTTCTTGCCTCTCGTTCGCATAAAATACTAAGTTTCCGACGATGAAGGTGGTCATCACAAGCTTGGGATTTTATTCATATTTGATACGGCAAGTTGACCGATACCTTTTTTGCCAAGGACTACACGAAAGACTTCTTGGTGCTGTACCTTTGATTCTAAATCTGAGTATTGTCCCTGCACACCCAAAACTACCTTAATGACAAAATTAGTATTTTGTTCTCACGTATTTTTCGTGCAAACCGCCTTAAAAACGCTACTGCACTGCCCATTAGAACTTGTTTCGCAATTTCCTGTTTTGAGTTTAGTTCGGCCTGCAGCTTGGTTACGTCCTCATCTACCTGCTGAACAAGTGTCTTAGCCTCACGCTGTAAATCAAACTGTTCCACGTCGAGTGATTGACTTCATTCCCACTTAATTTTTTTAAAATGAGTCTTAATCTCATTACGCATGTCTCTTACCACTTAACACAACATTTTATTGAAATAGACTTTCAGTGACTTATCTGCCTTCATTTCTTGACTCAACCTTTGACCATCTCTCATGAATAACCTCAATTTTTTGACATTATTATCTAGTAGGTTCAAATGGCTCTGAGCACTATGGAACTTAACTACTGTGGTCATCAGTCCCCTAGAACTTAGAACTACTTAAACTTAACTGACCTAAGGACATCACACACATCCATGCCCGAGGCAGGATTCGAACCTGCGACCGTAGCGGTCACGCGGTTCCAGACTGTAGCGCCTATAACCGCACGACCACTCCGGCCGGCTATCATCTAGTTTTTTGTTCTAATCATCTAGCTTTTTGTCCAAATTTTGATTATTTTCATCTAGGTTATTTGTTCAAAGCAGCGCTCGGTTTCTGTCTATCTACATAGCATCATTTTTTGTAGATATTGTTTTTTCACATCCTACGTAATTTATCAACACAGCTGTTGTCTACTCCTACCCATTGCGATTCACTGTGTTTTCAAATTTAATGTCGCACAGTCAGTTGAATCTACAGTTCGACTTGTGTCAACCAAATCCAATTCGTTAATAACATTCATGTTAATACTATCCTGACCAACACTGTTCTTCTCATTAATTACGCCATGATTCACTTTGTGACTAGTTACTTTTGGTTAAATATTCACTTTGAAGGCGCAATTTATCGAAGGAGCAATACGGTTCACAGTCTACAGATTTTATTATCCAACGTCGCTTGAAAATCGAAGCGCCACTGAAAATTCCAGATTCATTCTCCATACACCGCCGCTCGCGGTTGAACTCCAGAACCGAAGGTTCTCTCATGGTGCAGTGTCATTGTCACTGGTCTTCTAGTTGGGAAGAGGCTGATAACGGATTAATATAAGTGCTATATTTGTCCTCTTCACTTATAGGTATCTAATTACTCTACTGGCCATTAAAATAGCTACAACACGAATACGACCTGATAAAAACGCGAAATTCGACCAACAGTGATATGCAAATGATTAGCTTTTCAGAGCATTCACACAAGGCTGGCGCTGGTGGCGACACCTACAACGTGCTGACATGAGGAAACCTTCCACGTATATCTCATACACAAGCAGCAGTTGACCGGAGTTTCCTGGTGAAACGTTCTTGTGATGCCTCGTGTAAGGAGGAGAAATGCGTACCATCAAGTTTCAGACTTTGATAAAGGTCGGATCGTAGCCTATCGCGATTGCGGTTTATCGTATCGCGACATTGCTGCTCGCGTTGGTCGAGACCCAATGACTGTTAGCAGAATATGGAATCGGTGGATTCAGGAGGGTAATACGCAAAGCCGTGCTGGATCCCAACGGCCTCGTATCACTAGCAGTCGAGAAGACAGGCATCTTATCCTCATGGCTGTAACGGGTCGTGCAGCCACGCCTCGATCCCTGAGTCAACAGATGGGAACGTTTGCAAGACAACAACCATCTGCACGAACAGTTCAACGACGTTTGCAGCAGCACGAGCTATCAGCTCGGAGACCATGGCTGCGAGTACCCTTGATGCTGCATCACAGACAGGAGCGCCCGCGATGGTATAATCAACGATGAACGCCATATTTTCGAATGAATCCAGGTTCTGTCCGCAGCATCAGGATAGTCGCATCCGTGTTTGGCAACATCGCGGTGAACGCACATTGGAAGCGTGTAGTCGTCTTCGCCATACTGGCGTATCACCTGGCGTGATGATATGGGATGCCATTGGTTACACGTCTCGGTCACCTCTTGTTCGCATTGACGGCACTTTTAACAGTGGACGTTACATTTCAGATGTGTTACGACCCGTGGCTCTACCCTTCATTCGATACCTGCGAAACCCTTCATTTCAGCAGGATAATGCACGACCGCATGTTGCAGGTCCTGCACGGGCCTTTCTGGATACAGAAAATGTTCGACTGCTGCCCTGGCGAGCACATTCTACAGATCTCTCACCAATTGAAAATGTCTGGTCAATGGTGGCCGAGCAACTGGCTATTTACAATACGCCAGTCACTACTCTTGATGAACTGTGGTATCGTGTTGAAGCAGCATGGGCAGCTGTACCTGTACACGCCATCCAAGCTCTGTTTGACTGAATGCCCAGGCGTATCACCGCCGTTATTACGGCCAGAAGTGGTTATTCTGGGTACTGATTATTCAGTGTCTATGCACGCTAATTGCGTGAAAATGCAATCACATGTCAGTTCTAGTATAATATATTTGTCCAATGAATACCCGTTTATCATCTGCGTTTCTTCTTGGTGTAGCAATTTTAATGGCCAGTAGCGTATGTGCGTTCTTATGTTAGGAAGAGGACTATCAGAGAGAGATAAGCTTAGTTTGGTACAGTACACACTTACCCCATGAGGTAAGCCACTGTACAGCACGTGGCAAAGAGAGTTGCTAATCAAGTGAGCGACTTTCTCTCATACTTCATCACGATTTGGACGAGGGAAAATGACAGCCTACTTGTCTCTGTAAGTGTCCTAATCTCTCTAATTATATGCATTACTCTTATCTCTACCTGAGTATACCAGCACCTGTTTGAAGTCCTTCCTTGAACCAAGTGACTTAGTCATCCAAGTCCTCTAGGCAAAAATCAGCGCTAATTTCAGTTGCTCGCTGTCGGACTAAGAGAAGCAACCATACAACTGCATTTTGACGAACTCGTTCTGTGATTTCAGCGAGTACCTCACAACTCACTAATCCTCAAATCAACTTCTCTTTTTTCACCATATAGAAGATTTGCTTCGATGCGTTTAGCTGTAGGCTCCATACACAAGATATTTTTCTGACCATGGATGGTGACCTACCAGGTCGTTTACAGGCGCGTGGTTATCGGTCCTACCACCTAAAAAACAAAAGAGACCTGCCGCTGAACACCACAGAAAATTACTCACTGTCCAAGTTTACTCTGTCCTTACGCTGTGAGAGTCTCTAAAGTCTGTGATGTAGTGTCAGCGGTAAACGACACACGGAAACTCGAGATCTCAGCTCAGCTAGCAGCAACCTTGTCCCAGACAGTTCATAGTGAGACTGTGCTTACCTCCTCTGCCCTAACTCCAACTTTGGTCATCGTTGTTCTCGCCAGAGCCAACAATCTTCGTGATGTAGCACCTCTGGAAGAATCACACCCAGTCATCTTGCCACTCGGTTGTCGTGAGTCTATCTCACCATCACTCGTTATCGCGCTGCAATTAACCGTATGTGCGATCTGTCGACTCTGTGACGGTATTGGCTGCAGATTTCCAGACCCCTATAGTGTAGGGATTTGTAGGACTCCCCTTAATTGGTCAAGGATGGACTACACAAAGAGAGCAGCTACTCGTGTAGCAAAGTACTTGTGGAATGCACGTGACGGTTTTTTACGCTAGACGGTAGCTTGAGGTGCTCTGATGAACACTCACCTGTCGATAGGCAGCAAGAGACGTCAGGCAGCGTTCAGAATAAAGACACGTCGACTGTCAAAATTTTATCAGTAAACTATCGAAGTATTCGTAATAAAGTTCCCGAATTTGCTGCCCTCCAGAACAGCTCTAGCGCTCAAATTACTGAGCTGGCTGAAACCCGAAGTGGAGAGCTCTGAGAAATTTATCGAGTCGTGGAACAGGTTAGAGACCATAGGAGGGGTAGTGATCATTGCAGTTGACAAATATTGTCTCTATTGACATTGAAGGTATCTGGTCGCGTATAATAGGTGTAGCTGAAACCAAGTTAATTGTTGCAGCACGGAAATACTCAGATCGTACAATACTAGTTGGAGGCGAACTTTCAAAATTGGCTCAAATGGCTCTAAGGACTATGGGACTTAACATCTGAGGTCATCAATCCCCTAGACTAAGCACTACTTAAACCTAACCAACCTAAGGTCATCACACACATCCTTGCCCGAGGCAGGATTCGAAACTGCGTCTGTAGCAATAGCAATAGCAATAGCGCCTAGAACCGTTCGGTCACAGCGGCCGGCTGAGGCGAACTTTAACATCCCGAGTTTAGACTGGAATGTCTATGGATTCGTTACACAGGGTGCAGACAGTCGTGCGAAATACTTTTGAATACGTTTTCTGAAAATGTCCTCGATCACCTAGCTCGGCAGTCCACGCGGAATGGATATATTGTTTTAGATTTTGTGGCAACAAACTGGCCGGACCTTGTCGACAATATCAGTATAGAAACGGAGAGTAGCGATAATGATGTCATTATAGCAACTATGATTACGAAAGTTAATAATGAAATGGAAATGTCGTGTGGCTAGGGTCTCCCGTCGGGTAGACCGTTCGCCTGGTGCAGGTTTTTCGATTTGACGCCACTTCGGCGACCTGCGCGTCGACGGGGATGAAATGATGATGATTAGGACAGCACAACACCCAGACCCTGAGCGGAGAAAATCTCCGACCCAGCCGGGAATCAAACCCGGGCCCTTAGGATTGACGGTCTGTCACGCTGACCACTTTTTTTTTTATAATTAATACAACTGTAACAAACTACCTGTTATGGCAAAAATCCAAAACGCTTTTGTGCAAACATAAAGTCTCGTTTTTTTCTCACAGTATGCATATTTTCTACGGTTGCAACCTTGCATTGAATATTGGTGACAGATGTAAGAGTCATAGTGCATTAATATAATCTTCTTACACAGACACTTCCTGGTTTCTAGGAAAAACAGAACAGCCACAATTCGCCACAGTGCTAGAGAACTCACACCGATGATACCTTTATTTTTGTTCTGCTGTTAACGAATTTGTCTACCGTGAATTCTCAGTCGGTAAGTGAAGTGAAATGGTGATTGTAGCCTACCACTCTTTTTTTTCGTAAACATGACACTATTCAAGAATCAATGTGGAATAGACAAGGCCGCTTCAAAAGTTCTCACGCAATTATTACTCGGTGTGCGATGTTATTGTGCTTTCCCAAAAAAAAAGGAAAGAAAAAAAAAAAGACAGAAAGTCGTGTATGAGGTTTTTGACCATCTCCCCAACGCTGAGATGTGATTTCTAGCTTAAAACGCAGAGTGAAAATCGGTGGATCGACTGAGATTCGATCAAGCGACCATTCGTTTCCAGGCACGCGTTTGACCATTTATTTTTATTTTTTTACTTAAATGTCATACATCTATACAAATACATAAATAAGATTTACATACAAGTTAAATGAAAGTGAAAATAAAAAATAAAAATTCGTATTCCAAGCGGATTTTTTTTCTTTTTTTTTTAGGGAGCAGGAAGGCAGGATAAACAAACAATCTTTATTCGTACAATTGTACTATCTTAGGGATAAGAAAAGGATCGAGACAGCAAAAACAAAGCAAAAACAATTTGGAAACCAGAAAACCAACGTAAAGGCCGCCTTTTTTTTGTGTAACATGAATAAAGTAAATGACAATCCTAGTCACGGGCGGGAGTGAAAATGAAGTTATCATCTGTATCACAATCCATGCAGCACACGGTGTCGCATCATAAATCTGGCAGACAGCCATATAATCTTGACCATTCTGCCTTTGTGGGCGGCATATATTTATGTATTTCTCCTGCGCCGACCATGTAGGGGCCAGTTTTCTTCTCAGTGTGCTGTATGCCAATATAACTGAACCGCGCAGTATTGTCTCTAGTCGTTCTGCTGCAGGAGTCTTCTCAGTTCTGGGACACCCCAGCTGTCGGGAGGATTGTGAAAAACACTTCCTAAAAAAATTGGAAAAGTAAGTCCTGTATTTCGTATGACTCCGTATGAGTTCGTGTTGTTCTTGTAAATACATCCAATAATCCATCACGGACTTAATATCGTACGAATACAAATATTTCGTCGCATGTCCAGCGATCCAATTGACCGCATACGTCTTTTGTTTGGGAAAAAATGTCTTGTCTGGTAGAAAAAGTACATCCGATGTGATTTCTGTGTAGTTAGTGCGCCGAAGGAAGGCCAATATTCGACGCGTCAGCATCCAGACGTCCGTCGCTGCGCCACATACTAAACCATGTTCTTCCGTTGCTAACAGGCCACAGTTTGTGCAAAGTGGAGAATCGACCGTATGAATTGTATGTAATCGACTCCTGGTCACAAGTTGACGGTTTATAAGAATGTGCCACATCGATCTCGCTGCTGTTGACAGTAATGGAGCATGCACTGCACACCAGATGTGGTTCCACGTTCTCGACGGGTATTTGAATTCCATTACGTTGCGGGCATGGTGATCCATCAAGCACCTATAGATCTCCCGAGTCGTGGGTATTCTCGTCGAAGGTACTTTCAGACGAACATAACTGTAATCAACAATAAATGAGGCAATGTGTGCAAGAGAAGGCGAAATATTGCCCACCGCAATAGGGGGTTCGGACGAAGGCGGAACAAGTACTTCTATCAGAGCTGACGTTATGGTCTGCTCTCGTTGTTGCCAATTTCGTATCATCGCTCGTATGTAAAGCGCCAGAGCTTTGTTTCGCACGTTTGTGAGGTTGAGGCCACCGTTCCGGAATTGTAGCGTTAACGTGTCGTATGTGATCTTAAACAACATCCCAGTACTAACATAGTAACCAAAGGCAGCCATGAGGCGGTCTGCAATACCCTTCGGTATTGGTAGGATCTGCGCTAAATGGGGCAGTCGTGACGCTAAGTGAACGTTAGTGTATGCCACACGCTGGATCATGTCAAAGGCTCTCAGTGAGTTGTTCCGTATCGCCAGACGAACATTTTGCAGAAGCCGCCGAGAACTCGCCGCCGCTGACCGCCGTAGTGAACGGGTAAATGTGATCCCCAGACTTCTCAGCGATTCCACCGTCTGAAACGGTATGTCTTCCAGACCCCGTCCAATGTGCATAATTTTGTATTTCGTCATGTTAATGACACTGCCTGCTGCCGTCCCGTAAGAGTCGAGATATTCAACAGCCTGATGCACTTCATAACCTGATCTGATAAGAAGGATCAGGTCGTCCGCATATGCGCGACAAACGAAAGAGTTCTCATTAAGCGCTATCCCAGTAAGTGAGCGCCTCATAACATACATCAGCGGTTCAAGCGCTATCGCAAACAGCATTATGGAGAGTGGGCACCCTTGTCGGACGGAGCTGTTAATAGGAACCGAGCCCGCTTCCCGACCGTTTACAATCACCTTTGATGTAGCCCCTCGTATTAGCCTCATAATGATGGAGATGAAAACAGGTGGAATCTCCATTCGGCTCATGACTGACGCCAAGAATTCATGGTTTATCCTGTCGAACAGCTTGCACCATTTTATATTGTCGAACGCTTTTTCCAGGTCGACAAATCCTATGAGAGTGTCTTGATTTTTCTTTAGCCTTGCTTCCATTATTAGCCGTAACGTCAGAATTGCCTCTCTCGTCCCTTTACTTTACCTAAAGCCAAACTGATCGTCACCTAGCGCATTCTCAATTTTCTTTTCCATTCTTCTGTATATTATTCTTGTAAGCAGCTTCGATGCATGAGCTGTTAAGCTGATTGTGAGATAATTCTCGCCGTTCTCAGCTCTTGCCGTCTTCGGAATTGTGTGGATGATGTTTTTCCGAAAGTCAGATGGTATATCGCCAGACTCATATATTCTACACACCAACATGAATAGTCCTTTTGTTGCCACTTCCCCCAATGATTTTAGAAATTCTGATGGAATGTTATCTATCCCTTCTGCCTTATTTGACCGTAAGTCCTCCAAAGCTCTTTTAAATTCCGATTCCAATACTGGATCCTCTATCTCTTCTAAATCGACTCCTGTTTCTTCTTCTATCACATCAGACAAATCTTCACCCTCATAGGGGCTTTCAATGTATTCTTTCTACCTATCTGCTCTCTCCTCTGCATTTAACAGTGGAATTCCCGTTGCACACTTAATGTTACCACCGTTGCTTTTAATGTCACCAAAGGTTGTTTTGACTTTCCTGTATGCTGAGTCTGTCCTTCCAACAATCATATCTTTTTCGATATCTTCACATTTTTCCTGCAGCCATTTCGTCTTAGTTTCCCTGCACTTCCTATTTATTTCATTCCTCAGCGACTTGTATTTCTGTATTCCTGATTTTCCCGGAACATGTTTTTCTTCCTCCTTTCATCAATCAACTGAAGTATTTCTTTTGTTACCCATGGTTTCTTCGCATCTACCTTCTTTGTACCTATGTTTTCCTTCCCAACTTCTGTGATGGCCCTTTTTAGAGACGTCCATTCCTCTTCAACTGTACTGCCTACTGCGCTATTCCTTATTGCTGTATCTATAGCGTTAGAGAACTTCAAACGTATCTCGTCATTCCTTCCGTATCCCACTTGTTTGCGTATTGATTCTTCCTGACTAATGTCTTGAACTTCAGCCAACTCTTCATCACTACTATATTGTGATCTGAGTCTATATCTACTCCTGGGTACGCCTTACAATCCAGTATCTGATTTCGGAATCTCTGTCTGACCACGATGTAATCTAATTGAAATCTTCCCGTATCTCCCGGCCTTTTCCAAGTATACCTCCACCTCTTGTGATTCTTGAGCAGGGTATTCGCTATTACTATCAGAACTCAATTAGACTTTCTCCTCTTTCATTCCTTGTCCCAAGCCCATATTCTCCTGTAACCTTTTCTTCTACTCCTTCCCCTACAACTGCATTCCCGTCGCCCATGACTATTAGATTTTCGTCCCCCTTTACATACTGCATTGCCCTTTCAATATCCTCATACAATTTCTCTATCTGTTCATCTTCAGCTTGCGACGTCGGCATGTATACCTGAACTATCGTTGTCGGTGTTGGTCTGCTGTCGGTTCTGATTAGAACAACCCGGTCACTGAACTGTTCGCAGTAGCACACCCTCTGCCCTACCTTCCTATTCATAACGAATCCTACACCTGTTATACCATTTTCTGCTACTGTTGATATTACCCGATACTCATCTGACTAGAAATCCTTGTCTTCCTTCTACTTCACTTCACTGACCCCTACTATATCTAGATTGAGCCTTTGCATTTCCCTTTTCAGATATTCTAGTTTCCCTACCACGTTCAGGCTTTTGACATTCCACGCCCCGACTCGTAGAACGTTATCCTTTCGTTGATTATTTAATCGTTTTCTCATGGTAACCTCCCCATTGGCAGTCCCCTCCCGGAGATCCGAATGGGGGACTATTCCGGAAACTTTTGCCAGTGGAGAGATCATCATGACACTTCTTCAATTACAGGCCACGTGTCCTGTGGATACATGAGGATGCAGAAAGCAATGGAAACCACTGCATTAAAGTCATCGTATACCTCTCAACATAGTGTCGGGCCTCCCTTAACGCAACGTAATGCAGCAGCTGGTCGTGACATGAACTCAACAAGCCGTTGGAAGTCTCAGAAATATAAAGCCATGTGGGGTCTACATTCGTTCATAATTGCGAGAGTGTTGTCGGTGCAAGATTTTGGGCATGAACTGATCTCTCGACATGTCCTATTAATGTTCAATGGGATTCATGTCGTGAGATCTGGGTAGCCAAATCATTTGCTCATAATGTCCAGAATTTTCTTCAAATCAGTCGCCAACGATTGTGGCCAGGTGACATGCCGCACTGTCATCCATAAAAATTCGGTCATTATTTGGGAACATGAGGCCAATAAACGGCTGCAAGTGGTCTCTAAGTACATAACCGAGGACCCAGTCAATTCCATGTAAACACAGCGTGCAACATGATACAGCCAGCACGAGTTTGCACATTGCCTTATTGACAACCCGGGTCCATCGCTTCGTGGGGTCAGCGCCACAGTCGAACCTCACCATCAGCTTTTACGACCTGAAATCGGGACTCATCTGACCAGGCCACAATTTTCCTGTGGTCTATGTTCCAGCCTATACCGACACGAGCCCCAGGAGAGGCGCAGCAGGCGATGCCGTGCTGTTAGCAAACGCACCCGCTCTAGTTGTCTGCTGCCACAGGTCTTTAACGAATTACTGCGCCATACTGCCGTAACCGATACCTTTGTCGTACGTCCCATGTTGATTTCCGCGGTTACATCAGGCAATGTTGATTGTCTGTTAGCACTGACAACTCTAAACAAACATCACTGCTCTCGATCGTTAATTGAAAGCCGTCGGCCACCGTGTTGTCTATGGTTAGAAGCAATGATTGAATTCTGACATTCCTGGCACAGTATTCACACTATGGGTCTCGGACTATCGAATTCCTTAACGATATCCGAAATGGTATCTACCATGCGTCGAGCTCCAACTACCATTCCGGTTTCCGAGTCTTTTAATTCCTGTCCTGCGGCCATAATCATGTCGGAAACCTTTTCCATGAATTATGTGAGTACAAATAATAGCTCCGTCAACGCACTGTTCTTCTATACATTGAGTACACGATACCAGTGTCATCGGTATATGTGCATATCGCTGCCGCATGACTTGTCACCTCAGTGTATTACGTAAGCAGTGTTTTTCGCTCTGTAATCCAGAATCTGCTGTAGTGCTTCCACGAAGTAGGATCTGCAGGGATCGTGTGATGTATGACACGCTATCTGAAAGCATGAATATATAAATTTCACGACTTACTCAATGACTTTTGTCTATAATTCAAGTAGCGCGGCCGTTATAAATGTTTCCATAAGTAGTAGTAGCCCATTATTCATTATTTTAGTAGCTATGTGCTAGGAATCGTACAGTAAGCTAACGTTCCTGCAATTGGAAAACTGACTTACTTTACTTATCTTACAGGCTGGGCATTCGAATTGTCAGTATTTTCACAACAGATGTTTGTAAAATTTAGCAGTCTATAGCTAAAAGCTTCATGACCGTATAGATGAGGTCCATGTTTACATAATCAGTTCTGTGTATTTCACTGTTCTTCGATTAATTATTTTGTGACTGGTTATTACAGTTCGTTGCTGGAGTCATTACCGGAAATTTCTCTTCATATATCGCACAAAACTTAAAAAAGGTCTCTCCATTCTGATTCTTAACTTAGATTGATTTGCACATTTTCAAGACAATACGGCTTCACTCCAGCATCGGACCAGAAGCATTTACTCTCTGATACACTAGCGTCTTGATGATGTACAGTATTTTCCATTCGTAGGTCAGCTAAATAGTTATGAATAATGGCTGAAATGTCTTTCTTCTCATGCAGGTAACGTTCTTCTCAGGCTTTTACGTTTTAGGCTGGGCTGCCGCACCTGCAACAGAGATGGAAAGGTAATGCTCAATCGTGCAAACATGAATTGTTTCATAATTAAAGTACAAAAAGAACACACATTTTTTTAAGACAATATAAATTTTTATATTTTACATTGATGTTCCACTAAGCAAGGGCAAAACGTTGTATTTATGTAGGTCTACACGCAAGAACGTTACCGCTCATACATTAACAATAAGACCCAAGTAATGCAGCACAGCTTGAAAACTCCTACGGGTCGGTTTCCTTAGACTCTCACTATTTGTAGCTGCTTCCTCACTGAGACATTGTTTCCGTTCTTTAAGAGATTTGGAAAATTATGGTTCTTCGATTTCTTCCCAGAATCGACCACATGCTTCATGCAACGATATCATGAGATGAGTTTCTACTACATTGGCATGTTTATCAAATTAACTTCAGATATTATAAGTGGTCTTACACAGGCTCTGAGCACTATGGGACTTAACTTCTGACGTCATCAGTCCCCTAGAACTTAGAACTACTTAAACCTAACTACCCTAAGGACATCACACACATCCATGCCCAAGGCAGGATTCGAACCTGCGACCGTAGCGGTCGCGCGGTTCCGGACTGTAGCGCCTAGAACCGCTCGGCCACTCCGGCCTGCGGTCTTACACGGGGCACTATGCTTTGCAAAGTTGTATTCCTTACTGTGAATAATATATGTACCATTGGCTGAAATAATCACCTAAACTGTTCTACATAGTTTAGATGTACTTTTTCATTCCATTATGGCTGTGAGTCTAACTGGACAGGATGATATGGCCAGCCGTACCGTAAGACAATCGTTCGGATTTGTCTGGAAATGTGCATGTTAGGGAGTCGGTGATTTATCACATTTTGAGGCTGAAATTTCAATCTTCTTTTCAGTCTTGCGAACAGAGAATTTGTAGGAATCCGAGATGAAAGATCAGATAATTAAAACAGTATTTCCACAATAATCAATATCTGTGGTACATTAAGTTATGAAGGCTACATGGCCGGTAAAGTAGGTAAAGCGTGGTTATATCGCATGTGAGGCAGCAGCTGCAGTAATGTAGTATGTGTACTGAGTATATAGATCTCCAAACCGGTAATCGACGAAGTTTTAATGATATGAATATGTACCAATCAGAAAATATCACTTTTTATGTGGAAAGATACAACAGCCTAAAGTTGTTACCTTCCTCGTGAACAATCACACGTATTCTGGATAGATCAGTTCGTGCACAAAATCCTACTCCGGCAACACTTTCGCAGTTCTTACCCTTGTAGAGGCAGCATGGCTCAATAAATCTGCGGAGGCTTCCGACGATTTTTTAAGTCCATGCCACATCGATTTGCTTCACGACGATGAACAGTTTTAGAAGGTTATGTAGAAGGGAAAAGGAAGCGAGGATGGAAGAGATTCCAGATACTGGATGACATGATGGACGGTACAACATAAAGCAGCCTTAAGAAGGAAGCAATGGATCCCAGAAAATGGAGAGGCAAAGGACCTGCTAATATAGCAGATAACTGATGATGATGATGGATAATACGAGATCCTTCACGAAATTAGGAAGTATCCTGTGACTTAGGTCCCTTGCTTGAAGGTCTACATTAGAACTACCAAGAGAAGAGTGAATATAAAACTAAAAGAACATGAAAGTCTAGGGAAAACAGAAAAATTAACTACGTTAAAGTAGGCTGTTCAATCAAGAACGTTTCTTGTAATCACAATTCTATCTACTATTATATTACAACGACTATATAGTGCAGCCATCGAATTAGATAAGCACAGTGATATTCTAACAGCAAAGGAGAAGTCTTGAAACTCTACATATATGGACAGTGGCTCTGCAGAATCGACAGAAGAGTTTTTATCTTTCACAGGTGGGAATTGATAATTAAGTGTTATCTCTGATAAAGATTATCTTTGCTGATCACGTATAAACTCGACCACGTCCACTTTATACACTATTTATGT
Organism: Schistocerca piceifrons; assembly: GCF_021461385.2. Classification (NCBI taxonomy): domain Eukaryota; kingdom Metazoa; phylum Arthropoda; class Insecta; order Orthoptera; family Acrididae; genus Schistocerca; species Schistocerca piceifrons. Next base: position 2,808,295 of record NW_025728290.1, read on the forward strand.
CAGCCACCGACGGCTGACTGGTCAGTCCGCAGGACTCACTGTCACCAAGAGCGCCTTCGTGGACACCCAGGGCAGCTCTGGACGTGACCTCAGTAACCGAAAAGATTTTTCGACCCCGTCCAGAAGACTCATCAGCATCTGTTGCATCCGGCCGTGAAATTATATATTTCATGAATTATACATTTTTTTAAAAATTTGTGTAACATACGACTTTTCCATAAACTTCCAATGTAAGAATCACTGGACTGCCATCAGTGTCTAGAGATTTTATTTTATTTATTTCCAGTGACGCGAAGATCTCGAGATCGATGCCTGAGTATCGCCCCGGATTTATGACGATGTAGATGCAGATGTACATACGGTTCACTCAGCCTCGTCAGCTCAAATGAGGAGTTGCTGGAATATAAAACTAGCGAATTCGAGGCCCAAGCCGCTGAAGTGGAGTCACATCGAAAGCCTGGCACCAGTGGCACGTGAAATTCATTTATTAGGAGCAAACCCACAATAAGTGCTTATTCTACTTCAAGATCGTCACCTTGACCATTACGACTAGAGATCTCAGTCTTTGCGAGAATCCAAACCAATGTAGGTCGAGATGATGTTGGAACCGTTGACTTGGAAAATTTTATTAATGAAATAAACCGGAGGATTGGTGCTTCTCAGTTATTGCCAAATATTGGGCCTTCTCTGCTTCAAAGTATTTGAAAATTATATATCTATGCATTTGTTTGAAATAGTCCTAAGTTTGCCTATGAGTCACATTTCGCCATTATGAAATACAGGTCGCTTTAATACTGTAGAAATATATTCCCAGTAACGAATACCCTTTACTGCAACTATATCCTCTCATTTGAAAAAAAAAAAGACTCGTTTTTTCTGGCAACTTTTAGATGTATGTATCACAGATGTAACAAATTTTCTCAGGGATTGTTTGCTGGCCTGTAAGTACAGATCAGAGTGACTAAAGCTGTGAAATTACTGTAAATTTGGTATCTGATTCTACTGATCATAATTTGGTAGAAATTTCTGCCTATTAATAATTAGTCCATATCAGCCATGAAATACTTAGTATGAATATTTCGCTTCTTCAGCACTCGGGAGACACTGGAATCGTACTCCACCGGGAGTATGTTCATCGTCCAGTAATTTCTACGCCAGAGGCTTCCTTAACATTATCCTCACACGTTTCATGACCTTCTTCGCCAGCATATCACACATCCTTCTTTCTCATCGTCAGTTGATTGAATGTCCGCCCCCGGTAGCTGAATGGTCATCGTGACAGATTGTCAATCCTGTGGGCCCGGGTTCGATTCCCGGCTGACTCGGGGAATTTTCTCCCCCCAGGGACTGGGTGTTGTGCTGTCCTCATCATCATCCTTTCATCCTCATCGCCTGCAGGTCGCCGAAGTGGCGTCAAATTGAAAGACCGGCATCCGGCGAGCGGTCTGCCCGACGGGGGGCCCTAGCCATACGATCAGATAAAAAATAAAACAGTTGATTGAATGATGCTGACAGCAGTCCATCTACACCAACCGCGGAATTTCCTGCGATCAGTTCCCATGCTTGCATTCCGAAACAACAAGGCGTTCAACTATGAACTGGCCATCGTTGTATCTGGTCACATGATCAAGTTAGTTCTTGCTAAGGCCAGCTTTATTTTCTCTTCGGCAAGAAATATCAATAATGTAGGAAGCAGTGTATTTAATCAGAGTATTAGATGATGAGATAAATTAGTATGGTGTATTTAGATAATTACAGTCTCCTACTTTACAAACTGACAGTCAAACCACTCACAACATCCATGGACGGCACACACATAAACGTTGGTATTGGTATCATATGAGTGATACATAATGAACTGATACACAACATCACAAATGTTATAATCACATATTCATCTATATTACAACTCAAATACAATTGAAAATAATATTTTGTTATTTTTTATAATCACGAAGTATGTTGTCGAATACTGCAGTCACAGAATCTTTGTGAATTTAGCATTTATTAAAACATTATTATGAACTAACCATCCATGACACAAAGACGTGTGTGTCTTGTGATTTTGTGCTGCTTTTATTACCTAAATGGTGAAGCGTTTGGTACGGTACTAAAATACTATGTTAGTTTACAAAATGTTAAATAGTTAAGATAGAACTCTACAAAGAAAATAAACATAAGGGAAGCTAGATATACTGATGGCATCTTGCTGTTCTGTTCTTGTTCGAAATGGTTGTAAGTACACTACTGGCCATTAAAATTGCTACACCAAGAAAATATGCAGATGATAAACCGATATTAATTGAACAAATATATTATGCTACAACTGGCATGCGATTTCATTTTCACTCAATTTGGGTGCATAGAGCCTGAGAAATCAGTACCCAGAACAACCACCTCTGGCCGTAATAACGGCCTTGAAACGCCTGGGCATTGAGTCAAACAGAGCTTGGATGGCGTGTACAGGTACAGCTGCCCATGCAGCTTCAACACGATACCACAGTTCATCAAGAGTAGTGACTGGCGTATTGTGACGAGCCAGTTGCTCGGCCACCATTGACCAGACGTTTTCAATTGGTGAGAGATCTGGAGAATGTTCTGGCCAGGGCAGCAGTCCAACATTTTCTGTATCCAGAAAGGACCCTACAGGACCTGCAACATGCGGGCGTGCATTATCTTTCTGAAATGTAGGGTTTCGCAGGGATCGAATAAAGGGTAGAGCCACGGGTCGTAACACATCTGAAATGTAACGTCCACTGTTCAAGGTGCCTTCAATGCGAGCAAGAGGTGACAGAGACGTGTAACCAATGGCACCCCATACTATCACGCCGGGTGATACGCCAGTATGGCGATGACGAATACACGCTTCCAATGTGCGTTCACCGCGATATCGCCAAACACAGATGCGACCATCTTGATGGTGTAAACAGATCCTAGATTCATCTGAATAAATGGCGTTTTGCCATTCGTGCAGCCACGTTCGTCGTAGAGTACACCATCGCAGGCGCTCCTGTCTGTTATGTAGCGTCAAGAGTAACCGCAGCCATGGTCTCCGAGCTGATAGTCCATACTGCTGCAAACGTCGTCGAACTGTTCGCGCAGATGGTTGTTGTCTTGCAAACGTCCCCATCTGTTGACTCAGGGATCGAGACGTGGCTGCACGATCCGTTACAGCCATGTGGATAAGATGCCTGTCATCTCGACTGCTAGTGATACGAGGCCGTTGGGATCTAGCACGGCGTTCCGTATTACCCTCCTGAACCCACCGATTCCATATTCTGCTATCAGTCATTGGATCTCGACCAGCGCCAGCAGTAATGTCGCAATACGATAAACCGTAATCGTGATAGGGTACAATCCGACCTTTATCAAAGTCGGAAACGTGATGGTACGCATTTCTAGTCCTTAAACAAGGCACCGCAACAACGTTTCACCAGGCAACGCCGGTGAACTGCTGTTTGTGTATGAGAAATCGGTTGGAAACTTTCCTCGTGTCAGCACGTTGTAGGTATCGCCAACGGTGCCAACGTTGTGTGAATGCTCTGAGAAGCTAATCATTTGCATATCATAGCATCTTCTTCCTGTCGGTTAAATATCGCGTCTGTATCACGTCATCTTCGTGGTGTAGCAATTTTAGCCAGTAGTGTATATTGAAGTATACACTACTGTTATCTCCCCATCGCGCTTCTCAGGCATAGAGTAGATTGTGCTGCCATCTTTCCCGGATCTTCAGCTGCCTGGTAATAAAAACGAAACATCAACTACTTTCAGGCAACTGAATATCGCTATCACTGTACCTGAGGGCCAGAGGGTGAGGAACACGGTGCTGTAGGTGGTCACAATGGAGATGAAAGCAGTCACGAGGCTCAACCGCAGGGTGAGTACGTCCAGCAGGCTGGTCACGGGGCGTCCAGAGGACACCTGCCGGGCCAGCAACCGCAGCTCGCGGTGGGCGGCGCCGCCCACACGCCGCCCTTCCAACAGCAACTGCGAGCACAGCCTCTGCGTGCGCCTCGCTTCTGTCTCCACACAGTGAACGGGCATGACAAGTAGTGTCAACTGAGCTAGGGTGACGAACACATATAGCTTCCCGTCTCCGGTATTGGTATTACTCGAACCAAGGAACGATAAATCCGTAGCAAGGAAGTAAATATTAAGTGTACCGAACAGTGAAATTCCTATGAAGTACAACACTAGAAACACCTCATGAGCAGATGCGACCAACTGCGACAGTTCACAGAGCTTCGCATGCGTTCGTGTGAGAGATCGCACATTGGCTGACATGCCAAAAAGCAGTCTGTGGTGTGACTCTAGGTTCCCTTTGTTCAAAGAGCACTTCTTTCCAGGGGCCTTACCACAGAAACCAGCAAGGACATCGTTTCTTATATCATGGAGACAAACATTTAGAAGTGAAACTCTATATCTTATTACTAATTGTAAATTCGCAAATCTCAAAAGGGATAAAGTGAGTGCAAGAAAACTGCCCACAGTAAATGAAAGACTCAGCTTATGGTCTTGATATATACTATTCGTAAACATCGATGTGTACATTGAAAAAACATAAAAAAATAGTAAAACCAATTGTAGCTGTACTACCTTTTCCTCACATGTATTCACAGGACCGATATGGGTCATCAGAATTTTGTCACATGAAACTACCAACTTAAGCATTTTCCCATACAATTTTTTAGTGTAGAACATATCTGATGCTATCGAAACGAACGTCAAAGCTGACATATTAAAAACACTGAAAAGTGAGATAATATTTACTACAGAGAACGTCTGCAACGATCTGTAATAAAATTCTGCCAAATTCCATGCAGAAGTCAGATGTATGATGCTGGCAATTGCCATGATAATCAAATCTGAAGTTAACCTCTCCAATGATCCTGTTTTCATATCGATCGTAAATGGCATCAGACCAACAAACTTGCATGTGAATTGGAATAACCTGATGGCCAAGAAAAGTTTCTCAGTATTTTTTGGCAGCATCGTTGGCTGGCATCCCCTGCAAAATCGAAAAAGAGTTTAAACTTTCAGTCAAGGATGGTATCATACGTATAAGCTCTGTACTTAAGTAACAAATATATAATTCACAACAATTTACAATGGAACATATGTAGCAAAAATCTTTGAAATACATTTTCATGCTTACTTTGCCCACTGCGTGTAATGATGACTTTATGTGATTTGTACTTCACAACAGTATAAATTTAACAAAATAATTGTCGACTTTTCTTTTACTTTCACCCCAAAATGTAAAGACAAATTACGAAAATGTGTATATTGTATTTAAATGCACCTGATATAGTTTTTTTCGGGCTGTATATCAGGTTATTGGCAAGTTGTTCCAAGGCTATCTACATACCAGTAGTGATTAGCATATTTTCTCGGTAGTTGATCAACTGTTCTAGTGATAATTTAAATTTCTGTAGGACCTCAGCACCAACCCCCCCCCCCCCCTCCCTGGCAGCCAACGCACAATCCACATGGTCTTAGACCCCAGAAGAATAGGCTGAATTTTTTAGAGAATTTGCAATAAAACCAGTCCACAAAGAAGTGAGACACATATTGAGGAATGATGGTGTGTTTGTTTCATGTTGTATGAAGCTGTAGGTACTGCGATACTGAAAATTACAGTAGGCAGTCATTTGAATACTAATGATATATCTTATAAACATAATCATATAAACCAGACAGACAAATAATTGTACAAGGAACACGAAAGTGATGGAAATGTGGATAAGAGGAGAAATACTGTAGTTGATCATTAAAAGAAGGAAATACAAAAATTTTCGGATCTAGAAAGGAATAGATCATTATTACCCATACAGACATGAAATACATATAGAGTCAAAATGAAATATCATACGAAATATCATGTAACTCAAACGAAATGTCGACGAAGCATAATGAAATGATGTCTAGGCTAAATGAAATGTCATCGAAACTGATAACTTTGTCGTCAGAATGGGATGTCTCTTAAGAACTGAAATTTCAGAATTGAAAACTGAATACTAGGGCGTTCCTGATGCCATCACAAACACGTATAAAGGAATCTATTGGCAAGCTAAGAGCAAAAATAGATAATTATACTGATCAGCAAGAGCTTAAGACTAGGGAATAGTTCGATACGTAGATTTTTCGATGTGGATTTCGCATTTCAGCTCAACAAAAAATACAGTTCACTGCAGGTTTTACCCAAGGGGAAGCTGCCCTTTGGGCAACTAAAAGGACTGAAAGCCGTCAAACACGCGAGAAATTTTAGAAAGCGTTCTTATACAAGTATTGGTCAAATTGTGTGCAGGAAAGATATCGCAAGGAGGTGTTTCACCAAGAGCAGTTCCGCAGGAAGCAAGGGAGTCTTCTCAGTCGTTTCGAAAAATATTGAAATAGATATCAGGATGACTCTATTTCAGACAGATATGTGTTACGAATACTAAAAGATGAAGTTGCGTCTTGACATAAGGGAAACGTTAGTCCATGTTCCAGAGACAAAACCTACAACAAATCATATTCATACTAGGTTCTACTGATTTAATATGTGAAGTTTCTAAGGTGAATAATAACAGTAATAATAAAGGTGGCATGGGTCAGTCCATTCTGTCTCACACACAGAGCTGTAGAGCTGTAATTATGGCAGACCAAAAGACTGTTGCATTCACTTTATAGCTCAGCCAGCAGCACCTTCAATGCATAATGCTCAGCCTGTTAACTATTGCGTACCGAATTTCTAAGAAAGAGTAGGATAACAGATGACAGATACCATCCTAGGTGCTATAGTGATGGAATAGGTCAATGGAAATGCCACAACAATAGTAATCAGTGGAATCACATTGTGAGAAGCCGCTGTTAGATAAATGTAAGTCGTACTCACTGGCAAAGTGATTCAGTACAAAAGTGCAGCTGTTCACATGAGCTTGCCAGTACAAAGTCCAACAGTAAATATGACTGAGGTGACAGGAGAAACCTATCTCCATAGATGATCGTGGGAAACAATGGGGGGTGGAGAACACAATTCAGTGAACCTGTTGAGGTATAATGCAGACACAGACATCAGAGATGGGTTATGTACCGACTATAGCTGCCATGACCAACTGAAAGATTTTGTTCAGGCTACTACCAATTCTGTTGTAGGAAGAAGTTCCAACTACAGTATTTGTCTTTGACACTTGTGCTGCATTGAACGTGACGTGAACGAGATTATTCAGTAAGGTTGGTGAGGTTACGAGGGTACTTACTTACCAATTACAAAATGGAAGGCTGTTTGTGGCGACTGGTATCAAGTTGTGACCTGTTAAAGTGTAGAAATAGATTTTAGGAAATGGGGCCATAGTCTGCCCATTTCTAGTTGTAAACGGATTAACAGTCGAATGCATTTATACACGGATTTTTTGAGAGAGAGGTGTACAAATATGTCCTTCCCTAAGGCAAGAGCTATATGAGTGTCAATGGTGAAAATATTATTGTAGATTTGATAAAAACGAAAGACAAAGATTGTAAATACTGTCAAGGCTTAGGAGTTAAGCTTATTAAGACAAATCCGCACAAATTAGTACCTTTGTCACTGTATTTCTGTGAAGGATGACAAAGATACCGTAGTGACAAAGTGGCATAATCTTCAACTACTAATGACCAACAGCAAACCAAACTAAAAGACGTGTTATTGAAGTACATAGACTCCTTTAATTAGGAGTGCGGTATCATATTTATCAATATCACATGGAAAAACTTCCACACCAAGTTTATTTCCGAAACTAATGTACATCACACGGACAAAGCGAAGTTCAATACCACAGAAATATCACTGATGTTAGATTGGAGAATTACTAAACCATCACTGTTATCTCATTGCAGCTCATTATTAGGAATAACTAAACCCAGTGGTACTGTCTGCCTTGTACTAGATGCCTGAGCTATTAATAAAATCATTATCTTAGTTCATACTAGATGAACAATTAAAACAATTTATGGTGTTAAACTCCTCACAAGCATTGGTCTGATTACTTTGCACTGGTGGGTGAACCACTTAGAACAACCTAGGAAATATACAGCATTCACATTTACAGGAAGGAAAAAATCAATTATTGGTGTTACCTTTTAGATCAGATACAAGTTCAGGTATCTTTATCATTGCATCATAACTGTGTTAGGCCTTGACATATTGGACAAGATATCCTTCATGTAGATGACTTATAAAGAGCTGCCGCTAGTTGGGAAGAATAAATTGATTTCTTAGACAGGACATTACAAAAGTTTTCAAGTGCAGGAGTCACTGCAAACCTCCATAAATGTAAGTTTGGAAGAGACCAGGTCAAATTCATTGGCCATTCTTCTACAGATGTAACACAGGGTCCAGATAAGTGCAATAACGAATTTTCCAAATCCAAGAACTAGGAAACAGCTTAAGGCATTGCTAGGATTATATTCATTTTTCGACGTTTTATGCCTGATAAGCTTCTAGCCAGTAGAGCATTATTAAGCTCATTAACGAAAAATGTACCCTGATTTTGACAAAGAACTGTCAGGTGGACGTTGAGGCAATCAAATATGTACCGGAGAATTCTGAAATTTTACATCACTCTGACATGGAAAAGTATTTCTGTTCTGTCACTGATTTTGTAACATATTTCAAGTCCCTAATCTGGAGCGAATTATTTAGCCTCACCTGTGTGGTTTGGTAGTTCAGATTTTGTACCTCTGTGTGTTAATCTAATTTATTGGACTCAGTTCTTGCGTTTTCTTCTGGGTCAACAATAGAGTCCCATTGCGTGTGTCGATTCTCCTTGTTTGTCTGTGTAGTGTAATTTTCCACGGTCTTTAGTATTGGATAGTTCATGGTGTAAAATCCCCGCAAAAATTTTAAAAGGTCAATATTAGTGAAATTGTAACCTCCCACAAAACTGCATAATTAAAAATGAGCCAGTGCAACCTTCTTGCAAAATTAAAGAATAATAATGGCCCAAATGTAAACTCCCCACAGTAATAAAACTCAATGATAATAAAAATGTGCAAAAATATTAAGTCCCCACAAAATTAATGTTAAGATGAACCTGATAAATTTTATAAGGGCAGCTGCACTGACCTTCGGCCCTGTGCAATAATTTAACCTGAACACAAAAACCAAAATTCTTACCTCAGTAAACTGCACCTATATCTGCTCTTATTTTATGGCACAGCTTCATGCAATGCTGGCCCATGTTTAATTTTGATTCTTGGAGGGAATGCATAGGAAATATTATTTAACTTGAAATGAATCTTTTGTTTAAAACAGTTACTTTAAAAGAAAATTGTTATTGGGGCAATTCTTGAACAAATTAATTACAATTAACATATGTTATTAGCTGAGCGCAGTGCTGCTTCATTACCTTCGATAACAATATACCTCGTCCAGAACTGTGACCAGAGACCCATGTCGACGCCTACTCAGTACAACCGTCCACTTGCTACTAGTACTCCCGACTGAGAGCAAATCGCAACAGACTACTCACAACTGCCGACTGAGTCCAACTCTCAACTGAACACTCGCGCGGTCAAACGCAGACTAGCAACGATAAATAACTCTCTGGTCAGAGATTCTGTCATGCCTCGCCATCGCTGGTACTGTTTCATAACCCTCCACTGGGGGGGCAAAAATTTGGCAGCGATGGTGAGTCATTTGGACTTGCCATGAGCAACAAATTTTTTCTTAACTAATGAACTTTACAAACATAGAATATACAGATGTAGAACATGAAGTAAATATGGTGCACATGCACCGAGTACAAAACATATTAGGCAATAACAAAATGTGAGTACAAAACATATTAACAAATGACATAAGTGCACATGCACTGAAAAATTCTTCAAAGTTTGCACAACAAATAGACATAATGAGTACAAATCTCATTGACAAATGACATAAGTGCACATGTACTGTAGTTCAGAACATATCAGCAAATGAAAAAAAGTACATACAATGAGTAGAAATCATGTTAGAAAAATGACAAAAGTGCACACGCACTATAATTCAGAATATATCAACAACTCAAAAAAAATGCATTGGTCATGAATACAAATCATATTAGCAAAAAATGATTTTCACTATGTTACAAGAATTAGGATAGGAAAGGGAAGGATTGCATCATGGTTGTAGCACTTTAGGTTGCACGCAGCTGCACTGAAAGTCCATATCTTTCTACTGTAGCACAACACCAAGTGAAACAATCTGAAGTTCTTTTCCCAGAAGTATTTATCAGCGTAGCCAAGACACTGAAATGTCGTAGTAATATTCCATGTTATCATATTAGCAGTACATTAGGTACACCAAACAGTGGGACCATAATAACATCTCCATCGCTCAAGGTGGTGGACAGCACGTCGTGTCAACACCACGTTCTTGTAAGGTACACCAACGTAGAATTAGTGCAAAAACCAAATATAGTGCACCATGATCAAGAGGATATACAGGATAAACGGATATTGCAGTAATTCAGGGTAGTTAGGTCAGAAGGTGAAGGACATTAAGTCACATACTAGTCTTCACTGAGAATTACATTAGTAGTTTGCGGCATTCATTGCCCAGTTATTGAACATTTCTGTACCATATATGTAGTATTACAGAATAATGTTCATAAATTGGCGTTTTACACAGAACATTGGCCCTCATTGCCTAATTATAAATCATCAGAAGTCATTATATTCATGTGGTGCTTTACAGAGAACACTGGCACTCATTTCCTAATTACAAATCATCAGAAGTCATTATATTCATGTGGTGCTTTACTGAGAACATTGGCACTCATTTCCTAATTACAAATCATCAGAAGTCATTACATATTAATATTCATATAATGATTTACAGAGAACATAGGCACTCATTTCCTAGTTACAAATCATCAGAAGTCATTATATTCATGTGGTGCTTTACAGAGAACATTGGTACTCATTTCCTAATTACAAATCATTAGAAGTCATTATATTCATGTGGTGCTTTACAGAGAACATTGGCACTCATTTCCTAATTACAAATCATCAGAAGTCATTATATTCATGTGGTGCTTTACAGAGATCATTGGTATTCATTTCCTAATTATAAATCATCAGAAGTCATTATATTCATGTGGTGCTTTACAGAGAACATTGGCACTCATTTCCTAGTTACAAAGTATTTTTTTTTATTTGCTAGCAATGCATTGCGTTGAGATCGATAACTAATTGCTTGGGGATAATAATATTTGCATTTGACTTATTGCTGCAAATGAAGATGTGTAACATCATTCGTCATGAGTCAGCTGTAGCAAGGTTATAAAACAAGTAGAGTATATGTGATCACATTCATAAATGACATAGACTTAATGAACAACTGCTTATAGCACATTAATTTCATAAATAATTTCTCCTGTAAAAAATATACAAAAAAATGGATTATTAATCTGAAGGAAGAAACGCATTTTATGCTGAAAAGTATTGACCTCGAATTAACAGGCAGTGAAATGTGTTTAAAAATATGTGTTCCATAGCTGTCCCTTCCAAAACCTTCATTCATCCTACTATGCAGTATAACACATACTGTCAAAACGAACTGCAAGAAATACTTAAATAACTACATAGCATAAATACATAACTTCAACATTATCCTCATCTGTAAAGAAAAAACTTCATTACCCATCACTTCATTATCCATATTATCGTAACTCCATGATTATCATCACCTGTAAAGAAAAACTTCATTATCCATAGTAGCATATTCTTCATCATTATTCATCAGCATTCATTATCATCTGCAAAAAAATCACTTCATTACTCATTATACAACTATTCCTTATTTCTACCATATTTCATCACTAAAACTAAGATGTGTAGTTCTGTCAGACAGCCTGCATCAATCGCCTTGTATTCTGAAAGAAAAAATTAGTTAAGACTGCTATTCTACGATGTGTATAGTATATTCTTGTTAATGCTTGTTAATCCTGATCCATTTACTCTTCATCACGAGGTTTGCATCTTCTTTCGTTCATTCCGAAGGTGAAATTCCCATTTATGTTTAATTTATTTCTTTTACGCATCATTTCTTTCTGAAATTGATGAACAAAGATTAATGTCTTGCATTTACATCATATACTCACTAAATAATGACTGGTTTATGATAACATAATTAAGCATACAGCATACCATGACAGAAAACGTAATATGTAAAAAAAAAAATAGACAGTGTTCAAATGCAAAAATGTACACAGAATATCACAATGCAGCAGCAAAAAATGTGAAACAGTCACGATGTTGAGATATCATAGGGCAAAAATGTCCAAGTCAACTGGTGTGTGTTATATCTTAACAATTTCACAGTGCATGCAAACAAAATATGAAAACAATCGTACATACATAAAAAAAATGATGACAAGAAATGTGACTTTCTTTGTGTTCAGCTTATATGTTGTGTAGTTAGTAGAGGCGAGAATTAAAGACTTTAATGGAGAGAGAATTTAATAAAATTAATATGTCACTAGATAAAATTGCATAATTATTCTTAACATACGTAATTTTATCCGGAAAAATGTGCACAGTCTGATATGTAACGACAACCTGCTAACCATACCTTGCCGGGCACTTGCCAAGAAACAATACGACAGTCATCAGTAAGTAATCACATAAATGTAATTGCATAAATGGTCATAAAATGTGTAAATTCATCTGGAAAAATATGCACGGTCTGATGTGTAACGACAAGAAAAGCGACCTGCTAACCTTACCTTGCCGGGCACTTGCCAAGAAAAAATACGATAATCATCAGTAAGTAGTCATGTGAATATAATTGCATAAGTGATCATAAAATTAGCAAATGGCATTATAGCATGTTAAATCATAAAGTATCCTCATTCAATAAAAGGTTTGATGTTTGACCAGTGGTGGTTTCCTTTCGATTTTCTGGTTCTCAAAGTTTCGACGTGTACAACATTGGGGTGAGGAATGCTGCGAATCCGATATGGTCCTGCGTATAGAAGTTCAAATTTATAGCACCTACCTTTTCCTTTATTAGATAAATGGTGTGTACGTACTAATATCTTCTGTCCAATATGAAAGTCACGGCGTATACAAACCCGTTTTTGCTGTCTTCTCCGGCGCTCTGCGGCACGTTTGATGTTGTTCAGTGCTATGTCAATTATTTCATGGTGTCGTAGTCGACGAGATGTAGGAAATGTTACTAATTCTTTAATTTTGTTAGGTGGTTCAACATTTTTCAGTATAACAGACGGAGATAGCATAGTAGATTCATTTGGTATGGAATTAATTACATCCTGGAATGAGAGTATGTGTGTGCCCCAATCAGTATGTTTTTTATGGCAGTATATTCTACACAGTTTACCAATTTCTTTCGTTAATCGTTCACAAGGGTTCGAAGAAGCATGGTACTAGGATATATAGATCGCAGAAATGTTTATAGCTAGTAACATACGTGTCCATATAGCAGAACGAAATTGTGATCCATTGTCGGAAATTACTTTCATCACATGCCTTACATGAAATAGAAAATGTTTTACAAATGCTTTCGAAACAGTTTTGGCAGTAGGTTTGCGTAATGGAGTGAAGGTAACAAATTTTGAAGTGAGTTCAACAGCGACAAAGATGTAGCAAAAACCTCTATTAGTTCTGGGAATCGGACCAAAAATGTCTACAGCGGCCATATGTCTCAATTTAACAGGTACAATAAGATATAATGGAGGAATATGTGAAGTTGTGTCTGACTTAGCTTTCTGGCAGATTTTACATGATGCTAAAACTCGTCGTATTCGTTTTTCCACGTTGGCAAAATAACAGTTCTGTCTCAGTATAAGAAAACATTTTCTAGCTCCGTAATGTGCATAACTTAAATGAGTATACCAGATTAATTTATTAACAAGCTCGTCAGGAATGCATAATAACCAATTGTTGCTGTCAGGATGAGAGCGGCGAAATAGAATGTCACTGCATACAGTGTAATGGTTTCTAATCGTAACATTATTCCTATCTTGCCAGAGGTGTTTAATCTCTTTCCATACGTTGTCTTTCCTCTGCTCTCGTGCTATGTCCTGTAATGATGACGAAATAAAATTTTCAAATGCAACTTGTTGAATGTACATCACGCTGAAATTTGCTTTACAGAAGTTGGTTGCGATGTCTTGCTGATTGTTGCTGAGAGAACGGGATAATGCGTCTGCTACAACATTTTGTGTGCCGGGAATGCGAACAATTGTGAAATTAAAAACGTGTAAATAAAGCTTCCATCTACTTAATCTGTCGTGTGAAAGTTTAGCTGAAAGTAAAAATTGTATCGCTCTGTGGTCTGTGTATACGGTGGTATGTCAGCCATAAAGAAAGTGCCGAAATCTCGTAAAAGCCCATACAACACATAATGTTTCAAGTTCTGTAACAGATTAATTTCGTTCAGCAGGTGACAGAATGCGACTTGCAAATGCGATGTTTTTAATTACTGTAGAGACATCTTCTTCAATTTCCTGGAAAATATGTACGCCTAAAGTGATGTTACAACTGTCGGTGGCAATGGAAAAATTTCTGGTAAGGTCTGGGTGCGATAAAAGTGGTGCATTCAACAAAGCATGTTTGAGGTTCATAAATTCAGAGTGTGCTTGCTTATCCCAGGACCAAATAGTGTTTTTACCTGTCAATTGGCATAATCTAGGTGTGTCTAAAGCAGAGTGATGAATAAATTTACGGAAAAAGTTAATTAATCCCAAAAAGCTGCGTAATTGTTTTTTTTGTCGTAGGAACAGTAATGTCACGAAGAGCTTGAAGTTTTTCCGGATCAGGCGCAATGCCTTCTGCTGAAATTACGTGTCCAAGAAATTTTATAGAAGTTTTACTATATTGCGATTTACTGAGATTAACTGTGAGTCCTTGTGCATGAAAAGTTTGCAACAGTTGTTCTAGAATCAGACTGTGTTCAGACCAGTTAGCTTCTGCAATAAGAATGTCATCTACGTACGTCGTGATTCTGTCTTTAAGTTCTGTCGGAAGTATTGTATTCAAACCGCGAATAAAAGCTGCAGAAGAAATAGTTAAACCGAATGGTAATTTGCAAAATTGATAACAGTCGCCAAAACAGAGGAATGCTGTGTACTTTCTGCAGTTCGGATGGAGCTGAATTTGACAAAATCCCGATTTCAGATCTAATGTAGAATAAACAGCAGTACCGTGAAATTTCTGTAGAAGTTCCTCTAGTGTCTGTGGTCGATCTGTTTCATTAATAATTATGTCATTGATGTGACGTGAATCGAGCACGAGGGTAAGTGAGCCATCCTTTTTCTTAACAATATGGAGCGGGTTTATGTACGGACTAACTGCCGGTTCAATAATTCCTTGGTCAAGCATATCCTGCAATTCTTTCTTAACTTGTTCTCTATGGATATATGGAATGGGATAATGCTTGGCTTTAAATGTGTCGTGCTGTTTGACTTGAAATTCATACATAAAACCGGATATCGTACCAGGAATATTGTCGAAAAGTGGAGATTGCGTTCGTCGTCTGTATTCGCACTGCTCTGTTTAACTTTATCAGAAATCATCTGCATTACGTCGTAGTCAGCTTCGTCTGGAGTATTATAGTTATGTACGTACGTATCCGTGAACAATGTGGAATTACAGTCTATGCCACGTGATACGGAAATGACCTCTGTAAAATTAATTGTTTGTTCTTCCGCAGATAAAGAGTGCTGAAATTCTGAAGCCAATTGTACATTTTCATCCTTTAGCATTAAATAGGAATTTTGAAAATCAATAACTGCGTCGTGTTGTACCAGAAAATTAGCACCTAAAATAACGTCTGTTGTCAATAAAGGAACAATCCAAAAATTTCAGTGAAAAGTATGACCTGCAATACAAAATGATAAATGCGTCTGTTATTTTACATCTACTCCTTTACTCGATACTGCTCCTTTCACTTTCGTTTTGCCTAATGGTAATGTAGGATAGGTATGCTCATTGTTACACTCGTTGAAAGTTTCTTCATTTATTGCTGACATAGGTGATCCGGAATCGATTACTGCTAAGAATTTCGATGAACCAATTTTAATTTCGATGACGGGATGTGAAATGGTTTTTTGAACAACTGGTCCTTCCTGCAAAAGAGTGTCTCGGATGTCGTCGAAAGTAATAACATTTTCGTGAATAATACTCTGTGTATCTCCAGTATTGCTTACGTTGCTGGAGGATGCTACCTGTACTGTATTTAGTCAAATTCTATCTGACGTGTTATCATTTTCTGGAGGATGTTGTGGCATTTCGACTATTTGAACTGTTCTGTTGTTTCTTCCAGACGTATTACGCTCTGGATGATACCTACTTTCGGGTTCATTCATGAGAATATGTTGTTGCTGATCATTTTCCTGCTGGTAAGACCGACTGTTATTAAACGTATGCTGAAAATTGTGCTAATTATTTTTACGTCTGTCGTGATAGTCATTCCTATACGGTGCATTGCGATATGAATTGAAATACTGTGTTTTCTGTACGTAGTTGTTTCTTTGCTGCCATGCGTAACTATTTGTTGTACCTGGGACTATACGTGCACGCGGCGAAACATTAAAGTTTGGTTGACCTTGTGCATTACATTGTTGTTTAGGTATGCTAACCGGCTGACTTTCATGCTGTTGCGGTGGAAAACTTCTATTGTTACCAAAATGTGGTTCCTGTTGCTGATAATTTTGACAATATTGAGAATTAGAATTTCGTCATTTATTACCTCTGATATTGAAATTACGTGGCTGATAGTAATTACTGTAAGTATGTGGGCCTTGGTTATTATATGAAAAATTTTTGTTCACAAAGGAATAATCCGATTGCTGCACTTCCAAAAGCTGTAACAGATCTTTGAATGCCGAAATGTTTTCCTTTTGCTGACCCGTTACAAGTGACACTCTTAATGATCGTGGTAATTTAGAGATACATAATTGAATAAGTGCAGATTCACTGTATGGTTCACTTAGGTATTGGTTTTGTTGGACCATGTGCTCAAAAAATTGCGTGACACTGGGAAAATTTGAGTTCTCATAATATGGTAAACTAATTAACTGATCTTTAATTCCGCACTGAGTCGTCTTCGACCAATACGCTGATAGAAAAGCATTCTGAAACTCTTCTACCAAATAGCATTGTCTCACGATCGGTCTCATACGAGATGCCGGTTCGCCTTCCAAAAAACTGCAAATAAATTCAAGTTTATGTGTTACAGGCCAAGTCGGTGGAAGAGCAAAGCTAAATTGTTGTATCCAATCCAGTGGGTGAATCTGTGTTCTGTCATTTTTAAACACTTTAAATTTTCTCACAGATAGAAAATGTTTGTAATCAAAATTATCGTCTCTGTATAACGGAACAGGTTCAGGATTGTATGATAATCTGTTGGACTGTGGCTGTTCAGAATCCAAGTCCCATACGCTCTGTAGATTACCCAAATTATACGCGCTGCGTGAGTCTGACAAATGTTCACAAAGTTGTTTGGAATTATTGTCTAAATTTTTACTAAGGTTGTCTTGTTTTTCACTCTGTTGTTTGGAAATTTCATTACGTAGTTGTTTGAAATTCTCACTTTGTTTTCCATTAAGTTGTTAGAAATTTTCATTAACTTCGTTCTTGAACTGTAGCAATACTGTCATAATTTGATCCAAAGTAAAATTGGCATTTCTATTCTCTGTGCTGTTTGATGGTGTACCTGCAATTGTCATGTATTGTGTATCCATTTGGATATTCTGTGATTCTTGAAAAGGTTTGGTAATCGGATGTACACTGTTGGTCACCATCTCGGAATTAAATAAATCTGTCATATTCTGATTACACTGTTCATTTTCATTAGACAAATTTGTCTGTTCGTCACGTGAATTTTGCAAACCGGTTGTGTTGAGCTGGCCAGCGCTCATTGCAACAGAACGCCCCACGTCATCAATTTTCGTCAAATTAACAGAGGACACAATTGAATTCGTTTGTTTATCACTAAGATCAAAATCATTAGTGGTCGGTACTTACTGATTGTCAGTAAATGGAGGATTGTCATCAATACACTGTGTGTCATAAGTACTATCAGTGAAGTTATTTAAGTCGGTTATTTCACTCATTATACCTCGCGATGCACTATTAACAGTCTTTCGCGGCATTTTTACACTAATCACAATTATTCACAAATGAGACAAAGACAATGCAAAATCCAACAAATACAAATAAAACAAAGAGCAACGAATTGCCGATGATCTGAGGAAAGAAAGTCACAAAATTAGTAAAATCGTTGCGCCAAATGCTAATTATATTAAGAAAATAAGAGCAGATATCTGACTACTCATCAGAAGATTCTCAAAGAAATACGATCCTGGTCCGGATGTCGCCTAGTGTAACCTCCCCGAAAAAATTTAAAAGGTCAATATTAGTGAAATTGTAACCGCCCACAAAACTGCATAATTAAAAATGAGCCAGCGTAACCTTCTTGCAAAATTAAAGAATAATAATGGCCCAATTGTAAACTCCCCACAGTAATAAAACTCAATGATAATAAAAATGTGCAAAAATATTAAGTCCCCACAAAATTAATGTTAAGATGAACCTGATTAACTTTATAAGGGCAGCTGCACTGACCTTCGGCCCTGTGCAATAATTAAACCTGAACATAAAAACCAAAATTCTTACCTCAGTAAACTGCATCTATGTCTGCTCTTATTTTATGGCACAGCTTCGTGCAATGCTGGCCCATGTTTAATTTTGATTCTTGGAGGGAATGCATAGGAAATATTATTTAACTTGAAATGAATCTTTTGTTTAAAACAGTTACTTTAAAAGAAAATTGTTATTGGGGCAATTCTTGAACAAATTAATTACAATTAACATATGTTATTAGCTGAGCGCAATGCTGCTTCATTACCTTCGATAACAATATACCTCGTCCAGAACTGTGACCGGAGACCCATGTCGACGCCCGCTCAGTACAACCGTCCACTCGCTACTAGTACTCCCGACTGAGAGCAAAAAGCAACAGACTACTCACAACTGCCGACTGAGTCCAACTCACAAATGAACACTCGCGCGGTCAAGCGCAGACTAGCAACGATAAATAACTCTCTGGTCAGAGATTCTGTCATGCCTCGCCATCGCTGGTACTGTTTCAATGGATAGTTTGGTTGGTTGGGAGGAGGGGCCAAACAGCTAGGTCATCCGTCACAACGGTTTAGGGAAGGATGGGGAAGGAAGTTGGTCGTGCCCTTTCAATGCAACCATCCCAGCATTAGCCAGAATTGATGTAGGGAAATCATGGAAAACCTAAATCAGGATGGCTGGACGTGGGTCTGAACCGTCGTCCTCGTGGGTGGTTTCTTTCTTAGTGCGCGCCACTGTTTTTCGTGTCCGGTTACTAAACATGTTTCAAAATGAAAGCGAATTAAAATCAGCATTTAGTTTCCTTTGTTTGCTATTCATTTGCAGGAAATTACCATTTCCTAACTAATCTGGTGCCGGTGTTTATTTTGCATGACCACAACCTTTACGTTCCAGTTACAATGTATTTGGTTCGATTCCTATTCGAACGACTTTGCTTCTTCTTAGTATTCAGACTTTCAAATGACGAATTACAGTCTGATTGCTTAATATACACGATCACGGTCTGCTTAAGACCAGGGAAAGAGGTAGCACTGTTGGATGGATTTACGTGTGTAGTAATGCCATAGAATGTTGTAAGGGGCTCTCCTGGCGGTCGGCGAAATCTGTTGCAGTGCTAATCTCAGCCTATCGATCTCTTGGTCTGAAGACACAAATGATAAGAGAGATTATATTCTGAAATAATTTAATAATACGGCTACACGAAAAGCAGACAATTTTTGATGTTAGTCTCAGATAATTTAATTTTGCCCTCATTGACTAATTTCATCAGATACTATCGAAACATTATTTTGCACCGTATGCTTCCTAATCACCATAGTAGGATAATAAAACATCAACATAACTGCACATATTCAAGTGTTTATGAACAGGGGCTAAGGCCCCTCATCCGAACAGGGGACACTCCCTCGATATGCAGGTCAGCTCCCTCCGAACCAGATCTGCTGTGATAAACTGTGAACAACGCAAACAATGTGAAAAGTAATGGTCCTGACAAGAAAGTCGTTAGTAGGTCCTTGTTGAAATCAGTGGCAATGAATGGAATAAAGGGGTTCGTCTACATACTGAAGTTGAAAATAGGGGTATTGTATCTTAACCGGGGACCTAGAAACGACGGAAAGGCTCTGTCCCCGCCGCAGCCGCAGTGGTCCACAACCCCACGACGACTACCGCAGTCCACTTCACCCCACCGCCGCCCCACGCAGAACCCAGGGTTATTGTGCGATTCGGCCACCGGCAGACCCCCCAGGGAACGTCTCACATCAGACTGTTGTAACCCATATGTTTGCGTGGTAGAGTAATGGTGGTGTACGCGTACGTGGAGAACTTGTTTGCGCAGTAATGGCCGACATAGTGTAACTGGGGCGGAATGAGGGGAACCAGCCCGCATTCGCCGAGGCAGATGGAAAACCGTGTAAAAACCATCCACAGACTGGCCGGTTCACCGCACCTCGACACAAATCCGCCGGGCAGATTCGTGCCGGGGACCAGACGCTCCTTCCCACCCGGAAAGCCGTGCGTTTGACTGCACGGCCACCCGGGCGGGCAAAAGAAATAGGTGTGCTTTGAACATAGTTTCAAATGTTAAATTGTGTGTGAAATCTTATGGGACTTAACTGCTAAGGTCATCAGTCCCTAAGCTTACACACTATTTAACCTACATTATCTTAAGGACAAACACACACACCCATGCCCGAGAGAGGACTCGAATCTCAGCCGGGACCAGCCACACAGTCTATGACTGCAGCGCCTTAGACTGGGACATAGTTTATTATAAAAAATTCCACAGTGGGCACAACACATGATTAACAAATGTAATAGTTAAGTCTCACACCAAATGCAGATTAGTGGAAGTCGGAATATAAAATGCTTACAGTTAACAAAATTGATAAAAACTGGGCTCTCAAAATCCGTGGGTACCGGAACAAAATAATCTGGTATCTAACTCGCAAAATCATCAAACTGGGTTCTCATAATCCGTGGGGACCGGAACAAAATAATCTGGTAACTAACTCGCAAAATCATCTAAATAAATCAAGTACACGGTTTCACATGGGTCATGACTGTTGCGTTGATCTAGTGAGGTGTAGGAAAATACATGCAAGAACCCCAAGAATCTGAGTGTCAGCGATTTTATCTGCTAGGTGGTCGTAATCCTCCACTTCGTATGTTACATCGAACAAGTGATGAAGCCTCCGTCACGGGCATAAGTAGTGCTTTAGCAACTTTTCCAATAGTCTCACTTTGTGGACAGCCTTAAATATCCATAGCAAGGACCCCATCCTGATTCTCACTGCCAGCTGCTTTGCATTACTGCACGATTCATCCGTATACTGGGCGTCCTGTGTTCCCACGAACCCATCTGCTTCGCTTCGTCGGACCTAGTGATGAGCTGGTTCACGTAGTCATACTGAGTGTCATCCAGCTGAATTATAAACTGTATACCCATTGTCGTTACGCCCTCACAACAGTGGAGCAGAAACAGTATCAATTCTGTATTGTTTTGCTTCAGTGTGTTGTATGCGAATGTCATGAAGGTACTACTACACCTCAGACTCTCTGCACAGCTTCAACGTACGTCATGAGCTTATATGTTATTGTCTTACTGAAGCGTTCTGTGGTTTCTAGAAACTTGTCGCTCTGCGGGCGACATCACAACATGAAATCACCATAATCCTAGTCTCGACTGCAAAACTTTTTTACGATCAGAGGCCATCATACAGGGTGCTAATTGGTTCAAAATATCTTCTACAACGAATCTCACAATTATTAGAACTTCAGCAATAAAGCGGGTGAAGTAATGGTGCAGTCTAATATTCATCCACTGCTGTTAGTCGTTTTCGGGATCCTCCCAGGGAAATAGATTCAGATTCGTTTGAATGTAGGCGAGATTGTTACCAAGTGCCCGGAGGTATTAGTGGTATGTGATTCCGTCTTTAGAATTCCTTACAGTGGTTCGCATGGTATCTAACAGATTAGTGGAAACCTAGTATCGCCATCTAATTCTGTCTAGAGTCTTCACGAATTCCAGGCGAGTAGAGGTTGTTGCGTCGCAGAAATACCTGAGGATAGCTGGTTGTAGATGAACTAGGATAACGAGCAACCATTTCTACCCTATTGGATCATAGATCCTCTGATACATACTCCATTAGTTAATTGGAAGTCCCGTTTGGTCGGTTCCTCTTTCATCCATGCTTCTACTGTTTGATATGTGTTGGATTTTCCATCTCTTCAACAGTAGTCGTCTCATACATAACGATCAATAAGATGTTATCTACACTACTCTGTTCTGCCAATGGAGTCCTTGAAAGCCATTCGGAAGCCATACGCTAGCGTCAGTTATTGTGAACCACTGCGACCTTATACGCCTGAACCCTCAGTGCCCATCTCGCCAATGGACTCGACAGATCATTGTTGCGCTAATAGCCTTGGGCCAGTAGCTACAAGTGTGTCAACCTGTGGGATGTACACTGAGGTGACGAAAGTCATGGATACTTCGTTTCGGACACCCTTTTGCCCTGCGTAGTGCAGTAACTCAACGTGGCATGGACTCAACAAATCATGGCAGAAATTTTGAGCCATGGTGCATCTATAACCGTCCGCAATTGCGAAAATGTTGCGTGTGCAGGATTTTATGTACACAGTAATCTCTCGCAAAACATCTTGTAAATGTTCGCGGGCCGGCCAGGGTGGCCAAGCGGTTCTAGGCGCTTCAGTCTGGAACCGCGCGACCGCTACAGTCGTAGGTTCGCATCCTGCCTCGGGCATGTATGTGTGTGATGTCCTTCGGTTAGTTAGGTTTAAGTAGTGGCAAATTCTATGGGACTGATGACCTCAGAAATTAAGTCCCATAGTGCTCAGAGGCATATGAACCATTTTGAACGAAATGCTCACGGGGATTCATGTCGGGCGATCTGAGTGGCCAAATCATTCGCTTGCATTATACAGAACGTTCTTCAAACCAATCGCGAACAGTTGTATCCCAGTGACGTGGCATACTGTCATCCACGAAAACTGCATAGTTTTTTGGGAACATGAAGTCGATGAATAGCTGAAAATGGTTTCCAGGTAGCCCAACATAACCATTTCCAGACAATGATCGGTTCAGTTAGACCAGAGGACTCAGCCTATTTCATGTGAACAGAGCCCACTCCATTATGGAGCTACCACCGGCTTACATAGTACCTTGTTGACAACTTATGTCCATGGCTTTTTGGAGTCTGCGCCACATTGGAACCCTATCATCTGCTCTTAACGACTGAAATCAGGACCCATCAGACCAGGACACAGCTGTCCAGTCGTCTAGGGTCCAACCTATATGGTCAAGATCCCAGGAGAGGCACTGCAGGTGATTTCGTGCTGTTACTAGAGACAATAACGTCGGTCATCGGTAACTGTAGCCCATTAACTCCAAATTTCGGCGCGCTGTCCTAACAAATCCGTACGTCATACGTTAGAAATGATTTGTGAGGTTATTTCACGCAGTGCTGCTTGTTTGTCAGCACTACCAACCCCGCAAACGCCACTTCTCTCGGCCACTGCGTTGTTCGTGATGAGAGGTGATGCCTGAAGTCTGGTATTCTCAGCACACTCTTGACAATGTGGGTCTCGGAATTTTGAATTCCGTAACGATTTACGAAAAGGAATGTCCCATACATCTATCTACAACTATAATGCCGCGTTCAAAATTTGTTTAATGGCTGTCGTGGTCCATAATAACTTCAGAAACCTTTTCACGTTAATAACCTGAGTAACTAAGACAGCTCCGGCAATGTCCTGCCCTTTATACCTCGTATACGCGATACTACGACCTTCTGCATATGTACAAATCGCTATCTCATGGCGTTTGACACCTCGGTATAAGAAATGTCATACCAGTGGATTGGGCAGCGAGGATAACAGAACTCAGCACTGCATCGCTATAACCGTGTTGTATGTGTCGCGGTATCACCACACCGGGCTAGTTCTCTTCGTCTGGCAAAGTGCATAGGCTCTGGAATTTAACCAAACAAGTGGGCACCCGATGCTTATAAATAAGTCTGGATTTTAAGGTAGGGATCACTCGTCATTGTCGGAAGCCAGCGGTACCACTACGACGCCGCAGCAATGATGAACAGCCAAATGATTCAGCCAGCTGTAGCCCAGGATTCGAGACTGGGCTGCGCCTGCAGTCATCATTAAGCCCATCATGGGACTAAGGTATCATAGCCCTACCAAATGGCTCTGAGCACTATGGGACTTAGCATCTGAGGTCATCAGCCCCATAGAACTTAGAGCTACTTAAACCTTACGAACCTAAGGACATCAAACACATCCATGCCCAAAGCAGGATTCGAACCGGCGATCGTAGTGGTCGAGCAGTTCCAGACTGAAGCCTAGAACCTCTCGGCCACACCGGCCAGCTAATCGTTTAGGGGCTTGCGCAGTAGTAACATTGTTGCCATCAGATCACCGAATTCAAGGGGTGTCAGGCTTAGCTACTAGCTCTTGGATGGGTGACTGTCCGGGCCTACCGAGCGCTGTTGGCAAGTGGGATGCTCCCAGTCCTTGTGAGGGTGATTCAGGTGATTTTTTTATTTAATCGTATTGCTAGGGCCTCCCGCCGGGCAGGCGTTCGCTGGGTGCCGGTCTTTTAATTTGACGCCACTTCGGTGACCTGCAGTCGATGTGGATGATAGGATGATGATGAGGACAGCACAACACTCAGCCCCTGGGTGGGGAAAATGCCCTCGATCCAGCCGGGAATCGAACCCGGGCTCATAAGATTGACAATCTGCCACGCTGACCATTCAGCTACCGGGGGCGGACGATTGAGGAGCTACTTAACTGAAAGTAGTGGCTCCATTCACGAAAACTGACCCGGAGAACAACTCTTCGATATCAACATTACGTGACACATATCAGCTGAGGTTGACATGGCGATCGCCAAGAACCATGGCCCTTCTGTGGCCTGTTTGGACGGCGTAACCGCTTTGGGCTTACAGCTAGACACTGTACAGTGTCTCATGGTTACACAGAAGAAGCATAGAATACTCCTTCTATTTGTAATATTTTTATTCTCTGGGTTTCTCTGAGTCGTGAAAACGAGTAAGGTAGAGGAAGAGCCAAGTTTAGAGACACAAGATGCCACCAGTAAGGGGGTTTGCTACCGTTAAAGAATGAGGTAGCGCAGCTGAGAGTGGATAATGTTGTTGTAAATAATATTGGCGGAGAAGGATCACGAAATGAAACTGTTTATGAGTCATATTGTAGAGGTGGATCCAGCTAACGCTAAATTTGTTTCTTCCTTCTCTGGCAGGGTGTCTCAGGATGTGCGTATCATTTTTAGAAAACCTTAAGTCATCAGATAACGTATGGAGTTGGTCAGATAAGCTGTTACTGCAGAGTGTGAGGTTACGCTTGATGGTGAAAGCGAAATTGTTTGTAAGAAAAGCAAAAGCGTAGCATAAGCCACAGACTTTTGATCGAATGTGACAGAGGTAAGAACGATGCTACAGGAAGCAGAATAGTGCATGGATTTTTTGTGAAAAGTTAGGGGCTGTGCCCAGAAGACGTAATGAAGCTATGGAAGACTTTGCGGATAGGATTAGGAAGTTGTTCACACATATGAGTTATCACAGAATGACGAGGTTAACAAAGTCGTGCTGCAAGAGTCTGAACAGCGAACACTCGATGCTTTTCTGAGGGGTTTCGCTCCAGATATGTCAAGGAGGCTGCGTAAAGGTGCGCCTAAAGAGTTCCATCCTGGACTTAGGTGAGCACTGGAATATGAGGAATCTGATGGTTCGAGAAAGGTGAAGGATGCAAGACATGTAATTGCAGTGCATATAAAGTGTTCTAATCGTGGACGAACAAGTAATACGCAGAGACAGTGCTACAGCCACGAAGGAGTGACTAAGTTATAAAAAGTAGAGATACCCATGATTTAATGGGAATGGTAGTAGGGGAGCTGTAGGTCGCCAGTGTATATAGGAATGCTAATAGCGGTGGTCCAGGGGGAAGGAAGGGTCCATTTAACATAGCAAGGAGCCCAAGGGCTGCCGAAAGTAGTAAAAGTAAATGCAGTTCGAACGGATGAAGAGACGGAACGTGTCATAACGGATGTGATAGAAGGTAATAAATTTAAAGTCTGGTGTAGAGGTGCGTGTGTCAGTGGCTTCAAGGGACCTAGTAGGAATGAGAGCTAGGAAACCGTTAAAACTTTCGTGAGACTGTGGTCATGCGACGACTGGGGTTAGTGGTGATGAGTTTTCCGTCCGGGGCAACGAGGTTTAAACAATATGTAGGAAGAGTGTCTCAGTAAGCGCTACAGCATGCTCCTACGATTGAACTATCTGTATCAACATCAAACCACAATTGACTTTTGACGATGTGTGGTAGAACTTAGTTGGAAGGCATATCTGACTGGGATAAACAGTTGTCAATGTTGATCTGCCACAAGGAATTTCTACTGCATAAAACACTCCAGTTCAGCCACAGAAGAGACATTCGCATGACGCATGACTATGTGTCAGGAGGATCCGGGAAGTCGCTATGAGTGAATATGGAGCCTGAATTACTGGTTGACACGTTTTGCGTAATAGAACAGCTGGAGGGTAGTTAAATATCGGATGCGGCGTGTTATTTGGTGAAACATAGTATTGGACACGTACAAGAGAGGGATGGGGCAAAGTAGACCCCTTAAATGTGGATAATTTTGACGCTGAAGAAGCTAAGTTTCTGAATGGAAAGTTATTACTATATTAGAGTTTCTGGATGAGGAAGATTGCCACAAAGGGAGCGTTTGCTGTGATGAGGCGTAGGATGCTGCTCGGATCGCATTTGCGAGATATTAAAGGATTTAAGGGGAACGGATAGGCAGACAGAACACATGTAGCTAGAATTTCAAGATTTGTTTTTTCCGCAAAGTCCATTGCCTCCTACGCCAGTAACACAACACAGGATTCCAACAGGAAAAGAATCACTGTAGTATTGGAGGGTGTACCGAATCCAGTGATAGTGCAAGTCGTTTTGGAGAAATTTGGAAAACAATAATAGGTTGATGGAATTATGGAAGTGAATCCTATTGCTTGGGGATCAACAATTGTAATCTCGCTGAAAGAGTCTGTGGATAACTCAAAGAAGTATTAGTTTTGTTGCGATTACCACCACCTGAAACTACAAACTACGTAGGACAGCTAATAGAACGGCAGTAGAGAGATTTATAAACCTCGTTAAGGAACAAGAGTGGCAGGATGTTTATAGTGCAGATAACATAACGTAGATGACAAATGTAATGCTTTCCTTAAAAAATTTCTCATGCTCTTTGAGAATTGCTTTCTCTTAAAACGTTCTGAACGGGGCACTAGCAATAAAAGGCAGCCTGGGTGGCTGACTAGTGAAATAAGAATGTCACATAGAACAAGGGGGAATTATATCAAAATGTTACATGTGGTCACAATCCAGCTACAGTATCCCACTACAAACAGTATTGTAAGGTGCTTAAAATGTTATTATGAAGGCAAAGAGAATCTGGCAAATAGAATAACAAATTCCCCGGATAAAATTAAAACTACATGGTCAGTTGTGAAGGTAGTGTCTGGTCAGCAGCACAAGGTCGATGATATGAAGTCAATTAGTAGCAAAAATATGTCTGTTACTGATAAGTCAGATATATCTACAGTATTTAACAATCACATTCTGAGCATTGCTGGTGAATTAAATACGAACTTAGTTTCTACAGGGAATCATACAACTCTCTTGGAAAATGCCTTTCCGAGACTGATATCTGAAATGCTCCTCTTTGATACTGACAAGGGGGAGGTTGAGTCAGTAATTAAATTACTGTAGACTAAGGACTCTCATGCATATGATGGAGCGATTACCAGAAAATTAAAGTTCTGTGCTGCTCATGTTAGCCCTGTACCTAGCCATATTTGTAATTTTTCCTTTAAGAATGGTCAGTTTCTTGAACGATGAAAGTACTCAATAGTAAAGCCGCTTTATAAAAAGGGAGAAAAGAAAAATGTAGACAATTTTAGGCTTATTTATATGTAATCAGTGTATGCTGAAGTTACTGAGAAGGCTATGTATGTAAGGATAATTGTTCATTTAATATCACATACTTTGCTATCAAATGCTTTAGAAGCGGCTTAACAGCCTAACAACTCTTTTCTAGGCGAGGAACTAGACTGATTAAACAACAAATTTCAAACGCTATGCATATTTTTTAACTAAGGCATTTGATTGTGTTGATCACAAAACATTGCTCCAGAAGTTGAACCATTACGGAATACAGGGAGTAGCTCACAATTCGTTCACCTCTTACTTCAACAAGAGACAGAAGAAGCTAATTGTTCACAGTGCTGGGAATAGCTGTGATGTGGTATTTGAGTGTGGTACAGTCTAATGGGGAGTGCCCCAGGGATCAGTGTTGAGGCAGCTCATGTTCCTTATTAATACAAATGAAATGCCCTCTAGTATGACAGGTGATTCTAAAGTATTTCTGTTTGCTGATGACACTAGCGTGGTAGTAAAGGATGTTGTGTGCAATATTGACTCGGTTTCAAATAAAGCAGATCATGACATAAGTTAATGGCTTGTAGAATATAAACTAACGCTAAATCAGAGTAAAACTCAGTTTTTACAGTTTCTAAAACACAATTCAGCAAAACCAAACGTCTGAATTTAACAAAATGGGCACATGTTTAGTGAAACTGAACAGTTCAAATTTCTAAGTGTTCAGATAGTCAACTGGGATGGGAAGCCCACAATTCAGAAACTTAATGCTGCCATTTGTACTATTCCAACGGTATCTGGAGTAATTGATCATTCGACACGATAATTAGTCTACTTTGCACAGGATTTGGGGCCATTCCTTTTTTATCCAGTGCTCTGCCCTTTCCCGACTGTCCCATTCGCAACTGAGAGACGGATATTTTGTATAACTTAATTGTTGACCCAAAAGCAAAACGAGGATAATGGAATGTAGTCAAAGTAAATCGGGTGATGCTGAGGGAATTAGATTAGGAAATGAGACACTTAAAGTAGTAAAGGAGTTTTGCTATTTGGGGAGCAAAATCACTGATGATGGTCGAAGTAGAGAGGATATAAAATGTAGACTGGCAATGGCAAGGAAAGCGTTTCTGAAGAAGAGAAATTTGTTAACATCGAATATAGATTTAAGTGTCAGGAAGTCGTTTCTGTAAGTATTTGTATGGAGTGTAGGCATGTATGGAAGTGAAACATGGACGATAAATAGTTTGGACAAGAAGAGAATAGAAGCTTTCGAAATGTGGTGCAACAGAACAACGCTGAAGATTAGATGGGTAGATCACATAACCAATGAGGAGGTATTGAATAGAATTGGGGAGAAGAGGAGTATGTGGCACAACTTGACAAGAAGAAGGGGCCGTTTGGTAGGACATGTTCTGAGGTATCAAGGGATCACAAATTTAGCATTGGAGGGCAGCGTGGAGGGTAAAAATCGTAGAGGGAGACCAAGAGATGAATACACCAAACAGATTCAGAAGGATGTAGGTTGCAGTAAGTACTGGGAGATGAAGAAGCTTGCACAGGATAGAGAAGCATGGAGAGCTGCATCAAACCAGTCTCAGGACTGAAGACAACAACAATAACAACAACCAAAAGAATTCTAAAATCTTGGCAATAATCTATGCGCCTTCAAATCGAAACTAAAGTTTCTTCATGCCTCACTCCTTCTATTCTATTGATGAGTTCCTTGAAAAGTTAAGCTACTTCTTATATTACGCTGTTGATTGCGTTTACTTAAACTTTTGGCTTCACTTTTTGGGCTTATAAACTTTTTATTTTATCTGCAATTACTTTTATGTTGTAATTACATGTACTGACACGTTCCATGACCTTGGATTTGCTCCCAAATTTGATCCTAGGGAACGAAACGTGTGAATAAAAAAGTAAAAAACAACAATAGATGCCAACCCAATTCGAGAAATCATGGGGACGGTAGATAACGTAGGGACATGCCAGTACTTCTCGATAATGGACGTAACGAGTGAGTACCATTACGTACAAGTTGCTCCAGAAGACAGACCGAACACGGTGTTTTCAGCAACATGGTTACGCCGTCTGTATATATGGATACCCTTTGGGTTGAAGATGCAACGACAACATTCCAGCATCTGCTAGATAGATTGCCGAAGGGATTGAACCGCAGCAGTGTCTCGTAGTCTTGATGGAATAATTGTCTTTTCCTGGTTATGCAAGAGCATAGACAGCGTCTGGGTTAAGTATTCATAGGTTACAGGCAACAAATCTGGCATTCTGCACGGAAAAATGTCACTCTGCGCTAGAAAACGTGACCTATCTGGGCCATATAATTAGTATGGGTGGTGTGAGGACCGATCTGACCTTAACTCATGAGGCGCAAGACTTTCTGGTACCACAACAATCTTTCCTCGATCACGGAAATTATTATAGAAAATTCGTGAAGTGATTTGGGGACAGTTTAAGACTTTGTATGCTGTTACTGAGGAAGTAAACTGAGTTTCTACTGTCGAAAGAAGTGCAGAAAGCATTTGACGAGTTGAAAGAGGTGTTAATGTTGAGCGCGGTATTGGTGTTTCCTAACTTTAGGACGGAAATCGTATTATCACGTGATGCGTCGAATCACTGTCTGAGGTATGTTTGGTGCCGGTAGATAGATTGGCTAGAATATCCTGTTGCCTATGCATCAAGACAGTTGAACACAGCAGAGGAGAATTAAACTGGGCAATACTGATTTCACTGCATGAAACTTATGAACGTTTTAGGATGCAACTTACCCAAAGAACTAACATTTCATAACATAAAACTTATCACGTTTCCCAAGAAATTACAGTTTAAGAATTTCCATTATATGAAATTTTCAGAAAACCCTTTCCTTACAATAGCTGAAAATATGTGTGTTTTTTTTTTTTTTTTTGCATCTAATGAGGTTTTGAGGTTTGACAATATTGTACGGCCTCGAAGTAATGAGTTCGAGTCATTAATTCAAAGTGTCACATCCTGGGTGCAAAAACAGTCTAACATTTTCTGTTATGGTTGCAGATAGTTTACTCCTACGATGCAGCGACTGAACGTAATTACATTTTTGAAGAAAAAATATTGTGCTTATTTAGGCGTACAGATTGACGACCGGGACAAATCATGGGCTCCACATAAACCATACAACCTGTGTGGCGAACAATTTCGACAGTGGTCCACTTAAACCTAACTAATCTAAGGACATAACACGCATCCATGCCCGAGGCAGGATTCGAACCTGCGACCGTAGCGGTCGTGCAGTATCCAGACTGAAGCGCCTAGAACCGCTCGGCCACAGCGGCCGGTGATCCAACGGAACTACATAGATAATATTGCTCTTAGGGGTGCTGATGATAAGGCCCGAACAAAGTAACCGTGGAGCAGATCGTTATTTTTCCTCCTGCAATCTGCCAGGGTATATTGCCAGAAACAGGCAGAACATAACATACCCAAACATTCTGTCTGCTGTTCTGCGCACCCCCGACGGTTCGGGTGTCTCTGCCTCAAAAGTAGACAAATTTTCCGCACCAATGTCTGAAACAGAAATCTGCAGTAGTGAAGTAGGCAGTGAGTATGGACCAGACGATGCTTCCGATGCTTCACACATCCCCAGGCCTTTGACTCAAGCAAAACTGAATGATCTAGCTCATGATCTTGGGCTCTCGAAGAAATGAGCAAAAGCTCGAGTGGACGGAGTGGGCAGCGGCCGGCCATTCTATATTGTGGTGGCAGAGGGCGCGCATGGTACAGAGCAGCTGGAGGTGTGGCTCAGCGGGCGCGCATCACTGGGTCCGCCACATCCCTCGCTACTGCTATCAGTGGCAGACAGAAACCTGCAATTCTGTTACCAACTTAAAGACGCTGGTGCGGTTGTATCAGTTCATGATACCACAGTTTGGTGTACAATTTTCGAATTTACATCATGTTAACGTTTGTTTATAAGCAATTGGCTTGTAAGAGATACCTAAAATTGACAATATTGCAATAGTTAGTAATTTCTAACAGTGAATGTATTATTATTTTACTTAAAACATCTTGAAATAATTTTGTGTTAAGACCACTGCATTTTTATGTTGAGTGTTACACTGATCTCTGTATTATAAAAAAAATCCTGACATGATTGCAGGTTGGAATTCAGCACACCTGAAATATATTAAGACACACTTGAAAGTTTCTGCAGTGTTCTGAAAGTGAAAATTTGTTTCCCAGCCTTATTGTACAACAGTAAGAGGAACGCTTAGTTAGATAAATAGGGTAATGTACTTATAGTGCTACCTCTGTGGAAGGAAGTTCGAGTTGCTGACAGACTACGCTGTTTTGAAGTGGTTGCTTGGTTAGAAGGTTCTGTCCTGTTGATAGACAATCTGGAACCGCACGACCGCTACGGTTAAAGGTTCGAATCCTGCCTCGGACATAGATGTGTGTGATGTCCTTAGGTTAGTTAGGTTTAAGTAGTTCTAAGTTCTAGATGGCTGATTACCTCAGATGTTAAGTCTCACAGTGCTCAGAGCCATTTGAACCATTTTTGAAACTCAGGTAGTTTGAGTACGAAGTAATTTGCAGACCAGGAAAGAAGCAAGGAAAAGTAGAGTGGCTTAGTAGAAAAATAGCTGTAATAAAAGCCCTAGGTCACGACCTTGGCGAATAGCAAACAGCTCACAGCGCTGATAACTGAGGAATCAGTATGGCCAACAAAAGTGGTTTACTTCTTTAAAGTCAGTACCGCCATTAGACTGGTTTTTTATTTGTAGTGTTACGTTTACACGATCATGATTCCGGCTTTACAATGCCATTAACAAGTGTTTTAATGTTATAAAGTGCCTAAGATGGCACACTGTCGTATTTAAAATACACTATTAGACACCATTAGACAATGTGTTAGAAGGTTCTGTTGATACACGAGCTGGAAATTGAAACACAGGCGCTTAGACAATGCGTCTAATAGTGTGTTTTAAATACGACAGTATGCCATCTCAGGCACTGTATAACATTAAAACACTTGATAATGGCATTGTAAAACTAAAATCATGATCGTGTAAATGTAACTCTGCAAATAAAAAAACAGTCTAATGGCGGTACTGACTTTAAGGAAATCTATTATGACTGTGGCCCCACATTATGAAAAAAAAATTTATTAAAAGTGGTTTAGCATGCACGATGGACTCTCATGTAGAGAGACGAAACTGAAAGAGTGAGTGTGTCAACCAAGCCGAAACTAAAAATGTTACGTGGTCTACGAGGAATGGATGGTCGCATTTTATTGGACCATGGGGGATGTCGGGCACAGAATCAGAGAGTGGCAAAAGATGAGAAGATGAGCGAGGAAGTATATATTATGATGGTAATGAACAGGTCTATGTGTAATATAAAGGGAGATGACAGTTCTGATAATCTTGTAGGACTGGTGCGCTGTGGTTGGGAAATAAGTACAAAAGGGAGTTATGGTAGAATGAGGACTGGGTAGTAGGAATGAGAAAGCAGGAGGGCTATTTCCGTTCTGCAGTAGAGCTCAGCAAATAATAACGAATACACTGTTCAAAAATCGCAATAGGCAGAGGTATACTTGGATAGGAGTCAGGGAGCTAACAAGTGGGATTACATCGTGGTGAGTCCGGAATTAGTTTCTGTTAATAGTTAGCAACATATGCCTTACTATTTCAAGCACCATTTCCTTCCACACACTAAATCTGCATGAATGGGACAATGCGGAAGCGATATTAAATATCATGTCCTTTAACACTCCTGCAGCTAATTTTACACCTACGAAATTTCCAAACAGTGTATAATTCTAGTTGTCCTATCACCAGAAAATTAATTATGACTTCATTATAATCTCTGCAGTCAATAATTTAAAGACTATTAGCGATTGACTGCAAGTGTAGCGTATGGTCTCAAGGACACTGTATTTCCATGAACTACAAATTATTAACTTTTGGCAGAGAACTAAATTGCTTATCATCGGATACTTACGGCTCGAATGGACAACTGGGACGTTTAATAACTGCATGAAAATACTTTATTTCCCGGTGGGCAGTCTCACGGGGTATGTACGATGCAACTAAGAGAGAGAAACATATAACGATAGCACAGCCGCGCTGGTAACGCAACGTCGATGAACGCTGTGTCCAGTTAATAATTAATGACGGCAATATCCACTTTCTCCATTACTTAATTGCGCTTGGCTCATAAGATAATACGGTCGGTGGTGCATCAAGGTCGGTTCGAGGTCAGGACGAGCCCAGTGGCTGACCACCCAAGAGACGCATGTGCAAGTAGATGCCTGTGTGAAGCCCGAAGGCGTAACTGAAAGAGTATTACCTTCTTAAATATTTGTTGTCCATTTTGTGACCCGCCTACTCGTTGAATATGGGGAGCATATTCCTATGCACCTGCTTTCTCGGATCGCTAGACGACAATTCAAGCAAATCGTATTAATGAATTTTTAGTAGAGTAAGATAAATGATAATACTTAAGTTTGAGAATTTACAATGGTGTGTCGCAAGCAGTGGGCGACAGACAAAATAAGAAAATCTCTTCAGTATACGCAGCTCCTAATACAAGTGAAACAATACAGTTCCTAAGTCAGTGATGTAGCTCTCGTAGAACGGCTAGTCTTCAACTAGGCCGCGGCCAGGCGGCTCGGCGCTTATGATCTCTTCGCCTAGAGGCCGCTGCTGTCTCGGTGTCTTCCTAGAGAGGGATCGATCAGGGTACTATTGACTAGGATCTTCTTCACAGCCCTGTCTGTTGTACCGTTCCTCAAAGTTGTGCCGGCTCTTAACTTTTATGTACAACAGCTGTTGCTTCGACGTTCAGGCAGCAGTGTGGGCATAGTTGGCGGTAGTGTACCGCCGTGGAGTGTTCCGATCAGTACTTGACATGCAGTTGGTGACTAGTCTCGAGGCTGGTTACCTCGCTTGCGTTCGCGCTCCGCCTCGTCCACGTCCACTGAGGCTTCTGGGAAGCGACTGCCCGGGCATCCATGGACCAAGGAAGGCGTCTACCAGCTATGCTCAGAGTGCGCCATGGAAGTCTGACACAGGAACAGACGCGAGTGGCAGCAGTGGCTCGACCACACGATGACGCACGACGATCTGCTCCCAGGCCCTATTGGTTAGGCCTCCAGAATGCTTGCGAGACGGTGACGGCCACAATTCCCCATCGGTCTCTACTCGGTAGCTGACGTCACAGCTCACAGAGACGAAGTCCCTCTAGGCATGCCTTGCCAATCCGTATAAAACAGAAAGCAATGAGACGAGCAGAGCGTCGACTGTGAGAGATCCTTCCTCTGAAAAGGGGTCCAATACATCTATCGTTTGGCTTTTGCCAATTGATCATAGCTTCTGGTCGCTTCAGGATTTCACATCTTTACCTTTCAGGCACTCATTTCTACTGTGTTAGTTGAGTTATGTGACTGCTCAAATTACGTGCTAGAGAAACTAAATTGCAATTTAACCACAGCTACTCAAAGGAGATAGGAAGCTAGGGATTTTTGCGGATGGACAATTTCGTGGTTGGAACATAATTTTAACTTCAACTACAGGACTAATTTCATAATGAAAAAATTACAAATGAGAATAACAATATGAAAATATAATTAGGACCTTTGGCCTCTTAAGAAATATACAACTGTCTGTAAGCAGAACAACTATGTGATTGGATCATGAATTAATATAACAAACAGTATTTCAAAAATAATAATTAGAGCTGATTACAAAAGGATCACAGACAGTCACCACCATAAGCAGACTATTAAGTTAATTGCTTTCGTAACCAAAATTTACACAACACTAATGGTTCAGCTTGAGTTACTTAAGAAAAGATCTCGTCCGTCCCGGCTGACAGGTCGGATACTTAACAGAAGGATGGAAGCGTGGCTTGTACACGTTGGTACTCGGAACAAACGAGCAGGAAGAAACCGCCAAGAAATTTCGAAGATGATCAGGCTGCAAGCCAGGACAGAAAACATGCCGAACACACACACGATCTCAGTCTGCCCGCCAAGGCGACAAACCACAGCTGCCCCACATACCAGACAATTTCACGCGGCAGACAAATGCAACTCGTGATTCACCTTTTTCTAGACCATGCAAGGCTTACTAACTACGTGACTGGCTGTAACGTGACTGAAAACCAAACTGAGACGTTTACCGAATCAAAGAACAATTAAAATTACACTGTCTTGACAAAAGCTCTGGACTTGATATTAATAGAAAGTCTAACCAAAACGGGGCGAAGAGCACACTAATTAACGTACTGCATTAAATTAACGCTGCAAGGAAGCTTCAAAACAAGCAGTAAAACTCTAAACTTCACAAGTTCAGTATAACACGTAACTTATCTCCGGCAGGTGCATCAAGCCACCGTAAGTTTCACAAATATTCACAGGTTAACTTCAGAATATGAATCATAGGTAACTTCACGCTTCCAGTTACGCGATGAAGAGATGTCCAGTATGAGTTCCGCTCGCAGACGGAGCGAGGGAAAATCGACTATCTGTGTGTGTCCATATGAGCCCCTTCTTCTCGTATCTTATCTTCGTGGTCCTTACGTGAAATATATGTTAGCGGCACTAGGTTCGTTCTGCAATCAGCTTCAAATGTCGGTTCTCAGTTTCTTTTCAGTAGTGTTCCTCGAAAAGAACATCACCAAGGATTCCCATCTGAGTTCCCGAAACATCTCCAAAGCACTTACGTGCTCTTCGAACCTACCGGTAACTAATATAGCAGCCCGTCTCTGAATTGCTTCGATGTATTCTTTCAACCCGACCTATTACTGGTCAAAAACACTCTAGAAGTATCCAAGAATTGTTAGCACTGGCATTCTACATGCTGTCTCTTGTACAGATGAATCACACTTTTCTATAATCCTAACCGAAGTCGATTATTCGCCTTCTGTACCACAATCCGCACGAGCTCGTTCCATTTCGTAACGCTGTGTAACTATGCCCAGATATTTCAGCGACGTGACTTTATCAAGCAGGGCACTACCAACGCAATATCCGAACATTAAGCGTTTGTTTTTTCTATTCATCCACATCAACTTAATTTTTCTACGATTAGAGCCAGATGTCAGTCATCACACAAATGGAAATTTTGTCTAAGTAATCTTCTGTCACTTATCTTCGACACCTTCCCTTACATCACAGCATTGTCAGCAAACAATAGCAGAATGTGAGACCTTAGTTTCTCCCGGCGTATACAATGTTCAGGTAACTTACACGAATGTAGCCGATTTACGCCTTCGATAACCACCAATATTTCGACAAGACACCCTGCCATTTTCAGCGCAAAACTGCAGCAAGTATGTGCTGTTCAAGAGAGTGTAAAACTTCAGTTTCACAGAAACTCTATAAAAATAGCACACACACACACACATACACACACACACACACACACACACACACACACACACACACACGCTGTATAGCGGCATCACAAACCAAAGGTGACCTAATTATGGATAGTGAAATTAGTAATCAACCACTGAGGGAGCAGAAACATTGTCCCTCTGCTTTTTGGCAAGTGAGAGAGCAGGATTTTCATGCACCACTGAAACAAAAACTACGGTCTCTGCTTATAAGCCTACTTGTTAAATTAATTTCAACAGCTTCCTTAAAAACACTATCCCGATAGCTAGTAGTGCACGCAAGAATATTCGTGTTGCAATATTCCATAGGATGACGGGAGTCAAGAGAATGTTCTGCTATGGCGGATTTACTCGGTTGCTGTAAGCGTCTGTGCCACTTATGCTCAGTACACGCGTCGTCCACAGTCCTGGTAGTCTGACCAATACACGACATGCCACAACTACAAGGAATACAGTATACACCCGCCTTACACAAATCAAGGTCATCATTTACGCAACCAAAGGGACCCTGATCGTAGATGGTGATCGAAAAACACACTTCACATGATATTTCCGCAAAGTACGACCAACCCCGTTTGATATGCTCCTTCTGTAAGCATAAAGGCAGCAGACTTCGATGCTTCCTCGGTATTGTCATCACAGCGCACAGTTGGTCGAGAGCTCAACGCACGTCTAATCTGTCAACAACGTCACAGGGTGCATTCCCTTCTGTTATTTGAACATTGTATACGCCAGGAGAAACTAAGATCTCACATTGTTTACCTCTACGGGGAAAACACGTATCGTTGGTCGCAGCAGTTGAGTACGATTGCAATGTGCGTTGTCGTTATTACTGAGGTGTTGCGGTCAAAATATTGTTCCCACGTTTGCAAAAACTTATGCTTCATATTAATTCTCCTGCTGCCAATAGCGTCGAGTAACGTGCTCACGTAACTCTTACTTGCGAAAGGATCCATTACGCTCGTCAACAGTTGGATTTTGTTTTGATGGAACTGTTTTGGTTTGCTTCTAAAATTTCAGATTTTTCCTTAGGGTTGGGTGAACGGTGCTTTGTGGTCGCAGTTTGACAGGGAATTTCATTCTGTGACTGCCTGGCATTTGGCGAAGATTGAACGTGTCCTTGGCTCGGAGTCTAATACTGTTTCTAGATGTTCTGTGATAAATATCACAGAGAAATCTTAATCCATGCAAGGGTAAGGTTTAAATTTCGAACGGACTCCCAAGCGTTGGGCAGTTGTCGATTTTATTAGTTTTATTGAACAGGCTCTTTGTAAACTGTCTCCTGATGTTGCAGAAGTGTCTAGGAGGGAGATGTGTCCTGTATTCAGTGGGGCACGTCCACGGAAGAGTAATATCACATAAGCAGAGAGGGCTGTTTTATGTGCATTCAGTGCTGATCCGGATATTGTTACTTCACTTGCGGACAAGGGCACTGCTACTGTTGTTTTGGACAAGCGAGATTATGTTCAAAAGATGCAGTGTTTACTGTCTGATTCAACGTCTCGCAGGATCGGTACTGATCCCATGAAATGTGTTGAGAGGAATACTAACAGCCTCCCGAAGAAAGTTGCTTATCACAGAAGACCATGAAGACTCTCAATTCTTATTGTGCTGTTTACTTTCCTAAGGTCCACAAGGAAGGGGTTCATCGTTGTCCGATTGTGAGTGACATGGGTGTTCCGCTATATCGTATAGCAAAACACCTTGCAACCCTGTTGAGTCCTATAGTAGATCGATGTGGGCTCCATATTAAAAACTCGGAGGATTTCTTAAGTATCTTAGATGGAGCGCGTTTGAATTATTCTGACATTATAGTAAGATTTGATGTGATCTCTTTCAGCAATCGCGTTCCTGTGTCTGATTCGTTGCAGTTGACTGAGGTTAAGTTTGGCGCTGATTTAAAGTACCAATTTCGACATGTGTTGAAATTCACTTACTTTTTAGTCAACGACCAGTAATACGAGCAGACAAAGGGAGTTGCGACTGGAAGAACGTTGTCACATAATTGCGAGTTTGTTTATGAAATATTTAGAGAAACGTGCCTTGGAATTACCAGCTTTGAAACCTGCGTGTTTTTATCGGATATGTAGACGATACATTTATTGTTTGGCATCAAGACACTGAGAATTTGAACGACATTTTAGAACACCCGGATTCCATCCAGGAGAATATTAGTTTCACGATGGACATGGAAAAGAATGTATGCCATCCGTTCCTTCATGTGTTGGTGAGGTGGAAGGTGGATGGTACGTTGGGACACGCTGTTTATGGGGCGCCTACTCACACTGATTTGTATCTACAGTCTGACAGTTGTCACCACTCGGCTTAGTTGCAGGGGTACTTCGTACCTCGGTTCACAGGTTGTCATCTCGCATCATGACAGTTTGTCAGCTGAGATAGGGCATCTCAGTCACCTTTCGTCAGAATAGTTACAGTGAAAGAAAGATTAGACGAGTATTGCGCTATCGACCAATTGTGCACCGGATGAATGATGATAATACCGACGTGGCACCAAAATCTACTGCCTTTTTGCCATAAACAGGGAATATTTCGCGCAGGATTGGTCTTATTTTGCTTAAATATCGCTTGAAATGTGTTGTTGGACCACCATCTACGATCAGGGTCCCTTTGGTTGCGTAGAGGATAATCTTGGTTGTGCAAGGCGGGTGTCTACCGTATGTCTTGCAGTTGTGGCTTGTCATGTGTAGGTCAGTTTGCCAGGACCGTGGAGGACCGATGTCTTGAACATAAGTGGCGCACACGCTTACAACAGCCGAGAAAATCCGCCATTCCAGAACATTCTCTTGACGCCGGCCATCCTATGGAATATAGGACACTGGTATGAACTGCCAGCTGTTGGGATAGTGTTATTAAGGAAGCTGTTAAAATTAAATTAGCAAGTAACTTTAAAAATAGAGACGATGGTTTTTGTTTCAGTTCTCATGGTAGCCTGGTCTCTAGCTTGTTGAAAAGAGAGTGACGGAGATTATGCAACCACCAGTTGATTACTGATTTTACTGTGGATAATTTCTGACGTCGGTCGTCCTTGGTTTGTTATGGCGCTAGTGTCTGCTATGTGTGTGTGTGTGTGTGTGTGTGTGTGTGTGTGTGTGTGTGTTTTATCTTTACGCAGTTTCTGTGAAAATCCACGTTTTACACTCGCCCGCACACCACTTACTTGCTGCACTTTTGCTTTGAAAATGGTATGGCATGCTTCTGTTGGAATATCGGCGGTTGCCTTCCCGTAGTTATTTGAAAACCGCATATTGCTGTCTACCATGTCCACCAGATCACCTTTGTAGACAGACTATAACTGCGGTGCTATCACATATACCTGGGGCACTCCTGAGTATAACATTATCTCTTATGAAAACTGGGTTCTGTTACTTAAGAAGTCTTCGAGCCATTCACATATCTGGAAATCTTCAATTAGACTCTTTATTCTAAAATCTTATTTGCATAAACTCATTTCAGAGAACTCGTATTCTTACCAGGACACATTTCTTCTAAATTAGTTTTTGTACACTAATGCCTTACAATGATTTTTGATATACCACTTACAAGCAAACTGTAATTCACACTCTCCTGCATCCTTCCTCACTTAACAAGTCATTCCTTACTCTAAATCATTTCTTAATCATCCTTACTTCTATAAATAAATCGTTCTACTAATACCTGATTCACAGGTAATTCAGGAGGGGCAACTCAAAGCATAACCCGAAACAGCACATCGATGGAAAATGTGACACTTATAGTCAGTACAGTCTGTCGTTGCTTCTCACGATACTGTTCTACATGTTGAAACATGTACTCCACAGTAATTTGTTCCTTTTGCAATGCTACGAATTCGTCTATCGAATGTAGGAGGTCTTGATTTAATGTCTCATTTAGGATAGCCAGGCTCTATTCCAGAATGGAACACATTTGGCCAAGACAAATTACATTGTGCCAGAATTACGATAGTCGTTCTTGTGACAATAGCTGATAGAATATCACACCCATTAAGACACTGCTTGCACAATTGGATAACATTCCTGCCTTGTCGTAGGTCAATTGTTGTCATACTGTGGTCGAGCGAACTAGGCGCTGCAGTCTGGAACCCCGCGGCCGCTACGGCGCAGGTTCGAATCCTGCCTCGGTCATGGATGTGCGTGATGTCCTTAGGTTAGTCAGGTTGTAGTTCTAAAATATAGGGGACTGATGACCTCAGAAGTTAAGTCCCATAATGCTCAGAGCCATTTGAACCATTTTTGCTCTCCTACTCCTGGCTTCTTTCGTTTTCTGACAATTCTCCTTTCTCCACATCTTGTTGCAGCTCCATGAAAATTTCCTGTAAGCTTCGTATTTCACTTCTTACTAATTTAATTTCAACGTCCCCCAGTGACTACTAATTCGTACAACTTTTTGCTTAGCAAATAAAATTCCAGTTTCCTGCTACTCGTTCTAGAGCATCCAGCAACCATATCTCGTAGAGATGCAGAATCATTGGGATTACGTCACTCATACTGGGTGCTCTTAGAAGTACCCCACCTGAGAGAAAAAAAATTCGTGTCGCTGTCCTCCCCCTTTCAAAAGAACGTGCGGACTCCAGTCACCATCTTAATCACATAGCTCGACAATATCTTAAATTCTATCACTGTAAATTACAGCGTTACTAACAAAGAAAAAGGAGAAGTCCCAAAAACACAACAGTCAACAATAACAAAATAAACAGCAGTAAAACCAGAAAGTATCAAAATAATAACACACAAAATAAATTATTCCACATACTATTGACAAAAAATTTCCCAAACTCAAGTTAGTTATTCTGTGATGTGATCTGAGTGCATTTGGTACATTCTATATCCTTTTATCACTGACTTCTGATCTTTTTACTTTCGTCTTGGATTTAGTATCCTGCTCTGGCGATGTCGATGGTACTCATAGTAAATCGTCTACAGCTCCTTTGAACGACTTTATGTATACTACATCCACAATGAAGATTTTCGTAGGCTGTTTCAACATGATGTTGACATTGGAGCTTATCTCCATGACCAATTACTGTCCCTAATACAGGTTCGATTTCTTCGTCTTGCCCTTAGGTAAGGATTCTTCAATAAAACCTATTGTTCTGTTCTATATTGAGGCAACTTACTCACATACTGTTTCATCTGCTCTTGTCACTCGACCACTTACTTTCTACCAAACATCATGCAACATGTTTGCTAATCTTTTAACTTAGTCTCTGTTTTATCCCATTTTAGGGTTCACTTTGTCGTAGTGTAACATTACCTTCCTAGCATACAGTACTTTGCAGGGTGATAGCCCAGTATTATTGGGAAATTTGCAGTTGTACACAGACACGGAAAATGAGAGACAGATGTCCTCATCATTATCATGTAGGTTTGCATAATAACTCAACATTTTTGAAATTGTAGGGTGAACATGTTTCATACCCTCATTCAACTGTGGGTGGGAATTGCTAGTCCTAAGTTTATGAATATGTACTAAATGGCAAAGCTATTTCATCAGATTGGACACAAAGTTAGTGCACTTCCCTGTGATCATTGTATTGGGAACATCGAATTTTAATAGGCAATAGTTCACCTTTCCCTGTGCCATTGTATTAGCCCATTGATCTGGTATTGCAATCATTGCGACATAACGTGGAAAGGATCTGTTACAGTGAGCGTATAATGGGTATAATTGATGTTCAGTTGTGTGGTTCAAGAATATCGAGACCTACCATTGTATTAGCCCATTGATCTGGTATTGCAATCATTGCGACATAACGTGGAAAGGATCTGTTACAGTGAGCGTATAATGGGTATAATTGATGTTCAGTTATGTGGTTCAAGAATATCGAGACCTACCACTGAAAAAGGTTTATACGTGTGCACCAATTTAGAGGTAACTTTAGCTATTTAAAATATATGTGGTGCACACACAGTATGCAGTTTTTGATATATTATCAGTGTATTGTATTTCTGTTTTCCATCTAAATTGTTAGTCTGTGCATCGATGAGTTGCTATCTGTCCTCCATGACCTGACAGAAGATGGTCATGTGGTAGCTACAATGCTTCATCTTTAGAAGCCGCAGGCACCATCACTTATGACCTTCACTTTGTAATTGTCTGTAGCGAGCCTTCATGTTTTGCAAGCTGTGACTGTGTCTGAAATATTTTATGGTCGACATCAGCTGTCTGTGCACTTGTGCTTTCTACCTGGTTTATGCATTGTCTCATATTTGAATTCATTTAATTTCAGAGCACAGTGTGTCAATCCACTTGATTGTTCTTTTAAACCCAGTAGACAGATCAGTACAGCATGGTCCGTTACTACCTTGAAATTTCTTCTGTGGAGGTGACAGTAGAAGTATGTAATACCAAAGATGACAGCCAAGTCCCTTTTTCTATGAGGCAACAATTTCGTCCTGCTTTATTAAGGCTCGACATATATGCCACAGGGTGTGCCTTACTAACTACACTTTGGCTTAGAAGATGTCCAATTGTTAAATTTCTTGCATCACTTGATAAAACAATCCCTTCTTCAAAATTTGGAAACATACCAGACGCAACATTCATGCTTGTTTACAGTAATCAGTTCCAATCTGACAGTTGGTAGATCATTTAAAACTTCACTCCTACTTTTAAAAATGGTTTGACCACTCAGCAATTTTGACAAAAGTCTGACCAGTTTTAGATAATAACAACAAAAGCGAAGTAATGATTATTGCTCTTTCTTGTCTGTGCTCGAAAGAAATCGTGTACTGTAGAAATTAAATGCACGTAGGTTTTGACACTTTCTTGACCAGTTTTGCGCCCCAGATAATTCTCCCC
This sequence comes from Schistocerca piceifrons, assembly GCF_021461385.2. Classification (NCBI taxonomy): domain Eukaryota; kingdom Metazoa; phylum Arthropoda; class Insecta; order Orthoptera; family Acrididae; genus Schistocerca; species Schistocerca piceifrons. The sequence continues at coordinate 2,852,614 of NW_025728290.1, forward strand.
TGTCAGTGCTAACTTCCTTTCATTCGCACTCAGTGTCAAACATACTGTACATACCCTCTTGAACACCTGCGCCAATTACTGTGCATGTTCCTCCATGGTTTTTTTATTATTTTTAACGCAGTAATGTCATGGAGACAAATCATGCAGTGTTCTGGTGTTAATCCTCATAATACTCCATCCGAGAATCTTTTGAAAGTGGCTGGCACATTTATTAAACCAAACAGCTTTCTATAATACACTCCTGGAAATGGAAAATAGAACACATTGACACCGGTGTGTCAGACCCACCATACTTGCTCCGGACACTGCGAGAGGGCTGTACAAGCAATGATCACACGCACGGCACAGCGGACACACCAGGAACCGCGGTGTTGGCCGTCGAATGGCGCTAGCTGCGCAGCATTTGTGCACCGCCGCCGTCAGTGTCAGCCAGTTTGCCGTGGCATACGGAGCTCCATCGCAGTCTTTAACACTGGTAGCATGCCGCGACAGCGTGGACGTGAACCGTATGTGCAGTTGACGGACTTTGAGCGAGGGCGTATAGTGGGCATGCAGGAGGCCGGGTGGACGTACCGCCGAATTGCTCAACACGTGGGGCGTGAGGTCTCCACAGTACATCGATGTTGTCGCCAGTGGTCGACCTGGGACCGGACCGCAGCGACGCACGGATGCACGCCAAGACCGTAGGATCCTACGCAGTGCCGTAGGGGACCGCACCGCCACTTCCCAGCAAATTAGGGACACTATTGGTCCTGGGGTATCGGCGAGGACCATTCGCAACCGTCTCCATGAAGCTGGGCTACGGTCCCGCACACCGTTAGGCCGTCTTCCGCTTACGCCCCAACATCGTGGAGCCCGCCTCCAGTGGTTTCGCGACAGGCGTGAATGGAGGGACGAATGGAGACGTGTCGTCTTCAGCGATGAGAGTCGCTTCTGCCTTGGTGCCAATGATGGTCGTATGCGTGTTTGGCGCCGTGCAGGTGAGCGCCACAATCAGGACTGCATACGACCGAGGCACACAGGGCCAACACCCGGCATCATGGTGTGTGGAGCGATCTCCTACACTGGCCGTACACCACTGGTGATCGTCGAGGGGACACTGAATAGTGCACTGTACATCCAAACCGTCATCGAACCCATCGTTCTACCATTCCTAGACCGGCAAGGGAACTTGCTGTTCCAACAGGACAATGCACGTCCGCATGTATCCCGTGCCACCCAACGTGCTCTAGAAGGTGTAAGTCAACTACCCTGGCCAGCAAGATCTCCGGATCTGTCCCCCATTGAGCATGTTTGGGACTGGATGAAGCGTCGTCTCACGCGGACTGCACGTCCAGCACGAACGCTGGTCCAACTGAGGCGCTAGGTGGAAATGGCATGGCAAGCCGTTCCACAGGACTACATCCAGCATCTCTACGATCGTCTCCATGGGAGAATAGCAGCCTGCATTGCTGCGAAAGGTGGATATACACTGTACTAGTGCCGACATTGTGCATGCTCTGTTGCCTGTGTCTATGTGCTTGTGGTTCTGTCAGTGTGATCATGTGATGTATCTGACCCCAGGAATGTGTCAATAAAGTTTTCCCTTCCTGGGACAATGAATTCACGGTGTTCTTATTTCAATTTCCAGGAGTGTATTATTAATGAAACCATGGGACTGTAATTGCTCTCCTGAACCAGTTTTCCAGAACTAATTCCATCTGGTAGTAATTACTTTTTAAATTCATGATATTGCATTGACTTAAGCTCTCAAAGTCTCCATTAGATCTGATATAGTGGATGCATCGATGAAGGTTGTTGCATTGAGGTTCCTGCAGTGACAGAAAAATCTTATACCATCTGAGGACTTCATTTAGGATGATTACATTAGGTTCACCACAGAGGCAATCACTTTATTCAATAACGCCATCAGCGAACTGCTGGTTGATAAGTTTTTCTTTCATGTGGTACAAGTGTTTTGGGACTCTTTACGATTTCTTCTACAGCAGAGTGTTATTTCCTATTTGGTATCTATGTTATGTGATAGGTGTAATCGATAATGGCCTTCCAGTATTACATAGATCTGTAAATAACGATAGCAAAACTTCCGTTGCTACACTGTCGCTTTATTCCAAATACTGTACATTTAAATGTAATATAGTTGCCTTGATGGCTCATCTGTGGGGTTCATCTGTGGACAAGATGTCCCCCAGGTCTATGCAGACCATTCTTTTGTAGGATATCTAAGTTTGCGACTAGTAAACCCTTTGTCAGACTTACCTTCTCTGTGCCAAAATATCTAGTCACTGGGACTATGTAATCACTGTCTCTTTCCAATAAGTTAACTATGCTTCAACGTACAAAACAGTGTGACTTATTTAGCTATTCATTGATTTACAATGGCTCTATAGTATTTATAGAATAAAAATCCGCTTCTGTTGACAGTAATTACTTAATTTATCTTACCACTGATTTCAAAGCATGAAGCTTCAGGTGCCACAGCCGCCATGGTCAGTTGGCTTCTCGACCATCTGCCCTGACATTTCCCTTTCATGGTGTCCGACACTGTGATTTCAGACCCTATGCTACCATGTGCTTTTTTGTCATGGGTGTGTCCTTCACGACTGACTGGCTCAATGGCTACACATATATGTTCCCATAATTACTTGGTGGCACCTGAAGATGATGCTCAGCTTCAAAACCAGTCAGGGAATAAATTAAGGAAGTACAGAAAATGAAGCAGATTTTTATTCTTTAAATATGTCCCACTGTTGCGAATGTCCACTTGATTGCCGCGCTGGGTAGCCTCGCGGTCTAAGGAAAGTTGCCACGGTTCGCGCAGCCACCCCTCGCCAGAGGGTCGAGCCCTCCTCGGGCATGGGTGTGTATGTGTGCGTGTAGTCCTTAGCTGAAGTTAGATTACGTAGAGTGTAAGCATACGGACTGATGACCTTAGCAGTTTGGTCCCATAGGAACTTACCACAAATTTCCAAAAATTTCCTTGATCAGATATTTTGGCTGTACAGTGATACTTTGCTTCTAAAGTTAGTACCCACTCCCACCCAGACTAAGTAACCTGCAGCTCTTGGTAGTTCATTATGCTGAATTGACGTTTAGTTAAAGTGTCTGGAGTTTATTTGCCACCACCTTCATGACTGATTAACATTATGGCGATGTTGCACTCGCAGTAGTCATGCCCAGTGGAAGATATATTCCACTGAGTTTTATTTCATTTTTTTATTTTGCAGATCTAGTTCCATGATACAAAATTCAGGGGCAAATAGATGTGGTCAAGGAACATGTCGGTACATGAAATTACAACAGAAAAGTGACAATATATAAAATAAAATCTTTATGAATCCTAAGAAGGCGAGGAGCTGTAAGTTTATCTAAACTAAGTCAACAATCTAATACCGAAATTAGCTTAACTCTTGAAGGAACTCCTCGACAGAATAGGAACAATGACCCACTGGGAAACTGTTCAGTTTAGATCCGAAAGTATGTGGATTACTGGTGTGGTTTTTGAATTCTTTTGGTGGCTAGATGCACTAGGCAGTTGCAAGCCTTTGCGCACAGGAGTCAAGTAGGTGTGATCCAAAATCCAAATGCAGACTGTGAAACGTCCCCTTCGAAAAATTTATGAATTACTGTGATGGAAAACCTCTTACGTTATTTGCTTTTCAAACAGCTGAGCAAAACTGAACGTACTCAGACATTACTCTCTTTACTTATTCTGATCATCACTAAAATGACACACAGTATTTTTAGCGCAACGCAATCTGACTTTCAATAATCTCTACAAAAGAATGGCCCTGACTGACAATAACCTATATACCTTTCATGAATCACTTAGCTCACAAAAATCTTCGTTACCGAACTACTGCAATACAGCGAGCGCCAATACTGCCAGCGAAATAAAAGATTCTAACTACTGAAGGCGCTAACTACTGATAGGCATAGTCAGCAAATGAAAGATTTTGATACGGAACAAACAATGTATTTACCTTAATAGTGCTCAAAAGTCATAATATATATATATATATCAGTTCATGGCATTCAGTCTTACAAATTTACTGTCTCTGATGGACACACGTCCAGATCATCCACTCTCAAAACTCCGCCATCCTCTCCCCACATCCACCACTGCTGGCGGCTCACCTCCAACTGCGCAACGCTACGTGCGGTTCACATCCAGCTGCCCAACACTACAATAGCAAACAACAATGCAAACCAGCCACAGACTGCACACAGCACAGCCAGTGAATTTCATACAGAACGCTATGTGGCGTTACCAGCATAAAAACCTAAACAGCCTAATTACACCTGGATTTCTGCCTAGTACTAACTGAGTGAAAACTGCAAATTCCTGGAAAAAAGCTGATATTGTTAACAAGGAACGATATTAAAGAATATATGTACTGAGAGGTCAGTATCAAAATACCCACACTAATGAACAATGGTGGAGAAGAGGTTTGTGATACAGAATGAGCTCATGTTCTCTGCTACATCACATTTCCCGCTTTTGTCATTTGATCAGCACTTTTCGTTGCCTCAGGTCTTACAACTTTACCTTTCAGACGCTGTTTCCTGTTGTCGTAGTAAGTTGAGTAGTTACTCTTGCATCCTACTTGTGCTTTCTTGTGACACTTTGTGCTGTCACTATTATGACGATATCCCTCCGTCGCCACAATGTCATTTTGATATGTTCCTGGTGTCGTTACTCAGCTTGTTCGGGGTATCACAATAGCTTCTCTGTTAACCGAAGTAAATAAATTACAATGATCATCCGGAAAAAAGTATTACAATGAAATTTGTTATAGTTTTGTAAATGTATATAACAATCCATGTAGCTGAGTAGAGAAAATAACAGGTCTAATTTTAGCTGTTAATAATCTGATATGTGGAACAGATTACGTTCAAACTTGTTTCGCTAATCCATACAAGGCCTGCATCTGATGAAATGAAGAATCTAGAGTTATTTTCAAAAAACTTTTAGCTACTTATTTACATAACAACCGATCTAAAATGGATACCACCGGTTATTGTTTCAGTCATTATTATTGAAGTTGGTTTGATAGATTCACGTTGGGTTTCAGCTAGACTGTTAATTTTATCATCACAAATCATGGATGATTTGCATTATACATGAGCCGGAGTGGCCGAGCGGCTCTAGGTGCTACAGTCTGAAACCGCGCGACCGCTACGGTCGCAGGTTTGAATCCTGCCTCGGGCATGGATGTGTGTGATGTGCTTAGGTTAGTTAGGTTTAAGTAGTTCTAAGTTCTAAGGGACTGATGACCTCAGCAGTTAAGTTCCATAGTGCTCAGAGCCATTTGAACCGTTTTTTTTTTTTTTTGCATTATACATGATATCTAAGCCTGCTGCCGGGCGGGGTAGCCGTGCGGTCTTAGGCACCTTGTCATGGTTCGCTCGGCTCCGCCCGTCGGAGGTTCGAGTCCTCCCTTAGGCATGGGTGTGTATGTTGTCCTTAGCGTAAGTTTGTCTAAGTTAAATTGAGCAGTGTGTAAGCCTAGGGCTCGATGACCTCAGCAGTTTGGTCTCGTAGTCCTTACAACAAATTTCCAGAGTTTCTGTACCTACCCCTGGGGATCTTTTGTCTGAGCACTATGGAACTTAACTGCTGAGGTCATCAGTCCCTTAGAACTTAGAACTACTTAAACCTAACTAGATTCGTATATAGCATTTTTCCCCCACTCGGGTTTTCTTATTTTACATTTTTTGACGGAAGTAAAATGTTGTCGAAGAAAGGATGTATTACGTTGACTATAGCATAAGAATACATATAATCATAAAACTGGCAAGGAGGTATTTGCTTTACTAGTCTTACAGCATAAATTGATTTTTTCTTGTATTAGTTTACATTCATTATCACGCTATAATTACCTTCAGGCCTTGTAATTGTCTTTGGAAAGTATCGAGATTGCTGACGATAAACCGTTTCATCGGTAATAGTTAATGCAAAGATGGTGATAATAATCACAATCGAACTTCGTTTAAAACATATGCTGCGGCTTCGACTTGTTCAAATGGGAAAACAATAACGCGCTATGACGCACGGTCATCATGTTACCAAACGGACTACTCCTAATTAATTTAAAGGCCAAAAAGTACACAAAAATAACTTAAGTAACACGGAAACACAGGGATTCCTACTGGTCTGCAAAAATAAAGAGGAAAAAATTCAAACAGTGTTATTATTTCGCACAGAATGCAAGTTATAGGAGCGACAAAACGTAATGTCGCCGATGCTCGAAGAAGAGGAAGGAAGAAATATTTGTTCTATTAGTTCAACAAAACAGGATCGGGAAAGTCTTCCATAGATAACTCATATGCACAGATGAAGTCGATTTCCTGAAACGCCATGTTATCTCCAATATCGAAATGTGAAGTTCAGCACAGGTGCCTTCCTGAATTGAAATGTCTTGCATTACAGCTCCATTTCAGTACTAGTGATAAGAATATGTCCCAGAAACTCAACTTTATCTGTGCATTCACTATCTATGAAAGACTTTTCGATCTTTTACTCCCAAATCAATTGAGCTGATGTTCCTTCTTTCCTTCTTCTTCTTCTTCTTCTTCTTCTTCATCTTCAAGCCTTGCTGCTAAAGAGTTTTATCTTTCCTGTAACTTCTACTTCATCCTTAGTATAATACCATTTAAATCATCTCCTCTTTATTGTGGTAGAGTAATACGAAACCTTGAGTTCGAATACTAGTGAAGTTTATTTTGTATAACTGTTGACCGTAAATTAGGTGTAAGCGTTCAGTTCGGTGACATAACGACAGTACGCCGTAACTGAGCTCGCATCTTCTCATTTCAATATTTGTAGGTCGAACCTGCAGTCTATCTTGTTAACGAAGTTCGACTGCGCTTGTTATTATCATGTAAAACGAACTTTGCACATCAACCATTTACAATTACGAGTTTTCGCATCACCAAGCTTGTTGCTTTCTACAGTGCGATGTATCCTTCCTCTTCAAAACGTTTTACCATAAAAAATAAATTTAAAATAACTACCTATACTGAAGGAAGGAGGATGCATTACACTGGCGACCATTACAGGATCATTTTATAAATGTTCTGTGTATGAAATTTTGTTCTCATTGTATGTTTTTCTGTACTAAATGGAAACTGTGAAGTACTAACTAAATGAACAGTAGTTAAAAATATATTTTATTAAACGCAAACAACATTACACAAAAGAATTACAAACAATTTGAAAAAAAAGAAACATAGTAGATTCTTTTGGAAATTAATATGAATGATTTTCATTAGGATGCGACGTGTAGGGTAGAGACAACCATACATATCTCCTTTCCTAATGATGCCCGACTTTTTATTCAAATTTCGGCTATAAAAATTTTTGTAATTGTTTTTAGTATTCACAAAGCTAAGTTACACAGAATGGCTGACTCGGTGTCCTGACTGTGCAACATAGCATAACACTGTCTCATTGTTTCAACAGATTATTATCTTCTTACTGGAAAGTTCACGTTCTTCGTTGTCATTGTGTTCTGATGTGGAAAAAAAATGCAGTTTACTGAGACAGTCTGAGGCAGTTTTTGTGGTACAGTAAAGATAGTAAAAGCTGTAAAATGGGATCGGAAACAAATAATGATGTGGAATTATACATACAATGCAGCGAATTCGCTGATATGGCTGTCAAAAATATTAGCAGTTCAGCAGCTGAAATGGAGTCGAAGGCTGAGGGTGGAATCTTATTCCACCAGCTATGCCTAGTCCAGCTACCCCCATTTACGCCATTATATCGAAGTTTAAAAGGTTAACGGAAACGTATTTAGAACAATTGTCGTTACACCAGGATGAATGTGCAAGGTTGTGATTGCAACAGGGTGCCCTAATAACGTATTTTCGGATCTGAAAACCACATACCACATCATTCCTGAGATCGTACAGAACATAACATATAAGCAAATTAATACAAAAGGATCTATTTTGAAACAAATTGCAAAAGTAAATAATTTTATTGCTGAAGAAGAATGAATTAAAAGGAGTTGTTTCACGAAGAGGGAAAGTTTTCAACAGGGCTTTTCGAACTGGATTTCGGATAAAAATTCCTAGGTGACTGAAAAGCTAGATTCATAATTTCAACTTGCTATACAGTAGCCTGTTACAAAAGTTATATCTGAGAGAGTCACATCAGAAGAATCAGTTAAATAAGAATTTAATAAAATCAGAGCTACTTGTGCTTTAAGTAAAGATTTATCTGAAATGCGTGGCAGTGTCACTTCTCATATTAGAAGTGTGCAGCAGGAGTTGTATACTGTCATATAAATACTACATGACACCCTACTGTCTGTTACTAGGGCAGTTGGTGACTGTAATAGTCTGGCACCGTATTACAGAGTGCTTAGAAATGATATAGACCCTGATGGTGTGTCTCCTATACATATATGGGTTAGTGGCAGACACATCTATATCATCCATTCTGCTAGAAGTAAGTTTATTGAAACACCGACAATTCAGGTTTTTACACCTGGTAAGAAAAATCTTCACTCTATTTTGCTCATAAAAATTTTTAATCGACAGATACCTAGACGTTGGTGACAACAATGAAAATACAGTTCACTACAGGTTTCATCGCAGCAGCAACGGTCCATTGGGCAACTGAAATGGCGGCAAACTGCCAAATCTATGAGAAATTTGAGAAAGTGTTCTTATCGAAATACTGGTCAAACTGCATACAGGAAAGACTCCGCAAAAAAGTGTTCAACCCAAAGCCATGCCACAGTAGGTAACGTAAATTTCGAAAATAAAATGAAAAGTATATAAATGAAACTACATATTAGGATGAACCCAGTTTGCACAGAGCTGTGTTACGAATACTTAAAGCGAAGTTACCTATGAATATAAAAGAAATGTTAGACCTGTTCCAGAGACGAACAGATAACTCTTCCTCTCCAAATTTGATTCTATTAGCTTAATACATGAAGACGGATGGTGGCAATAACGATGGTGGCATGTTTCAGTCGACACCACTGCATATGTAGTTTCTCAACCATGGCAGATGAAATTAGTGTCATGTTTATTTTGTAATGCAGCCATTAGGGCCTTTGGTCGGTAATATTCAGTATACTAACTGAGCTTCTAACAAAATTCTGTTCCAATAAAGGACGAATAAGTACCACCCCAGATGCTGTACTCATGGATTATGTTAATGACATAGAAACAATAATAATCAAAGGAATTCCAACACGGGAAATCACAGCCAGTCATAAATAAACAGTACTCATCAGCAAACCGTTCTAGTACAATATTGTGCTATTGACATGATCTGGAAAGAGCAGACTCCATCATTCAGTATTACTGAAATGAGAAAAGAAATCCACCCAACTAGGACTCCTTCAACAAACTAGGACCAAACACATTCTGCCCCCAAATAACAGTTGTGGGTTGGATTAGTGGGGTAGAAAAGACAATTCAGAGAACCTGCTTAGGTACAGTATACTGAAGACGTTACACCTGAATTAGGTACTGATCACTACAAATGCTGTAATCAATGTAAATACATAGCTCAGGCCACTATCAATGCTATTGTGGGGAAAATTCCGACTATAGAGGTTGACATAGGTGCTCCTATCCATGTGATGTCACCGAGTCTATTTAATACGTTTAGTGAGGTTACAAGCATACCTACTTACACACCACAAAACAGGAATATTATTGGAGCAGTCGGTATGAGGTCGCAACAGGTCAAAGTCCAGACAAAGATCGAGGTAATTATGGGAAATGGATCCATAGTTTGTCCACTCCTAATTGTAAATGGGTTTACAGTAAAATGAATGTAATTTCTGAGAGACAAAGACGTCCAAATAGGCTGCTCCTCTGGCAAGTCCTGCCTGAATATCGATAGTGAAGGTATTATTGTAGACTTGATAAAGATGAAAGCGAAACATCGTAAATACTATCAAAGCGTAAGGGTCAAGTTTAGTGAGACGAAAGCTACACTAAATATTAGCTAACCTGCTCAGTATAGTACTGTGCAGTTTGTCCACTCCTAATTGTAAATGGGTTGACAGTCAAATGAATGTAATTTCTGAGAGACAAAGACGTCCAAATAGGCTGCTCCTCTGGCAAGTCCTGCCTGAACATCGATAGTGAAGGTATTATTGTAGACTTGATAAAGATGAAAGCGAAACATCGTAAATACTATCAAAGCGTAAGGGTCAAGTTTAGTGAGACGAAAGCTACACTAAATAATAGCTAACCTGCTCAGTATAGTACTGTGCAGAATTGAAGAAGATGACACAAATGACAGAGTGGCGTATTCTTTAATTCTTAACACACAACAACAGGCTGAAGCAAAAAGAATTGTAATTGAAATGTGTACAAGTTTTAACAAGAAGCCAGGAATTGTACATACTTATCGGTATCATACAGAAGTGCTCTCACACTAAAAAACTTCCAAAAGTCATAAGCTATCCAGTGACACAACGTGAGATGTTATCATAGAAATAGTACGATTGTTAGAATAGTAAATTATAGAACCAATACAGTCGCCTTATTTTAAGGACGCCAGTTGTTAGCCTACCTGGAGGCAACAAAATAAAGGGACCATATGCCTATCATAACCTTAACAATTATCTACACTAATGATTGCTGAACCGTGAATTTACTTTCAAAATCTTTTCTTAAAGAATTTACTTTATTTACTGGCGATTCATCAAGAACATTGACACATTTAATCATACTAGGTGAGCGTGGAAGTAGTTGCCAGGAAGTAACTGATTTAAAATTACCTTTAACAAATATGAATTTATTCCTAAAAGCTTTTCCGAAACGGATTTAAAATTATAAGCAGAAAAGCACACACGAAATATTAAGTCACAATTTAACAAATGTGAATTTTATTCCTAAAAGCCTTTTCAAAACAGATTTAAAAATTATAAGCAGAAAAGCTTACTCGAAATATCAAGTAACAATTTAACAAATGTGAATTTTATTCCTAAAAGCCTTTTCAAAACAGATTTAAAATTATAAGCAGAAAAGCACAATCGAAATATCAAGTTAGAGTTTTATTAAGGGGCAAGAACAACATTAACAGTAGGAGCCTTCGGGCTGAGAATCTTGCCTGTTCCCTTTCAACATGGCGGTAGTCATGACCGCTCACAACAACCTCTGAAAGAGTACACTGGTGCAACCCTGCAACACACCAGATTACCTTAAAGAAAAGAATTTCAACAACTGATGCAAACATGTAAACTATGCACCCCGTAAGAGGAATGGAAATGGTACAACCCTCAAATTATTTGCCACAGAAAGTGCTATTTTTTTTATTTTTTTAAAAGGAGTCTTACGATGGGAGGGTGGCAAGCTTATAACCTAAAATGACTATTTAAATAAAACCCATAAAATGCAGACTTACATAAAATGTACATGCTCTACATTACACATACACCACCTCGCAAAATGATAAGCAAGAAAGAAACATACGAGGGTTATTCCAAAAGTAAGGTCCGATTGATTGCCAAATTGAAACCACAGTGAACATCAGAAATGTTTTACTTGTAACAATTAGCTACACCTTTCAGCTACTTCTCTACGCAGTCGCCGTTCTGACTTAGACTTTTGTCATAGCGTTGTACCAACTTTTCAATAGCCTCATCATAGAAGGCAGCCGCCAGTGCTTTCCGCCAATTCTCCACGCTGGCCTACACGTCGTTGTCTGTGTCAAAATGTTGTCTTCAAAGACAGCGGTTCATGTGACCAGAGATGAAACTCAGGGGGAGACAATTGCGGACTGTATTGTGGGTAATCTCACATTTCCATTTGAAAACGATGCAGGAGCATCTTCATTGCCCCTGCAGAATGCGGCTGAGAATTGTCGTGAAGACGAAACAGCACGACAGTTATGTAATGTTGGCTGCATAGCTTCAGGCGAAATTTCTCACCAGGCCCTCGTACTTGGCGGCAGACACTATTTTCTAGACATCTTTACGCACTCACTGCGAGCTCAGAAATGAGAAGAGCGACGTGATGCTAACTGGGGTTATACTAGAGACACTACCCAACACATCTGTGCAAAGCTTTATCGGATTTTCATAGTCGTTTCCATTTCGCGACCGATCGGACCTTACTTTTGGAATAACCCTCGTATTTCAAGAATTTGGCCTTTAAGCAATAACTTCGTTAACACCGAATCTAACAAACATGACAGAGGCAGCTATTACCGTATGGCAGATTGACAGGGGGTTACTAAACAACTCGAACCGCGGATTTCTCTAAACCTCCCCAATTCCAGAAGGGAAAAACGGACCATCCAATTCACAATAACCACCTTCCTGCGGGTGAGCTAACGGAGAAGAATGGTGGGGCGACCCCAAACAATGTGGCTGGTGACCTCACCAAGAAAACAAGTAGAATTTAACAAGTAAATGAAACAACAAATCTCCAATCACTTAACTTCTAATAAACTGCGATTTCTGGCGAAGACCTGGCGCAGCACTTCCAACGCTTTCCCGAACCGTCCGCTGCCAGCCGGACGCAGGAAGGCGCGCCGATCTCCCGTCGCACGGCGTCGCAGCTCGCCCCAGCCAGCTCGATGTCGTGGTTCCGCTCCTGTTGCTCCCTTGTGAACCGCTAAGTCACTACCCCTTTCTACACGGCGCTGCCCACTGGCCTCACGTGGGGATCTCACATGCGCCGACGCTCAAGGCTGAAAAGTCATCTCGTGTCTCAGTGCGCGACCAACCAACCGACCAGACCAACTGCCAATGACCGTTGCCCGAGCAACTCGAGTAGACTGGCAGCCTAACGCGCAGACTCAGATACAGGAACTCAGCCCCGACCGAGCGATCACTAGCTGAGTTCTGTTACTGGCGGACTGGCAAGACTCTCATTTTCTGGCTTAAAGTTTGATCCAAACGACAAACATACTCGCACTTCCACGACAGACAGACATTGACTGCCCCATACTGAGCCGGTTGTCCAACTGACTAGACTCACCTCGACTGACCGACTCACCTCTACAGAGTTTTTTTTTTCCTTTCTTTATTGTCATTTTGCACCTCATACAAGGTGGGCTGGCAGCAGCAACTTTACTCCGCTCTTCAGCCACAAGCAGTACAATAAGAGAAAAAACCAATGAAGACACAAAAGCAACATAATGGTGTTTAAGAAACAGTATTCACAGCAATTAAAAAACATGAAGCCGTTCACACTAGACGAAAAACAAGAAAACTGTCGGCACTGTGCACAAACACCGATGACTTAGATGACACACGTGAACGAAGGAGCATGGACGGCGAAAAAACTGAGTCACAAACACGACGGCACACACACGAAACACTGATGGCAATGACCTCCGGCTTGCTAATGTTCACTTAACGTGTGCGAGTCCGGGGAAAAAGGTGGTGGGGGAGGGAGAGGGGAGAGCAGAGATGCCAATGGCAGAGGAGATGGGGGGGAGGAATGAAGGTATGGGGGTAGGGGAAGTCTGGGGGAGGAGGGGGGAGGAAGGGACGAGGGAGGGAAGGGAGAAAGAAGGGAGAGAGGATTTCCTGAGGAAAAAACACAGGAAGTGGGAGGGGAGGGTCAAAGTTGATAGGAGGGGTAGATGGAGGGGAGAAGGGAATGATCAGGGAGGAGGAGCTGGTGGTAGCCTCATTGAGAGAGGGTAAGGAGGGTGGAGAGATTGATAGCAGGTGGGACGTGGAAATACAGGCATGGCAGCAGACAGGGGTGGGAGAGGATGTGAGAGACCAGCGGGTGAGGGGTATCTAGTTTATAGGAGGTGTAGAGGATCCGTATCCGTTCGAGGATAAGGAGGAGGTGGGGGAACGGAATAAGGTCATACAGGATCCGCGTGGGGGAGGGGTGACGGATCCCCTACAGAGCTCATAGCGCCCCTTAAATGCACGTGAACAGGCAACCTTTCCACTTTCCCACCAGAAGGAGACACCAAAGCTGCGATTATCACAGCGGCGCCACCGCCAGAAATGGAGGGCGACTGCTTGACACAATGCGCTGCTGCGTGCTCTTCAAAACAGCAATTCTTTTACGATGGCTCAATTACTTCTGTTTATCTTCCACTAGTGTTTGTTTATGCATTAGCAGCCAGTTCTACTGCCTTGCGATACTAGGGGAAAATCTTGTGGTCATATTTACGCACAGAAATCACGTGGTCTGCCAGCAGTACTATTTGTATCTAAACATTTGTTGCATGTGGATAACTGAGAACACACAGATTGAGCAGTCTTTGTCGGAATGTTTACGCACATCAGACAAACTGAATAGTGGACCCTACCCTTGTTGTGTCTTACAATGACTGAAAGGAATGTATATATGCAGATAATAGCTACTAGAGACACAAAGCAAGAACACATTGTTAATGTTAGTGTGTACTTTGTGTGGCCTGTAAACTGTCACTCTACAGACTACTTGTTGTAGTATTCCACAAGATCAGCATGCAGAGTCATGACACAGACAGGGAATTTCAACTACTTTTGGCAGCTTAGAAGAATTATTTTAATGATATGTGATTTAAACTTACTATACTTGCGTCCTCCTAAAATAGAGACATTTGTCTAGCTGTGTAGATAACGTGTTGAATTTTTTTCATAGTACTCCTCCTCGAAAGAGTTGACGTCGCCTCACATACTTCTTCGTGTGGACAGGTAATATAAGAACCCTAACGAAAATCTACAACCATTACGGCAATAAATGATATATCCCCCTTAACTTGCACCCACGTAATTACAACCTGCAGCAATCACATACACTCATTCCTACCTGTTACATAATAATATCTTAAATAACGTTAAGCCTCCCAAAATATCTTATGCACTACTTATGTTAAAAAAAAATTCCACGGTACTCCACATTCTTGCTTGTTACCTCTCGGATGCTAGCCCTCTGGTACCTAGCTGTAGACAATTTAAGTTCCTTTTGGTTCTCATTCGCCCTGCCTTTCCTTGCTTTCCCCTTAGGTGCTGGCACATGTGACAGTAAATCTGGAGTGCTTTGAAAGGTTTGTACGAATCCGACATGAAGTATCCTAGCTAGAAGTTGTAGCTTTAATCGGCTCTTGGCATCCCTTATTTCGTGTAATAAAGTTGTTAGTTTTACCCTATGGGATGTGTGGACACAATGGCATTATGCATTGCTGTACTCCATATTGCGGCAATTTTCGTGCATATTTCCCTACCCCATCCTGACGCTCCATTGTTCTGGTGTTGGTCCTCTGTACCTATTCCCAAAATTCCTTTCAGGTCCTTGCGAAATTCCAAACTGGTTCGTCATTGCTCTTTAGTTTTGGTTTGACTATGTTGAATGTCTAAGGCATCTTCATCGTTTATACTACCTCATATGGAAGAAAACCAGTGCTAGTGTGCATCTTACAATTATATACTGCCATGACGACTTATTTACATTATAAACATCCCAGTCGGTATGGTTGCTGTTGACACAGTACCTCAACATCTTCTCAATAAAACGAAGAGCCAGCTAAGTTCTACCACCAGATTGCGGGTGCTCCCAATAGTATAAAGATTTGCAGTTCTACCATCAGCTTGTGGGTGCAACAGGCTAGTCCCTAGCCTACAAATCTGTACAAAGTGACATACTGGTCTTAACATGTCCGACAAGAAGCTAATATATAGGTGTCAGGGCACCAAACTTCAGCAACCAGTTATTTATCATGACCTGTCCACAAAAGTTACCTGCTGGTTCAGAATGGCAAGCACTGAATTCTGTCGCTAGACATGATGAACAATAACAATGATGCAACGGATCCCGTTGGGGTTCATAGAAAAGATCTTAAAACATCCGTTCCTATGGCTTCAAAAAGTTTTATTGCCTCTAGTAACTTTTGTAGTGGTATTTGCTGATGACTCATAAAATGAGCGAAGTATTGATCCAAGTAAAAATATGTACTCGTGTAAATGTTTGTTCTTTCTGGCAGCTTACGGCAATCTCTCCAAAAACGAAAATTACTTTCGAAATTTCACAAGAGGTCCTTCTTTATCGTGATAATAAAAATTATTATATAACGTATCACGTATTATCCCACCAGTCCTTACAGGTAGAAAGTGTGTTACATATTATAAATTCCCTAAGCCATAATTTCCTTGCATTGAGTGAACAAATATTTTTGATATCTTTTTACAGCAATGATTAATGTAAATTTCAAATGACGTTCACGAATTTCAGCCACTTATTTCATTTATTAGACGGAGTTGTTACATGTGGTTTGTGCTAACCATAAACTCAGGTGAAGAGCAGACAGGAAAGTGGAATCTAAAATGGCCAATGTTCTTCATATAAAGTTTAGTGCCATCGAGCAGAAGAAAATTACAAGAACGATACGAACTGCAAGTGCATTGTGCTTCTGGAGTTTAGTGCTACTGCTAACAAAGATTTTTAATTATTGGAAGTAATGCAAATTCAAAATGGGTGCGTTCTGACCCACGTCTGTTTTCCTTGCACTCCAGCAGAACACTGCCACTCTTCGATCTATCAGCTTACAATCCTCATGTCAGCATTTGATCATGTGCAGACTTCAAAACGACTTTCCTTAGCTTAGAAGAAACTTTCCCTAGATTAGCAAGCAGTACTATGCATGGTCTCAGTCTCGTTAACCTAAAAACATCCTGTTATGAACAATGAAATGAGGCTGTTTTGCAAACAGCTTGCAGTCTGTGTCAGCTGCCTGTACTGTCTGCCACCCTGCAAGGCTCTAACCCAGTACCCTTACTGCCATAACCACCATGACCTTCCTGCTGAATCCATCTGCATTCCTATGCTTCTTGCCTGGTTTATGGAGTACCTCAAAACCAGTCAGTCAGTCTAATGCCCACCTGATCAGTCTATGTGAAGGATCTTTCAATCCAAATAATCGCTTCAGCGCCACATATTTGGTTATCACCTTGAATTTTTACCATGCTAATAACATTAAATATGTAAGCCCATACATTACACTTAATATCTCTTTATATGTTTTGGAGTCATTTTTCTTGCCTTTGTTCATTTTCCATGGGGTATAAGGCACAGGCCTCCCCCCATGAACCATATACCTTGCCGTTAGTGGGGAGGCTTGCGTGCTTCTACGATACAGATACCCGTACCGTAGGTGCAACCACAACGGAGTGGTATCTGTTGAGAAGCCAGACAAACGTATGGTTCCTGAAGAGGGGCAGCAGCCTTTTCAGTAGTTGCAGGGGCAACAGTCTGGATGATTGACTGATCTGGCCATGTAACACTAACCAAAACGGCCTTGCTGTGCTGGTACTGCGAACGGCTGAAAGCAAGGGGAAGCTACGGCCGTAATTTTTCCCGAGGGCATGCAGCTTTACTGTATGGATAAATGACGATGGCGTCCTCTTAGGTAAAATATTCCGGAGGTAAAATAGTCCCCCATTCGGATCTCCGGGCGGGGACTACTCAGGAGGACGTCGTAATCAGGAGAAAGAAAACTGGCGTTCTTCGGATCGGAGCGTGGAATGTCAGATCCCTTAATCGGGCAGGTAGGTTAGAAAATTTAAAAAGGTAAATGGATAAGTTAAAGTTAGATATAGTGGGAATTAGTGAAGTTCGGTGGCAGGAGGAACAAGACTTTTGGTCAGGTGAATACAGGGTTATAAATACAAAATCAAATAGAGGTAATGCAGGAGTAGGTTTATTAATGAATAAAAAAATAGGAATGCGGGTAAGCTATTACAAACAACACAGTGAACGCATTGTTGTGGCCAAGATAGACACGAAGCCCACGCCTACGACAGTAGTACAAGTCTGTATGCCAACTAGCTCTGCAGATGACGAAGAAATTGAAGAAGTGTATGATGAAATAAAAGAAATTGTTCAGATAGTGAAGGGAGACGAAAATTTAATAGTCATAGGTGACTGGAATTCGGTAGTAGGAAAAGGGAGAGAAGGAAATGTAGTAGGTGAATATGGATTGGGGGTAAGAAATGAAAGAGGAAGCCGCTTGGTAGAATTTTGCACAGAGCACAACTTAATCATAGCTAACACTTGGTTTAAGAATCGTAAAAGAAGTATACATGGAAGAAGCGTGGAGATACTGACAGGTTTCAGATAGATTATATAATGGTAACACAGAGATTTAGGAAACAGGTTTTAAATTGTAAGACATTTCCAGGGGCAGATGTGGACTCTGACCACAATCTGGTGGTTATGAACTGTAGATTAAAACTGAAGAAACTGCAATTTAAGGAGATGGGATCTGGATAAACTGACTAAACCAGAGGCTGTACAGAGTTTCAGGGAGAGCATAAGGGAACAATTGACAAAAATGGGGGAAAGAAATACAGTAGAAGAAGAATGGGTAGCTTTGAGGGATGAAGTAGTGAAGGCAACAGAGGATCACCTAGGTAAAGAGATGTGGGCTAGTAGAAATCCTTGGGTGACAGAAGAAATATTAAATTTAATTGACGAAAGGAGAAAGTATAAAAATGCAGTAAATGAAGCAGGCAGAAAGGAATACAAACGTCTCAAAAATGAGATCGACAGGAAGTGCAAAATGGCTAAGCAGGCACGGCTACAGGACAAATGTAAGGATGTAGAGGCTTATCACACTAGGGTTAAGATAGATACTGCCTACAGGAAAATTAAAGAGACCTTTGGAGAAAAGAGAACGACTTGTATGAATATCAAAAGCCCAGATGGAAATCCAGTTCTAAGCAAAGAAGGGAAAGCAGAAAGGTGGAAGGAGTATATAGAGTGTCTATACAAGGGCGATGTACTTGAGGACAATATTATGGAAATGGAAGAGGATGTAGATGAGGATGAAATGGGAGATACAATACTGCGTGAAGTGTTTGACAGAGCACTGAAAGACCTGAGTCGAAATAAGGCCCCGGGAGTAGACAACATTCCATTAGAACCACTGACAGCCTTGGGAGAGCCAGTCCCGACAAAACTCTACCGTCTGTTGAGCAAGATGTATGAAACAGAGGAAATACCCTAAGACTTCAAGAAGAATATAATAATTCCAATCACAAAGAAAGCAGGCGTTGACAGATGTGAAAATTACCGAACTATCAGTTTAATAAGTCACGGCTGCAAAATACTAACGCGAATTCTTTACAGACGAATGGAAAAACTTGTAGAATCGGACCTCGGGGAAGATCAGTTTGGATTCCGTAGAAATATGGGAACATTTATTTTAGAAGCTAGATTAAGAAAAGGTAAACCTACGTTTCTATCATTTGTAGACTTAGAGAAAGCTTTTGACAATGTTGACTGGAATACTCTCTTTCAAATTCTGAAGGTGGCAAGGGTAAAATACAGGGAGTGAAAGGCTATTTACAATTTATACAGAAACCAGATGGCAGTTATAAGAGTCGAGGGGCATGAAAGGGAAGCAGTGGTTGGGAAGGGAATGAGACAGGGTTGTAGCCTCTCCCCGATGTTGTTCAATCTGTGTATTGAGCAAGCAGTAAAGGAAACAAAAGAAAAATTTGGAGTAGGTATTAAAATCGATGGAGAAGAAACGAAAGTTTTGAGGTTCGCCGATGACATAGTAATTCTGTCAGAGACAGCAAAGGACTTGGAAGAGCAATTTAACGGAATGGACAGTGTCTTGAAAAGAGGATATAAGATGAACATCAACAAAAGCAAAACGAGGATAATGGAATGTAGTCGAATTAAGTCGAGTGATGCTGAGGGAGTTAGATTAGGAAATGAGACACTTAAAGTAGTAAAGGAGTTTTGCTATTTGGGGAGCAAAATAACTGATGATGGTCGAAGTAGAGGGGATATAAAATGTAGACTTGCAATGGCAAGGAAAGCGTTTCTGAAGAAGAGAAATTTGTTAACATCGAGTATAGATTTAAGTGTCAGGAGGTCGTTTCTGAAAGTATTTGTATGGAGTGTAGCCATGTATGGAAGTGAAACATGGACGATAAATACTTTGGACAAGAGGAGAATAGAAGCTTTCGAAATGTGGTGCTACAGAAGAATGCTGAAGATTGGATGGATAGATTACATAACTAATGAGAAGGTATTGAATAGAATTGGGGGAGAAGAGGAGTTTGTGGCACAACTTGACAAGAAGTAGGGACCGGTTTGTAGGACATGTTCTGAGGCCTCAAGCGATCACAAATTTAGCATTGGAGGGCAGCGTGGAGGGTAAAAATCATAAATGGAGACCAAGAGATGAATACACTAAGCAGATTCAGAGGGATGTAGGCTGCAGTAAGTACTGGGAGATGAAGAACCTGGCACAGGATAGAGTAGCACGGAGAGCTGCATCAAGCCAGTCTCAGGACTGAAGACCACAACAACAGCAACATAAGGCACAGGATGTTTCTCTCTATGTATCACCTGTTTAAAAACACACCCAAATGCCCAATAGAAGTGTCACAAGATAGTACGAATCGTCCTCATAATCTGGGAAGATCACCACAGAATCTAGTTTTGAAGCCTCTTTCAGGTTTTTAATGAGGCTTATCATTCCAGTGTCCACTGAAACTTTACACCTATTTTTTGACAACTGCGTAAGTGTCCATTCAATGCCTGTAAACCCTTTCATGTATTTTCTGTAATAACTGATCAAGAAGAATAGTTGTAATTCCTCAGTTGTCCAAGAAACTGGAAAACCCTGCAATCTCGGGTCTGATTTTATCCCTTCCTAATCTCTTGTCCTAAATGGCTCACCTCCTCCATAGTAAAATGAAAATTTCACGTACTATGTGTACTTTGTGTAATCTCTTCAACACGTTATTCAACCTCTGTATATCTTCCTTCAAAGCCCTTGGGAAAACAATTATGTCACTGAGGTACACAATACTTTGTTGAGGTTTCTGCGTCCTCAGTATACAGTCCAACAGCCAACGAATCGTGGTCTTCGTATTTTTCAATCTGATTAGCTTTCACTGATACTGGTTATAATCCCAAGTGATCAAAAACGCAGGTTTCAGCTGGACCTCCAGAGGTGCCTCTTATACCTGTTTCTTAAATCTATTGTTGAGAGGTGCTAGCGATGCTACAAACTGGAAAGAATTTCCTTAATTTTGGGCACGGGGTACACATCTGCCATTGTTTCACTATTCACTTGCCGACAGCCACTAAAAATCTATACTTTTTTGTCACACCTGCGAATTTTTTGGGTATGACAACGGGCTAGTGCTCTCCTCTGTTATGCTATTACACATCTGTTGGTTGTTAAAGACATCCATAATCAGCTGTAAATACCGTGATGTACGATACAGTTTGCAATATACAGATGCATGCAACCCATTGGAAGTCAGTGTTGTGTTATAAATATTGCTTCCATTTCAACCCTCCCTGTTCCTTTTAAGTGCAACACCTTCACTCTTTATGCAGTTATAGTGGTGATTTATGATTTGATTGTGGCCTATATGAGGCGTGCCTAAATAATCCCCATTTAAAATTCCTAAACTGGTTACCATCAGCCTTTCGTCAACTTCATCTCTTCCATGCCAAAGTTATCTACACTCTTTCACTGACCACTTCCTGTTGCAAACAATAGTTCTTCATATGAAACACTATGATTCATCCCAAACAATGATTTCTTCTACTGGTCATATCACGTATAACTTATTAATTGTTAGTTCTGGCCGTATATTCACCCAAAATAGCTTCCTGGTGCCTTCTGTCCCTCTGTCATGCGAACGAAACCTTACTGATGTTTTCTGCGGTGTAACTGACTTGTCCGCTAAGTTAGACGATCTGTGCGACAGTATTTTAGTAGTGGCAGTTTCCCCCACTTGGAAAGTTGTTCCCCTGAGTGCAGCTCTTCGTCGCCGAAGGTCATTTCTGGCATGATGTTTGAGCAGAAAGTCTACCCTCAGGACTGGGCAGTAACTGTCACTTACATGAGACACCACTTCCACGAGCTTATTGAAATTATCCCCCCTCCCCAGCCCGAAAATTGCTGAAATATGGAACTTCACCCTACCGTTTCGCACCTCTAGCACATTGTGTTTAACAGTTTCTTATCTATGAGGTTCACGTTTGGCACTGATGCACGTGTCCTTGGGTTCTAGGAAAACCGATGCCTCTCACCCCTTACGACCCCTATTACACCACTATTCACCTCGCCATACGTCTCTGCACTGTTGAAATTTAATAGAAAAGATAGTGGTGCCCCGCCACACGGCACTTCCTACGCTGTGCCTGACGGCCGACGGCACTGCCTGCAAGTTCACGCTTATAACATCTCACGTCAGCAGATAGAATATCTCGCCTACTGCGGACCACCCTGCTTCGTAGCCAAACTGATGGTAGCGGTAAAACCTTTTAGGATATCTGCCCAAACTCTCCTAGATATATTGGCTTGTAGGCTCCTCAGCAAAGCGTCTAGAGCTCTGTAGTCCTCTTCCTGGACGGTAATGTATTTACTTCATTACTTCTCGTTAGCTCATAAGTATGTCCGTCAACTTTTTTTAAACTATCATTCAAACTTCTTAACGACCCATTGTGCTTCTGTGACATTCAACACAAGGGCTCCAGAAAATAGCCGACTGTGTTTCCTGGAGCCCGTTTCTAAACTGCTCAAACTTCAGCGAATTTTTGAAATTTTCGTTGTATTTCTCACACGTTTTAGCTTTCATCGTCAATCTCAACTTGTAACGGTTGACACTCTGTCCAAAGCCATTATTCGCAGCTGCCTCCAGATATCCCAGGAAGGACAATAAATCCTCATTAGCTCGCTAAAAGAGGGAGTAATCAAATTAGTGGCGGCTGACTGCAGTGATGGAGTAAATAAATTGGACGATACCCAAGCTGCCCTCCAAGAAAACATATGCTTATGCATTTCGGCCTCCACCTGATTCGTTATTGACTGAATCGCCTCCTGATTTTCTCATTGTTGAAGCTTTGTTCCTAAGAGACAACGAAGTACAATAAACCAACAACTTGAGGATAATACCAACTGACACTCATTGAATACTTGCTTAAGTCTGATCACGACCCATTTTGACTTGCTACATCGAATAGCAGTGTGGCCGTAACAGTTGCACATCAGACATTCCACTGTCACCAGATCACCACATTCTGCACTGTGCCGTAATAGTCTGTACTACAAGCTCCTTACTGCTTGCAAATAGTACTTCCTAGTATTGCCCAGGAATTGCGACAAATCATCCAGTTTCTCTTCCGACATAAATAATGCTTTCAAACTCCCAGGTTATGATGACATTATAGAATGATATCAGTTAACAGAACCAATTCTCAGCATGTAAAAATAGGAGCAGAAAACAAAAAAATCCATCCACGGTACTCACCCCACTGTAATTCAGTTTACTAACCGATGCAGCTGCCATTGCGCTGGGACCAGCTGCTAATGTCAATCTAGAAGAAGCTTCTGACATCTAAATGCAGAGGTCTATGGTTTCCACTTCAAGGATCACGACATGCTTCCGTGTTTACAGGCATTCCCGGCCTTGAATGGCGACCAATGCCAATCTGGTGCACGTGCTGCTACAGGCATCCCACATCAGTAGTCCTGTTACGCTGATGACTTCAAGACGGACACTGGCCACGTGCTGCCACAGTGGCAGATGGCCTCGCGGCCATTGGCGCACACTCTGTGAAGAGTGGCTACTGCACACCAATGCTATGAGTGTTCTTGTTGTGGATTGGCAAGAGAGGAAGCCGAAAGGCACGCGTTTTAGCTCACGCAGGCTGGCGTGAGGTCTGGAACAGGACAAGGAAGTGAGACTAGCAAAAAAAGGACGTAGCTGTGGAATACTTTAATCCGTAAATGTTGAGCATCGCTCTTGACGGTACATGTTTTACAGCATCAGTAGTAACTGGTAATGGCGCCTTGCTAGGTCGTAGCAAATGACGTAGCTGAAGGTTATGCTAACTATCGTCTCGGCAAATGAGAGCGTATTTTATCAGTGAACCATCGCTAGCAAAGTCAGCTGTACAACTAGGGCGATTGCTAAAAGTCTCTCTAGACCTGCCGTGTGGCGGCGTTCGGTCTGCAATCACTGATAGTGGCGACACGCGGGTCCGACGTATACTAACGGACGGCGGCCGATTTAAAGGCTACCACCTAGCAAGTGTGGTGTCTGGCGGTGACACCACAGTTCTAACTTGTCTGCTGATAAAATGGGCGATTGTCAATGCAATTTTCTTCAGCCAAGCTCGATCCACATTCTGACGTGAACCTATCGCCTCAAATTTCTTGAAGTGGAAGATATCCCTCAACAGTGGTGACTGCCCCTGTGAGCAGAGGGTCGCAGAGGCAGTTCGCCAGCACAAGTACAGGCGGTAGAGTGGCTGCACCGGCTTGAACACAAATGTTGCCATAAAATGCACAATTCAGAAGCCCAGCTGTGGGTGAGGTGAGCCTGAGATGGGTCACCATTTGGGAGATGTCACGTCCATGGATGAGCATGAAGTATAGGAAGCCAAAGGAAAGTTTGGAGTAGGAATTATTCAGGGAGAGAAAATAAACAGTTTGAGGTTTGCCAGTGACACTGTAATTCTGTTAGAGATAGCAAAGGTTTGGAGATGTAGTTGAACGGGATTAACAGATTCTCGGAAGAAGCCTATAAGATGAACAGTAACATAAGAAGAAAAAAAAAAGGAACAGTCTTAGTCGAATGTAGTCGGATTAAGTCAGGCGACGCTGCGAGAATTAGAGTACACGATGAGACGCTAAAAGTAGTAGATGAATTTTACTGTTTGATGATGTTTGGTTTGTGGGGCGCTCAGCTGCGTGGTTCTCAGCACCATTACAAGTTCCCAACCTTTGCTTAGTCAAAACTCGCCACGTTCATAAATGATGAGGACAGCACAAACACCTAGTCATCTCGAGACAGGTGAAAATCCCTGACCCCGCCGGGAATCGAAACCGGGACCCTGTGCTCGGGAAGCGAGAACGCGACCGCGAGACCACGATCTGCGGACATTTTACTGTTTGGGGAGTAAATTAAATGAAGATGGCCGAAGTGAAGAGGATATGAAGTGCAGACTGGAAATGGCAGGACAAGCGTTTCTGAAGAAGAGAAATTTCTTAACAGTGTCTGTAAACATAAGAGATGGTAAGTATGTTCTGAAACAATATGTCTGATGTATAACTTTACGCGGAAGTGAAACGTGACGATAAACAGCTGACACAAGAAGAGAACTCGACCTTTTCAAATGTGGTGCTACAGAATATTAGATGCGTAGATCACGTAACTAATGAGAAGTTACAAGACAGAACAGGGGAGAAAAAGAATTTATGGCATAACTTGTCTGAAAGAAGTGATAGAAAGAATCGGTTGATAGAACAAGTTCTGAGACATAAGGGAATCTTCAGTTCAGTATCGGAGGTAAATGTGAAAGTTGCGGAGGCCGGCCACGGTGGCCGAGCAGTTGTAGGCGCTCAGTCCGGAACCGCGCGACTGCTGTGGTCGCAGGTTCGAATGCTGCCTCGGGCATGGATGTTTGTGATGTCCTTTGGTTAGTTAGGTTTAAGTAGTTCTAAGTTCTAGGGGACTGATGACCACAGATGTTAAGTCCCATATTGCTCAGAGCCATTTGAACCATTTGAACCAAGTTGCGGAGGGAGAACAGGAGACAAGTACATAATGCAGTTGCGAGTGAATGTTGACTGCGGTATGAAGAGGCTTGTACACGATAGAGTAGCGTGGAGAGCTGCATCACGAAGAACCGTTCTAATTCTATCATTTCTGAGCATCCACGCGGTGTGCTGATTGGAAGTAACACTACGTGAAAATGTTTAGCATCGATGATGCACGCGAAGTTTACAAGTTTTCATAAAAAAATATTGGATTTAGGAAATATATTCAACGTGAAAAGTTGCTTCCACTGTACATATACAGTTTTAATCATTAGCATATTCGATTACAGGGCAAAAATTTGGAATTAGAGACGTTGATAAGCTAACAATAGATACTTTAAAGACAAAGTCGAATGTATGTGGGCTCTCATGAGACACGTTGTTACTTATAGTG
Organism: Schistocerca piceifrons; assembly: GCF_021461385.2. NCBI lineage: Eukaryota > Metazoa > Arthropoda > Insecta > Orthoptera > Acrididae > Schistocerca > Schistocerca piceifrons. The sequence continues at coordinate 2,878,527 of NW_025728290.1, forward strand.
AAAGCTCTGTGACGGTGTGAGAAAGACTTTTGAAAAAAAAAACCTGTTTCAAATCGTTACTGACACAGTATTTGATTCCTTTACTCGTGTGTATGATGTACTACATATTCAAATAAATCTGAGCTACGTACTGTATTGCAGAGTACTGGCGAACGCTCCTTTTCTAATTAAGTTTGTGAACGTACTTCAGTTTGCGATCGGATAAATGACACGAATAACTATAGGTCACACGATGGCTCTGGTTTGTACAGCATATGTGGAACAAGTAATTCCGTAATTGAATGCCTACCCCTGGGTAACGCTGAAACACTGGTGCTTGTAAAAATTACATCTGGAAAGAGTCGACACGTAGAAGACAAATTGATCTGACAGTTTAATAGCAAAACATTAACACCAATAATAATGTGCAGTCACATAGACCCAGAAACGCTCTATCTTCTGTGATCGGAAAGATCAAAGTTATGCAAAGCTCTTGCATTGAAAAGCGGCCAGAGGGAGTGGAAATGTGAGAGCAAGAGCTAGTAGGTGTAGCTGACACCAAACTACCAATAAGCGACTGGACTCGAATGAGCTGGAATTATATGTCTTTTAAATACGAGTGTAATGATCGGAGTCCTCTACATTTTATTTTTTATTTTTATTTTTATTTTTTTAGGAAACACTGAGAAAATCATTACTTACAACACTTGCTGCGAGGTGTGATGGGCCACCGACGGCTCAGAGAATTACACATGGTTCACAATAAAAATGCAATTTTGTGGTGAAAAAGTACCACATGTCTTCCGTGTTACAGCATCCTGACCCTTATCCCTTCGCCTACGCTGTCGGGCTCTGTTCCACACAGTTTAAATAAACAAATCAGCTGCGATCTGCTGCCTGATGGAAGTACGTTATCCCATCATAACAGAAATCATCATGGAGCGTTTTATAAGTTGTCACCTCACAATGGGAGTTGCCGTCTGAGGAGACTGATTACATCAGAAATCAAGCAGCACACATTACAGATGACATCGACAAGTTAACTTTAACGGTGTTTGCATCAATCTTTTCTCTCACCGTTCAAGAGTTATGAATGACAGACTGGACGCAGAGGTCATCATTATTGTACCATAGATCACCATACAGTCACACATTAAGAGCCAGATCGTCTGTATAAGGTGACTGGTGGTTAGATGTTCACAGCATCCTACGACACAGCACCTGGATTCAGAACTTTTTCACAGAGTAAAGCATGTGGTTTTATTGCGAAGCGTTAGTACTGCTTGGGGTGGATGGGGGGGGGGGGGGGTAAGGTTGCCTTAGAAATGCAATCAAAGTCAGTCTGCTCGAGGGGTGGTTGCATCAGTGTGGCTGATTTTCTGAACTCGCCTCAGAGACCGAGCCACGACGCTTGATGAAGTATACAGATGAACAACAGGGCAATTTCTGTGCCAAACTCGGCAAAATTTACATCGATACCTGCCTCTGCTCTACTGTCATCGCAGGTTTCAATGTAATAGATGTTATAGGGGGGCTTTGTGGGGATGGCCGATACTTCCTCGTCAACGAACCACACCGAAGAAAAGGTGGCTTCTGTGCGTGATTTGTTGAACTTAGTCTCTTTATCGAATTAGGTCAGGACGACAATGGGAACATATCATCTAATATAACTCATACTGAGCACAGACAACCGCGGTAAAATTCAGAATTTTTGAAGGATAATTCGATGTTAAAAGTCGAATAATTATACCAGACTGGCACTCAAAACCGGATATACCGTTTAACGCGAGCGGTTGCTTCAACCACTTCGGCTATCCGGACATGCTTCGCGTTCGACTGAAATTTTCAACTTGTCAGACACTAGTAGCGTCTACTGTCGACTCACCTGCTTGCTCGCAACGAGTCCTGTTTTCCCGTCAATAACCCTGGGCTCAGTGTGGGGCGGCGGTGACGTAGGTGGAGTTCTGTGGCCTGTAGTGGGGTTCTGAACCATTGAGGGCTATGGCGGGATGAAGCCTCTCCGTCGTTTCTAGATCCCCGTTTTAATACACAATACACACCTGTTTTCCCGCTAGAGTATCGGACACAGCTGCACACCTGCTCTGAAGATAGTCACGCTGACAGAACATACACCACACACACATACATATGCGAGGTCTATCCAAAAAGTAACGGAAGTTTTGGTCTATGGCAATGCGGGTCTACAGCTGTCATCTTGTTGTTATAATTCAGTACGCATCCATCGGTGGTAGCGTGTGGTCTGTGTGTCTGCTGCTTTGCTTTCTGTGACTAGTTAAAATGTGAGCTCCAATAGAAAATCCGGCCATATGTGATGTGCATCCTGTGACTACAATTTTATTAGCAAAAAACTTCAAACGAATTGAAATTTCTCAGTCATTGAAAAAGGCAAGGCGGGTGATACAAAAGAAACGTCGGGGAAAACGTATCACCAAAGCTTTGTGTTTTCACGACAGCGCAGGTCCCAAGAGCTCCTACGTGGTTTCGGATGGGATGTGTTGGATCATACACCTCAGAACCTGGATTTGGTGCTGAGCGACTACCAGCTCTTTCCAGCAAAGAAGACATGTCTCGCTACACAACGCTTTCATGCTGAGATCGAACTGCAGGCCGGCATAAACCAGCAATTGCAGGTGGTAGATTTCTGCACAGACGGTATTGAAAAACGTGTGCCCCAGTACAATAAGTGCTTTAATTTGAATGGCAATTATGTAGAAGAATAGCTTATGAGAATGCCTTTAAAATTCATATTGTCAGTCTTTTAATTTAAAACGTCAGTTACTTTCCGGACAGTACTCATGTAAACATTAAGTCAGAATTTTATCAGCTGTTGTGAAACTTATCGGCTTTGTGAAGCACAGGTTCTCTTTTTGTCTATCCAGTGGCACACCATACAGTACGGCAAGATTCTGGCTTGTTTGACGATCGTATACGCAACCTGGCAGTCTTCTTTCTCCTCGCAGCCTCCACAAACTCATACCTCCGTCGTGCTGCTGTATGGGGAACCGAGACGCCATAAATCACGGCCTTGTATCCTTCACGTTGCCAGTGGTGTCCCTGAGCGCACCACTGTTGGTGCGCCAAGAGAAGCCACAACAAATGGTCGCTGTCCAGACAGCTCACGGTGCTTCAGACACCGTCTCGCTGTTCGTGTAAATACTTGTCTTGCTAGAAACAAACCCATTTCCTAACTGTTGTAGGTGATGCGGCTGTGCGAGACACCTGGTTGGAGCACACAACGCCTTTTGGGCGCTAGTCCCATGGGATCCATTGAGGTCCTGCATGGCGCTGGGTACGGATCTTCTGAACTCGCTGATTCCATAGTCTCGTAACAGTCGTGTGATCTCGACCAGTGCCAGCAGAAACAGTGGAACGATAAATCGCAGTTTTGAAATGTCACTGTCCACGCAGGAGATATTCTGCTCCTTGCTTGAGACAAAACAAAATGTTGTCAAAACAGGGAGCAGTCTAAAGCGATTTGTGAGCAAGAAACCCGCTGTCTAATCTTTCTTAGTGTGTGGAATATAGACGGCATTATGCTTACCCGATAAGTGCAGTTGAGCTGAAGTGGTAATACTTTGCATAACCAAGCATGCAGTATCCTTCTTATCAGTTTAAAGTACGCCATGTACTGCCTATATGGTGCTGGAGTTTAAATGGTCACCCATGTATCGACAGTTTTATTACATTGAGGAGACAAAACTCATGAGATAGCGATGCGCACATAAACAGATGGCGGTAGTGTCGCGTACACAAGATTAGAAGGGCAATGCAGTAGCAGAGCCTTCGTTTGTATTCAGGTGATTCACGTGAAAAGGTGTCCGACGCGATTATGACCTCACGACAGGAATTACCAGACTTTGATTGCAGAATGGCAGTTGGAGTAGATGCATGGGATATTCCATTTCGGAAATCGTGTGGGAATTCAGTATTCCTAGATCCACAGTGTCTAGAGTGTGCCGAGGATACCAAATTTCAGGCATTACCTTTCACCACGAACAATTCAATGGCCGGTGGCCTCAACTTAACAACCGACAGCAGCGGCGTTTGCTTAGAGTTGTCAGTGCTCAGTACTAACAGAGAAGGAACACGGCGCGAAATTACCGCAGAAATCAATTTTGGATGTACAACGAGCACATTCGTTAGGACAGTGCGGCGAAATTTGACGTTAATGGTCAATGGCAGCAGACAACCGATATGAATGCCTTAGCTAACATCACGATATCGCTTGTAGTACCTCTCCTGAACTCGTGGCCATATTTGTTGGACAGTAGACAACTGGAAAACCGTGGCCTAGTCACATGACCCCCAACTGCAGTTGGTAGAAACTGATGGTAGGTATCGAGTGTGGGGCAGGTCAAAATAAGCCATGGACCCAAGGTGTCAACAAGGCATTGTGCAAGCTGGTGGTGGCTTCACAATGGTGTGAGCTGTGTTTATATGGAATTTACTGTGTCCTCTGGCCCAATTGAACCGAACATTGACTGGAAATGGTTATGTTCGGCTACTTGGCAATCATCTGCAGCCATTCACGGACTTCATATTCCCAAACAATGATGGAATTTTAATGCATGACAGTGATCTATGCCACTGGACCACAGTTGTTTGCGATTTGTTTGAAGAATATTCTGAACAGTTGGAGTGAACAATTTGGTCAACCAGGTCGCCCGAGATAAAACCCATCAAATATTTGAAATTGCACAAAATCCTACACCTGCAACACTTTCGCAGCTTTGGACGGATGTAGAGGTAGTATGGCTCAGTATTTCTGCTTGTTGAGTCCGCGCTACGTCGAGCACCTGCACTGCTCCCGGAAAAAGGAGATCCAACCCTGTATTAGGAGGTACCCAATGCCAGAATGCATAGGTTTAGCGCGAGACTGAACAAAAAGTCCCATTCACAGACAGCAACAACTCTCGTTGTTGAAATAAAGTAAATGAAATGCACTTACACAACGATATAATCGTGAACAACAGATTCTACACGTTTTTGTGAACAGATTTCACCACCACTGACAACTCACACATCGACGTGTACAGAATAGCCAGTGGCCGCACTAAGAATGGCGGGGACAAGAGTCCCTGGCTGCCATATTTGATCTAATACTCATGACTCGTTGAGCATCTGGTTTCATTTGTCCGCGACGTATACCACTCAACTCACCTAAAATACTCATCAAAGAAAGATTCAGTAACAACAGTCTGTTTAAGTATAACCACTTGTATATTTTCAAATCTTTTCATTACCGTTAGAAGCGTTCCAAAAGTATTTAAGCCGAAAAACGTTCTTAACATGTTATTTATCTAATATCTGCACCTAATATGACACTATATGGTGGGCAATGTGAAGAGCTGAAACTTCACAAACTTTCTGGGCTATGTTCTTATTGGCCCTAGGTGGCCCGCCAGTGACCCGTCAATTGAAACTAATAAGTGAAGTATTTTTATGTCCTTCCTTATGTTGAGAATTACATCGGGAACCAGTGAAATTACTGTCGTGAGTGATTGCAGCTAAATTGTTATGTACCTGATCATTTTCATTTCGGAGTATAGTGGTACAAGAATAATCATAAAATTTGGTGATGCGCACTCAGAGATCATCTGTATTATACCAGAGACAGTTGCAATCATAAAATACGACCCTAGTCTTTGAATAGTTGCTGTGTCTGCATCAATTGTAAGTATCATCAGGCCAAATAGTTTACACGGAACGTGAAGTATTCTGCTGGCCAAAAGAAGCTGCACAGACAGTTCTGTTGCAGTGGTGCCGAAACAGTTTCCTAGCGACATCTGAAAAGAAAGAATAATTACAATGGGAAGAATGTCTTCACATTCACTTGTTACTGCTGTACTTCGTATAGTACAGACGTCGTATAGTACAGACTTCTTTGTGTTTTTAGCCGCCTGTTAATTAGCCTACCTACAGTCGTACATTAGGAAAAATAGTTCCAAAACATTACATAGTTTACTGCATAGCTCACTGCAGAATATGAACTGAATAAAATTATCAAATTATACTTGGCGTGAATTTGACTATTACGCGACCACTGATGGTTAGGTCTGAAGTCGAATTGTTTCTTAATCAAGCACATTTTTCTTATCAAATAAATAACTGTGCTTAATTTTCTGACAACCAGTAAACAAAGACTCAAAAAAAAAAGGCTCAAATGGCTCTGAGCACTATGGGACTCAACTGCTGTGGTCATCAGTCCCCTAGAACTTAGAACTACTTAAACCTAACTAACCTAAGGACATCACACACCCCCAATACCCGAGGCAGGATTCGAACCAGCGACCGTAGCAGTAGCGCGGATCCGGACTGGAGCGCCTAGAACCGCACGGCCACCGCGGCCGGCCAACAAAGACTCAAACACTTACTGTAACAATTTGTAATTAAAGCTTATTGCCGGTCCACTTGATAGTCTGTCAACAAGACAGCTAAACTGTACTAAATTTATAGCGTGGACTTCACTCCCTGTGGACCCATGGGACTGTATGCTGCACAGAAAAATATGTCCAACACGCCATCACACTATTGCGATCTAGATTCGAGAAGGCCCTCACCATAATCCAAGAATGAGACCTACTTCCAAGTTCCAGTATTTATCTTAACCTATAATGTCTCAACACAGTCGTTCCTCAGTGGCCTGAAGTTCGATTGCTGCCCTCTAAGTCGCTAATGTAGTCAGCAACACCACTTGTTTCATATATAGCGTTCTGACTGTCTCCTGGAAACTTGCCAGCCCAACCTCTACTCAATTTTCAGACATTGAGTTTAATTCTCCATTCACTCCGATATCTATTGTCATCCTGTGACATCTTTAATATCCTTTCTGTGCCAGATGATCTTCCTTGTACTCTGAAGCTTGAAACATTGGTCACCCGACTGTGTATCCCTCGTCTGACATTAGCTTCCAAATATAACATTGACCAACGCCTCTGTGGACAATAGACGCCACAAGTGTTCTGGGAGCCTCTGAGTGTGTGCACCTAGTGAGGACTATAGCACCACATTGAATGGTGGGTAGCATGTATTTAGAGAGCACATAGGTAAGTAGTGTGGGTACAACACATGATCCTGCAAGATATTGTGCTAAACAATGAGTGAAGAGAAGTAAAAGTTATTTTGTTTGTATTGTGTGTTATCTGGTGCTGCATATTAGTGAACAACATTCGGTTGTACAGATCTAAAGCATTTAAGTGATCGAATTGAGAAACATCAGCAAATTCGACTACATTTAGAAAATGTTTGCAAATACAGAGTGTTTGGTACCATTAACATTCGGCGTATAAAATGTCAATTCAGAAACATAATGAATTACTTACGAAGAACAGAGAAATATCGAACAGAGTATTAGAGTGCTTCGCGTTTTGTGGAACTCATAATTTTGCACTGAGGCCTCCGAGTGAAGAAGTGGAGTCAGATAACAGCGACAATTTCTTAGATTTCTTATCTCTTCTAGGAAATCTTAACAATGTGTCAGAGGACCATTTAGACAGCTCTGCTACTTTAGTGTGTAAATATACGTTATACAATATACAGAAGAAACTTTTAGACTGGATGTCTCAAGTAAACATTGAATAAATGAGTAAAAACATTACTGCTCCCATTTTTGTTTGCATGCAGGTAGATTAAACTACAGATAACACATGCAAAAATTCCTTTGACGTTATACTGCGGTAGTTTAGTGGGAAGGAGCCTATTGAAAGATTTGTTTCCTTTGACGTGAATGACAAAAATGAAGATTATGTGATAAGCAATTCCGTTATAAAATTTACTGACTTTTCAACTGGTACCCACTAGCGATTGCGAGCGTCATCCTCCACTGTTCCGTCCGTTTCCAATCGAATCGGTCCTCTTTCTGTAGATGTGTTGGTTATTTGTGACAGGTTAGACAAATGTAAATGCTTTTCTGCTCTGTCATTTTCTATTACATTTTGGAACCTAGCATGGGGACATTTGCTAAAATAAAGTGAGGTTTAGCTGCAACCGCTAACCTGAGATGGGTTTCCTTGTGAAAACCACAGATAATTCCATCAATTCCACAAGCCGTTGAGCTGCAACTTAACTGGAAACCCATTTTCTTCGTTCTTATATTAAAGTGCATGCAGTTGTCTGTAAAATATTGATTTTGTATTCTCTATTTTCAACAGGAAATTGAGTACTTCGGTGTTGAATGAATGTTGTGTGACTAGGGCCTCCCGTCGGGTAGACCGTCGCCGGGTGCAAGTCTTTCGATTTGACGCCACTCCGGCGACTTGCGCGTCGATGGGGATGAATTGATGATGATTAGGACAACACAACACCCAGTCCCCGAGCGGAGAAAATCTCGGACCTAGCCGGGAATCGAACTCAGGCCCTTAGGATTGACATCTGTCGCTTTAACCACTCAGCTACTGGGGGCGGACACTTCGGTATTGTACAAACATTAAACGTTATATACTATTGTACAGACAGCAAGTGTGAACTGAAGTTAGCTTTAGAGACAGTCTATAGTCACTCGGGTAACAATCACCCCACCACATAACTACCTGAATAGGAATACCTCTGAGGTACCCGCCGTTGCCTTGCAGTCAGGCCTTTCAAAGCATATAAGGCTCCAGTAAGCTCTTCTCCTGAACCTCTCCTGTCACTCTACCAATTTTTCCTGTGAGCTTATCATGGTTGCAGGATACAAAGTGCAGGATTCACACTCAGCCCAAGTTTTACGTGTTGTACGTGTAATGAAAGCAGTCACTGTCGTCAAAAGAGTCCTAAACGGGTGTCTGTTTCTAAAAACTCTTTGTAGCAACAGAAGAGGCTGAATTCAGCAGGTAACGTAAATGAAAATCAAGCATCCGATGAAGAAGCTCAACATGTCTTTCCGGAACTGAGCAAAACTGTGACTTACTGCACGAGATAGATTTTCGACTGCTGGCAAGAAAAGCAACGTAGGACAGTCTGGCACTAAAAGATTTGCCTCAGTGAGAGCTTATAGAAGGCGGACGTATCAAGGGATTATGTCCGAAGGCGGCATTACCGTGACAGGACAATCGTCTAAAAGGTCACTCAAAAACCTGGAACTACCACAGTTTGGGTAATACAGTCACCAATGACCTGATGACATGGAATTTCAGTCTGCTACTGGACCAACCACACGGAGTCGTGCCTTTACATACTGCTTAAATTTCCCGCAGCCAGGTACCCAAGAAAATAAACCTTCGAGCAATCATTAAACCATCTACATTCTGAGCAAGGCAGGCAGTATACACAAACAAGAAGAACGTGAAAGTCATCCTGTGACTACAGACCAGCTGAAGGAGAAGCCACCCTGGATGCAAGCACGTGAAATAACGGATGACGAGCAAGAACAGGATGTGAACGTGGTCCTCCCGTCATCTTGATCTGTAGAGTGAGGAGGCATCAGCATATGTAATCGTACAATCCATTGTATACGTCGCCACAAAAAAGAAGGAAGAAAATACTCAAAACCAAAGATAAAGAGTCACGAAACCGAATATGCGAAGGAAACAAATACGGAGTGGTCTGAGGACACAAAAATAATCACATAGAATGCGAAGGAACTGCAATGTCACGGTCATGCAAAGCTCTTGTTCCAGACATTGAATGAAACACTTGATTGTGGAAATAAAGCAAGGCAAAAAAAGAAGATATGTTGGAATAAATTGTATGCTATGAGCAAGTATTCAGTGGGAGTAACGTAATATGAGTGTCTGTATTCAGTGTTCCGCTACTTTCGATACCATATATTACGTTGCGTTTCTTTTCGATTTGTAATTTGTAATCATATTTTATTTATGTCATTTGGGAGAAATATGTGTAACTTTTTCAAATTAACTTATATTTTGCTCTCGACGGCGCTAAGCCTTACTTATTCACTACGGTATATAATGTCAACTTTTGAAAGATAAAAAATGCTCTTTCGCTTTCATGCTTTCTTTTCAATATAACAAAAAAGGTAAAAGTAAAAAATGTATAAAAGTTAACAAAATGTTTATTCGGGTACTAACAGGCTAAAAGAATCATTTGTGATTTAAACATAGCAGCACTAAAGCAATTCTTGAACGCGTCTCAAGCAGACTTTATCCTGTAACAAGAAGTGACAGGAACGAACTTACATGTAACGTTTGGCAGAAATGCATTCAACAACGGTACAGAGAGTCGAAGTTATAGGCACCAGTGCCTGTCACTAGGCCACAACTTGGGCGTTAAACGTGACGTTTTGCGCTGACGGTTCGCAGTCCGAACGTCTCGCTATGTGATTTGTTGTTCAGCGATCGCGAGTGATTGCCGCGACCGCCAGTGGAGAAAATGGACCTAGCTGTTTGCGACAAAGGCCTTGGCTGCTTTCTCCGACGCACCCCCTCCAGCTGCGTGAGTGTATGTATGTGTGACTACTGTTAATGTCTTGTTCACAACGACGTACACTGGACTCGCATTCGGGAGGACGACGGTTCAATCCCGCGTCCGCCCATCCTGATTTAGGTTTTCCGTGATTTCCCTAAATCGCTCCAGGCAAATGCCGGGATGGTTCCTTTGCAAGAGCACGGCCGACTTCCTTCCCCGTCCTTCCCTAATCCGATGAGACAAATGACCGCGCTGTTTGGTCTCTTCCCGCAAACAACCCCAACCCACAACGGCGTGGAGAGGCTAAAGAGTGAATTAAATTAGCCCTGCCATTGACAGCCTGCAACCTAGACTAACGTCTGATTAACGCCGTAGGTTGTGACATTCCTCCATTACAACTTGATCAGGACCGGTACTTGGGGCCTGATCTTAGAAAGAGTGGAACCACTGGGTAATAATATGTTTATTTTAAAAATAACTCTCAGAGAAACATATGCAAAGTGGACAAGTATAGACACAGAACGTTAACTCCTATTCATCAAACTAAATTTGAGATTGATAAACCCTCTATGACGTGACTCGAAATAGTGTGCGCGGTATACGATGAAAACACTAAGTTATTGATACTGACCAACATCGAAATTCTGGAAGCCTTCACCCTGACTGGCACTAACAGTAAAGGGCTCTGCGATCAGAGAAATGAAAGACATTTACTGTTAAGGATTCCCGTTGTAGAACCGTGGTGCGTATATCACCGAATTCAGTGTAGTGAAGAGCAATTCTGGATCCGTGGTCTCCTCACCGCTGCCGGCTGTTGTACAGATGAAGCGCGTTGCGTAGCTGGAAATTATAACTTCACAGAGGACGTGAACAGCGACTGCAGACCCCTACGATCGAAGCTACATCTGCACAACGCCGGACATGAATCAAAGACTCCTACCTGCTAATAAGCCAGGAACAGATTTGACTAAAGTGAGCGGTCGTAAAGAAGCACTTCGTAATGTCTCAGTTTCTACAAAGAATCACAAGTTCGTATCTTTGTTCACAGAGACAGGAATGATGCCGTTCCTAGTGAAGAAATCAAAACTTTCGAATATCAATCTGAGACTGTTCAATGTTTCAATACGCTAACCAGTGAAATGTGTGCAGCTGTCACCAGCCAGAGAGTCCCCGTAACCGCTATCCAGCCAAGCAGTGCCCTACCGGCAACCTCCAGAGACCATCCTCGCCGTGAACAGCCCAGTTTACAGCCACGTCGCCTCGGTAGCGGAAAATCTCCTTGCAGCCAATCACAGACACTGTAACAAATGAAATAACTGCCAATTTACGAGCCATAAAACTGTCAGCCAACCGCCTTCAGATCGTCATCAGTTCTGTAGAAACCTATGGAAAAAATTGTGACCCTCCTTCTCTAAATCCTCGCACGAACGAAAAAATGGCTGACATCGAAATAAGTGTCCAAGGAATAGAGAAGCAACAGAGAAAAGTCCACTGCACCTGACGGGATACCAATTCGATTCTACACAGATCACGCGAAAGAATCTGCCCCCTTCTAACAGCCGTGTACCGCAAGTTTCTAGAGGACTGGAAAGTTCCGAGTGGCTCTGAGCACTATGAGACTTAACATCTGAGGTCATCAGTCCCCTAGAACTTAGAACTACTTAAACCTAACTAACCTAAGGACATTACACACATCCATGCCCTAGGCAGGATTCGAACCTGCGACCGTAGCAGGCGCGTGGTTCCAGACTGAAGCGCCTAGGAACGCTCGGCCACTCCGGCGACGGAAGGCTCCAAATGATTGGAAAAGATCACAGGTAGTTCCAGTTTTCAAGAAGGGTCGTCGAGCAGATGCGCAAAACTATAGGCCTATATCTCTGACATCGATCTGTTGACTCTTAGAACATTTATTTAATTAATTATTTATTGCTCGTGTATCATGTCATTTCTGGAAACCCAGAATCTACTCTGTAGAAATCAACGTGGATTCCGGAAACAGCAATCATGTGAGACCCTACTCGCTTTATTTATTCATGAGACCCAGAAAATATTAGATACAGGCTCCCAGGTAGATGCCTTGACTTCCGGAAGGCGTTCGATACAGTTCCGCACTGTCGCCTGATAAACGAAGTTAGAGCATACGCAATATCAGACCAGTTGTGTGGCTGGATTGAGGAGTTTTTAGCAAATAGAACACACCGTATATACTAAGATGGTATCTGTTCTTTCGGACATGTTCGAAATAACAGATGCCATCTTAGTATATATATAGATAAGGCTCACCGGCCACTTGATCATCTTCTTCTTCTGTGCGAATGCACAAACCGTGCCCGAACTCTTACGGGAATAGGAACGCGCCGCGAGTAATGAGTATAATGGGCGGGGGCACTACGAATGTAGTGCGGGACTATACGTTTAGATTGTGGGTTTCGCGGGAGGCGTGCCAGAGATAAATCCCTGCAGTCGCGCTATCCTCTGTGTCCTCGGTGGCTCAGATCGATAGAGCGTCTGCCACGTAAGCAGGAGATCCCGGGTTCGAGTCCCGGTCGGGGCACACATTTTCATCTATCCCCGTTGACGTATGTCAACGCCTATAAGCAGCTAATGGTGTTCATTCCATTGTAAGAACACATCATGTTGTTCTCAATTGAGAGACGGCTACAGAAGTTAAAGTGACCTCTGGCGTGCCACAGGGGAGTGTTATAGGACCATTGCTTTTCACAATATATATAAATGACCTAGTAGATAGTGTCAGAAGTTCCATGCGGCTTTTCGCGAATTATGCTGTAGTATACAGAGAAGTTGCAGAGAAGTTGCAGCGAAATGCAGGAAGATCTGCAACGGATAGGCACTTGGTGCAGGGAGTGGCAAGTGACCCTCAACATAGACTAATGTATTGCGAATACATAGAAAGAAGAATCCTTTATAGTATGATTATATGATAGCGGACCAAACACTGGTAGCAGTTACTTCTGTAAAATATCTGGGAGTATGCGTACGGTACGATCTGAAGTGGAATGACCGTTTAAAATTAATTGTTGGTAAGGCGAGTGCCAGGTTGAGATTCATTGGGAGAGAGTGCTTAGAAAATGAAGTCCATCAACAAAGGAGGTGGCTTACAACACACTCATGCGACATATACTTGAGTATTGCTCACCAGTGTGGGATCCGTAGCAGGTCGGATTGACAGAGGAGACAGAGAAGATCCAAAGAAGAGCGGCGCGTTTCGTAACAGGGTTATTTGGTAAGCGTACTAGCGTTACGAAGATGTTAAGCAAACTCAAGTGGCGGACTCTGCAAGAGAGGCGCTCTGTATCGCTGTGTAGCTTCCTGTCCAGGTTTCGAGAGGGTGCGTTTCTAGATGATGTATCGAATATATTGCTTCCCCCTACTTATACCTACCGAGATCACGAATGTAAAATTAAAGAGAGCCGAGCGTGCACTGAGGCTTTCCGGCAATCGTTCTTCCCGCGAACCATACGCGACTTGAACAGGAAAGGGAGGTAATGACAGTGGCAGGTAAAGTGCCCTCTGCCACACACCGTTGGGTGACTTGCGCAGAATAAATGTAGATGTAGATGTAGTTGTAGATACATTGCTGTGTCTTTTGTTGGCAGTTTGCCTTGGCGTCTGGCGTGAGCACTTCTGCGACGGTCAGCCCGCATATGTGGCAGGCATTCCAAGTGCAATCCTCACGCTAAAAATGGTTAGTCGTGGCACTTGTAAGATGCCATCTCAAAGATCTTACGCTTTCAGCAATGTCTTGCCCCAACCCCGTTAGCGATCACAGGCCCGCCGCTTGAAGCCTCTTTCCACTAGCCTCACGGTGGAGCGGGGGCTGTAGGCAGTAAACGCTCGGCGTTCTCTTTCGCGAGCTATGATACTGTCCTTGTACCATGTCGATCACGGGGACTGCAAAAGCCCACGTTCGCCCCTCGGTCAGAGTCAGCGTGAAATGTCACACAAAGCATGCAGCTCTACAGATGTGTTAGTACGAGGCTACTCAGTATCAACTATTAAATGATTAATAATTCGATAACGTACATAAAAAATTCGATCGCACGCTAAGTAAATGAAATAAAAATTGTCAAAATTATGCGTGCATGGTGGTCCTGGAACCTTCCAAAGTTACCGTTTTTGTTTGGGTCCCATGTGTGCATGTGTGTGTGTGTGTGTGTGTGTGTTTTGTGTGTGTGTGTGTGTGTGTGTGTACGTAAGTGATCCCCCATGACTGACTGGCGCCACCGCCCCACGTTTCTGTTCTCATAATTACGTGAATACACCATTTTCCACAACTGCAGGTTTCATTTCAGGCTATTATCCGCACAGTACTTGTACGTTCGTAGCGCCTCCTCTTGTTCGCAGTTGGTGGTACATGAAGATGAAGTTTTAAGCTTCTAAACCGGCCGTGGGATAAATTAAGGAAACACTGACACCTGATATTGATTGTTATCCAATAAATATGTTGCTCAGTTGCCGATATTCACTTGATAAAATATCTTATTATCGTACTTTGTACTCAAGACAGGTTGGCTTACATTCCGTGCGAAACGAAATCCAGTGAGATTCTAAAAAGCTTGGAGGGATAAATGATGTAAAGTGTACATTTGGTATACTCGTATGGTAACCACAGTACACCAGTGTAATTGATAATTATTGAGTCCCTCAGCTACCGACAGGATTTGTTGATATACCTCGATGGGGACAGCTGAAAATGTGTGCCCCGACCGGGGCTCGAACCCGGGATCTCCCGCTCACATGGAAGACGCTCTATCCATCTGAGCCACCGAGGACACAAAAGAATGGTACGACTGCCGGGACTTATCCCTTTCACGCCTCCCGTGAGACCCACATTCCCAACAGTCCACAATGTAAGTGGGAGATCCCGGGTTCGAATCCCGGTCGGGGCACATATTTTCAGCTGTCCCCATCGAGGTGTATCAATAACACCTGTCTGCAGCTGGGGGTTTCAATTAATTATCATTTATTCTAGAGAAGCTGCACGGTCATCATTGGTATCTGGTCTTTCGAGAACAGTTACTATCGTCATATACCAGTGTACGGTATGAAACAGGTTCTACAAATTATTTACCGCTATATGGGCATGTTTAGAATGTAATGTGTTTCAGAACAATTACATGTCTCTACAAATGTAGTTCAGTCAATTTTGCTCAATAATAAGGTGAAAAACCGCTATGGTCACAATTTTAACAATTTGCATTCAATCAATTTCACAACGAGTTTGTAACAAAAGTAATTTATTCGACACGGTTGATCTCATAATTTGCTGTAATATGTCAGGTGAATGACATCAAGGTACAAAATAAATAATATTATTAATATTCAAAAGGTACGACTGGGTTCCTGTTTTGAACAAATTATCATATTCCACATCATAACATATCACACAATTAAGCAGGTAGCTAACCGCGATCTACACCATCATGCAACACTTGAAGGAGAAACATATTTATTGCATTCACTTAATCAATATTTTCACAGTATTCTGGTTAAAACGAGACACGAAAACGTTTCGATCTGTTAGCTGATACAATCACTCTCTCTTATAGCAAATTAACTAATGAGGAAGCTCACTTTCATCAGTTGTTCCAGATTCAGGTCGTCACTGAACGGCGTCAAGTTTCTCCATGATGTACGTCGCACTTTAAATGCCACCTGCAACCCGCATATACGACGTTATATATATTTTTTCGGTGCAATTCAAGGAAACAGTTTATTCCTAACTGTAAGCATTGGTGATAGCGACAACAACAGTAACGAAATTTAGTGTTGAATTAAATGTTTATCGAATGTAGGTTCGCTAAATTGTTTGAGTAACAACAGTACAAAAACAGGTAAGCACTTTATAATTGGCGCAATACAGTTTACAGCGAACACAAATAACAACTAGCTTTATTTTTAAGATTTCTTCTTCTCCATTACAGTACATACACCAGCGGTAGCCTTCTGTCAGTCAGTGTGATAACTAATGAAATGATTACACTTATCAGTGCCAGTTCACTCATACTAATACATTTCATCTCTCCCCTATTAGCAGCTTTCTTTATGGTGCTCAACGCATATTCAGTAATATTTTGAGTAGTGCGCTGCAGTCACTGAACGTGAGTATTGTATGATCCTTGTTGGTATTACATTTTTTGAATACTTAATATTAGGTTCGTACACATTTCTGTGACAAGTAATCATTGAAATGACCATGTATTACTAAAATTTTTAAATATCTTAGTCCATTCTTTCTATAGTTTCTGTTTAGGTACAGAACGCGTTTTCTAAGTGTTCACCTGTCATAATTTAATGCTTGATATAAGACTTCGGTAATGCTCACATATTGTATCTCTGTAATAATACTAGTGATTTCGTATATTGTTATAAATTTATTCACTATATTCTTTACTAAATGTCGTACAGTACGTATTTTTCACCCTTTTACTTTTCGGCATACTACTCAAACAAGCTACCTATTGCGGCTCATCACCTCATACAAAAACATCACTGAAGTGACTACAATTGTGGTCTTCCATGCTTAATTTTCTTTCAATTTATAATCCATTTGTTCTTTATCCTACTGCATTCCAGATAGCTCTACATTCAGAAAGAAATCTCTTATTTACTTTTTACTTAGGAGTCAGAATTGTAGTTTAAAGTAAAGCAGTACATCCTTTTATTACTTTTATATTTCCTCCGTGTCTTATTTCTCCATGTCTTATTACACTTCTTAACTTTACCATGCTTGCCTTCAATCTACTTCTTTTACACCTTACAGCTTCTTACTAAATTATTATAATGTTTTAGGGGGAATGTGAAGTGTAATCTAAATCGGTAAGTAGTAGATAGTCTGAGCGAGGAGTTCTAAAATTCACATCTCTCTCTCGCTCTCTCTCTCTCTCTCTATCTCTCTCTCTCTCTCTCTCTCTCTCTCTCTCTCTCTATCTCTCTCTCTCTCTCTCTTTCTCTCTCTCTCTCTCTCCCCTCTCTTTCACACGCACCCACACTCACACACACACACACACACACACACACACACACACACACACACACAAGCAGTTAAAAATATGTATTTCCATTGTTTGCAATGTGCCATATATTAAAACATAATGCAATTGAAATGGAATATATAAATTACGTTGTTGATTTAGGAAACAAGGACTTGAGGTAGACGCAAAACTGGAGCGTGCTTGCATTAGTAAGCAATTATTTTTTGTTGATTATTAATGCTTGACTGCTTCCCTACATTTTGCTCTGGCTCTACGCAAGGGGCAGTATAATCAAATTTTGTTAACTCAGTATAAGCGGACAAATAATTTGTACAAGTGTATCCTTGGTATGTATTGGAAAATCATTGCAAGCCTATCTAAATTACCATTGCAAAAACACCCACTTGTACTAAATCTCCAGAAATGTCTCAATTTTGCCAGTGAGTCCGTAGAGGATAGTATAAGGCGTACGGTATGATTGGACATGCTTTCCCATACGATTTTGCCGAGACGAAGACAGTCATTGTTGGATTGTGTTAGTGGGTCATTGTGTAGGATTGTGTCTACCTTTCGCGAAGAGAAGCTCTTAAAATTTATCTCCCTCAGTGCCGTCGAGTTATCTGAAAAGTGGAGTTCTACTTCCTTTGATTCTAGGTAATGAAGTGGAATGCTGTATTATTCGGAACAACGGTCAAAATGGAATCCAAAATAATGTATTTATTTGCTAAACACCATAAACTGATAATATCGACACGATTAATAATGATTAACTGAAACCAAACAATTTACTGAGAGCATGGTCTTACAATAGAACTAGATCGAATGGCATCCTATTAGCGACTGGCGATTATGGCGCGCGGCCTTGAACAATGAATAATTATCGGCGGGACGAACTTAGGGCATGAGATGATACAACTAGTTCAAGGCGTTAATGACCAGACAATCCGCACACAACCTTAGAAACCAAAGCACCGTTTGATGACGCAAAATTATTATAGTTGCCAACAATAAGGAAGGCGGCGATTCCAATTTAAATTAGTGGCTAAAGTTTTATAAACAGAATAACTTTGATTCATAAAATAATAATACAAAAGGAATCGCCGAATATTGACCACATTGGTTATGCAGCAGAACCAGAGTACAGCGCAATTACATGGACTTGCAATACCAAGCATCCCGGACTCACGTCCAAGTGACATAAGGAAAGACTAGCGAAACTCGAAGTCGCTACACGGAGCAATGACATCCAAAGGTTCCACCACAAAATGGCCCACTATTTATAGTTCAGGAGCTCGCCGTTAACATGCACGCCAGGGTAAACTCCCGCGCTCTCCTCCGGATTCGAGATAGACACGACTCTTAAACAGAGCTTATGTTGACTGGCGATTACTTCCGCACTCCATTTCCGCTCGCCACCAGACCCAGGCGCTGGAATGTCAACACCGTGTGTCCTCGCGGTACATTAAGCAACTACTGACTACTGGCGATGCTCTGTGCGCTGCCTTCCCTCTGTCAGTGTCGCCAACCAAGTCTCCGTCAGTGGCCCGACAGTCTCTCGCTTGCGAGCCACGGCCGTCCTAAGTAGAGGGCACTAGTCAACCAGGGCGCCGCAAAGCGAGTAGCTTCGACAGAGAAACCATCCTGCCAAGAGCATCGTAGGAGGTCACGGCTCAATCAGAATCACCAAGTGGAGGGAAATTGTCAATAATGATTACTCAAAGTAAGTAGGTGGACTCATCACAATTCCGTAAGTGTGACAACTGTGTTCAGATTACAGAGGTGGAAATATTTATTGCATGACCATGAATTACTTTGTCTTTTTGTCTTTTGCAGCAGTTTGCTTCAGGTTACACCAGTCCCATTGTTGCTAAACTTTGTTGAAATATTCTTGCCTCTATTATCTGACCTCTTCACGCACGTTTTCCAACAATACGCAACTCTTTGTTGTTATTTGGTTTTGCAATGAAACCAGTGTTTATACTGCCATTTTGACCTGAGACTTTGCAGTGAGAAGATGGGCAGGTCAGTTGAATTAACGCCAGAAAAGACAGCTGCTATTATTGCTTATTCTTCTGTTGGTCTCAGCACCAAAGAGATAGCCTCTAAGACAGGATTTAATCAGTCTACGATTTCGAGGTTACTGAAAAATACAGGGAAAATGGAAATGTTCATCGTGACAAAGTAAGACGTCGCAAAAGGGCGTCTACGGTCAAACAGGACAGAGTATTGAAAAGGCTTTCCCTCAACGATCGTCGCCTGTCTTCAACTGAACTAAAGCGAGACTGTGAAGAAATGTGCGACATCTCAGTAACCAGTAGAACTGTAAGAAATAACCTACTGGAGGCTGGACTCTCAGCCCGTCGTGCTAGAAGCAAGCCTTTATTGACCAAGATAATGTGACAACAGCGACTAAAATGGGCAATGGCACATGCGACATGGACACCAGAGATGTGGAACAAAGTAATCTTTTGAGACAAATTTAATCTGCATGGCTCAGATGGAAAAGTGTTCATGTTTCGAAGAAAAGGCGAAGAATTTTTGCCATCATGCATAACACATACAGTCAAACACCTACAAGGACAGATGGTCAAGACGTGCATTTCCAGTGGAGTAGATTGTCTGGACTTCAATGGCACTGTCAACGCAGATGCCGACATAAGCATCCTTGAAAGAAAGCTTATACCAACTATTACAGACCAGTTTGGAGATGTTTCCAATTGCATTTTTCAGGATGACTCCACTCCTTGCTATAGAGCTTTGATGGTGAGTCCTATGACTAATATTTGTGCCAAACTCGAAGCAGATTACTTTCTTGGTTAATTATCACGTGATTCTACATTTCAAAAATGGGGTTCGAGTATTAGAGTGGCCTGGAAACAGCCCTGATCTCAATCCTATTGAGAACTGTTGTAAGGTTATGGGAAATGCTATCACCAAAAAGAAGCCACGGAATAAACGGGAGCTGTAGGAGACCCCTGTGTGTGTGTGGTTTCACGAACTGAGTGAGGAGTACATTAAAACGTTAATTCTTTCAATGCCTTCACAATGCCAAGCGGTGATTAAGGCATGTGGTGGAGCAACAAAGTACTAAATGCAACAGTGTGTTCATATGAGACAACACACACACTAAAATCCATCAGTGTTATGTTGCAACATTAATATGCAATGATTCTTTCAGCATTGGTATTCATATTTCAGAATAACAAGCAGAATAGCTGACATATCCACTTATACTCGTTTTTGAAGAAAGTGTTAAGTTATAAAAAACAAACATTTTTATAGAAACAAAAATTAAGAATAAAAATAAATTGACAAAATTATTGTGTATATTCATTTCTGATAGAAATCAAGAGAAATAATGCAAATTTAGCTGAGTTATTCAATGAGTGTAACAAAATTTGTTAATTGAAAGAGGTGACGCAATAAACATTTCCACCACTCTAAGTCATAATTTTACGCACTGGAGACTAATAGCACTTATTTCTAAATTTTCAGATGATGCCGGAAAACGAATTCACCGCTGAAGTGCCAGAAATTACTGAGCAGCTGTTGCTGGCCAGTAAACCATTCCACCGGATATGCAAGTTATTTGGCCTGATGCCATTCACAGTTGATGTGAAAACTGTTTCACTGAAGAGATCAAAGTCAGATGTAACTATACTGACATTCAGCAGCATGGCACAGCTGGTTGCTGCTTGCATTTTACTATTCTTTGGTATCAGTATGACTCAGACATTTTCTACAATAACCATTATCGTACTCGCAACAGTTTGGCGATATCCAATATTAGTGCTCGTTTCCATAACTTCCGATGCTTTTTTCAATACAAAAAATTACGAGAAAATGCTGCAGTTGATAGCGTTATGTGATAGTACACTGACTACCTATATAGGGCCAGTCAGTGTTCGTGTAGGCAGGGCTGCGAAGCTGCAACTAATGTTTTTAGTTTGTCATTATTGTTTGTCATGCTCTATTTATTTTGCTGTTAATGGTACTCTGAATCGGTCGTTGTGTGCAGCGTCTAGTTTGTATGGCTTCGGAGCAACACTACTAACACTTTTAAAATTTGCAAATTTACAGTTGGTAATAAGGCATAGAATCTCACTTATTAATAGCTGTTTACTCGGTACGCGATTTAATATGTCTGCCAAACGTCCTGCGGAAGATTCTTCAAGAAAACATCTGATGCCAGTTGATAATCTACAAGTAAACCCTGGAGATGTACTTTGTTTTCCATTATATATAAGATCCCTTAGGCGAGCATATTCATCTGTTAATGAATCAGCAGCAGTGGTGACCTCTGTTCACAGATATTTTCTGCTGCTCTATTTAACATTCCTTTCGCTGTTAACTGTAGTGCTGATTTACTTCCGTATAACAAAATCATTATTCCCTGGTTCGAACAGTTCTGGTGGCTGACAGCTGTGGGTGGGTACATCTCTAAGTGTAAGCACAATAGCATTTGTGGTACTTCCCGCTCACTGGGTAGAAATGGAAGTCAGCCACACTCAGAAGCTGTGCTCGCAGTTGCTGCTGGAAGGGCGGCGTGTGGGCGGCGCCGCCCACCGCGAGCTGCGGCTGCTGGCGCGGCAGGTGTCCTCTGGACGCCCCGTGGTCAGCCTGCTGGGCGTGACCACCGTGCGACTGAGCCTCGTCGCTGCTTTCATCTCCGTAGTGACCACCTACACCGCCATGTTGCTCACATTCTGGCCGTCAGGTAACGTGGTAGTAAACTTCCGATACTGAAAACGAGTTAGTAACCTCGTAAATTATTAGTGATATACACTGGAAAATATCACAAAACCAAAAAGGAATTAATGTACCGGGTGATCAAAAAGTCAGTATAAATTTGAAAACTTAATAAACCACGGAATAATGTAGATAGAGAGGTAAAAATTGACACACATGCTTGAAATGGCATGGGATTTTATTAGAACCGAAAGAAAGATCACAAA
Source organism: Schistocerca piceifrons (assembly GCF_021461385.2). NCBI lineage: Eukaryota > Metazoa > Arthropoda > Insecta > Orthoptera > Acrididae > Schistocerca > Schistocerca piceifrons. Next base: position 2,900,821 of record NW_025728290.1, read on the forward strand.
ATGTCCGACAGATGGCGCTGGACAGTAAAACGTCAGTGACTGCGCATGACAATCGTGCATTAAAGGAGCTGTAATGAGAGAGAGAATCAGATGCGCCAGCAGTCGCAGCATGTTGACGTTCCGTGAAAAGGCGCTTTTAGTGAAGCTGTATTATCAGTATGGGGAATGTGCTAGTCCAGCGTTACGATCCTATCGCTGTAGGAAGTGGATTCGAACAGGTAAAGGTCCGTTGACAAATGCAGCTGTGGCGGGAATGATTTCGAAGTTCGAAGCCACGGGTTGTTTAGACGATAGACCCCGTAGTGGCCGACCGAGCACAAGGCGAATGCTGCTGAGGCAGTTCAGGAAGAAATGGAGACTGTAGCGGGTTCGTCTATGCACGGGGAAGTCCGCGCTCGTGCAGTCGCACGTCGCACCGGCATTCCATACACTGCTGTTTGGTTAGCTCTTAGGTGTACTCTACGATGCTATCCATACAAAATCCATCGGCATCATGAACTGTTACCTGGCGATTTAGGGAAGCGGAGGGCATTTGGGCTATAGGCGTTTCAAAAGATGGCGGAAGATGACGATTGGTTGAGTAAGGTGTTGTGGACCGATGAAGCTCATTTCACGTTCCGAGAGTCTGTCAACGCCCACAACCTCAGAATTTGGGCTACTGAAAATCCTAGAACTGTCGTAGAAACTCAATTGCACGACGATAAAGCCACGGTATGGGTTGGATTTACCACATCTACCATTTCTTCGCGGAAATGTGTGATTCTGGTTTTGTAACTGCTACCGTGACGGGTGAGACGTACGCCGATATGTTACAGAATCGCATCATCCCCAGCCTGGCTGATAAACACCTGCTGGAACGTACGACGTTTATGCAGAATGGCGCTCCACCCCATATTGCTAGACGCGTGAATGATCTCTTGTGAGCGTCGTCTGGTGATGATCGTCTTCCAAGCCGCCACTTTCGTCATGCTTCGCCGCCCTGGTCCCCAGACCTCAGTCCGTGCGATTATTGGCTTTGGGATTACCTGAAGTCGCAAGTGTACCGTGATCGACCCACATTTCTAGCGATGCTGAAAGACAACATCCGACACCAATGCCTCACCTTAACTCCGGACATGATTTACAGTGTTGTTCACAACATTATTTCTCGACTACAGCTATTGTTGAGAAATGATGGTGGACATATTGAGCATTTCGTGTAAAGAACATCATCTTTGCTTTGTCTTACTTTGTTATGCTAATTATTGCTATTCTGATCAGATGAAGCGCCATCTGTCGGACATGTTTTGAACTTTTGTAATTTTTTAGTTATAGTAACACGCTATGTCATTCCAAGCATGTGTGTCAATTTGTACCTCTCTATCTACATTATTCCGTGATTTATTCAGTTTTCAAATTTATACTGACTTTTTGATCACCCGGTAGATTAATGAAATTTCGGGATTACATTTATCCACGTAACATGTGAGGTGTTTAACATGGCAAGATCGCAGGTTAATGTAGATGCCAGATAAGCCACTGTAAATGTGAAATGCTGGTACTTTAATAACCGGTGTAACCACCTGAATGTTGAATGCAAGCATGCAAATGTGGATGCATTGTATTGTTCAGGTGCCAGATGTCAGTTTGTGGGATGGAGTTCCATGTCTGTTGCAGTTAATCGGTCAACACAGAGACGGTTAAAAACTCCGCTGCAGAGGGAAAATCTCATTCTGGAAACAACTGGGTGTATCACTATGGTGCCAACTATCGCTCGAATGACTGCTGCAGATGCAGATACGCCGAACATGATGGTCTTCCTTCTCGGTAGTGACACGTGGCCATCCAGAGCCCAGTGTTCTAGCAACAGTACATTCTTGTGTCCACCGCTGCCAGCTACCATGTACAGTGGCTACATTGGAGCCAAGTGTTTCTGCAGTATCGCAAAAGCAACATCCAGCTTCTCGTAGCCCTATTACACGACCTCGTTGAAACTCAGTGAGGTGTAGAAAATGGCGTCTTTGATGCCTTAAAGGCATTCTTGATTAACTTCAACTCAGCCCGTCCAATGTTAAAGGTAACTGAAGCTCACGACCATTGCCTGGTATATTTAAGAAGAACCAGCTAATCATGTTCATACTGGTACTACTAACGACACTCTTATGTGACTAGCGCTAATCTGAATAGACATCATCTTCCAGATGTAGAAACATGCCTGCCAGCCTTCTTTTATGTCGCACAACTCTTTCTTAGTGTTTCTATTTTTTTAGGCAGTGTAGATACCTCCTTCTAACTGCACGGTCCTGAGCTCCACAACATTTGACGTTACCCACGCAAAACCGGTGCAATATCAGTGCGAGTATCAAAGGAGGTCAGGTACTATAGAGCACATAGGCGTTCTTGAGATTACAAATTTTTCAAGAGGTTGTACTGGAACGTTCTTCGAACTAATAAATAGCATGATACGTTAGTAAAGTTATGAATCTCAATGGAACAAAAATATACCTCTGTTCAGGTGGCTATATTTTTTTATTATCATTCCATTTACATCTTTTAAATTTCTGGACGGTTGCGCTGGATATGAAACTGTAATGTGTAAAAAAGGCGTTTTTGTTACATAAATTACTTAATTTGAACGTAAACAGTAATAATGCTTGAACTATCTCGTAGAATCGGGTGTACTGCCGGTGGTCCGTGTCTTCCCAACACGATATTTCGACGTCGTAGCTCGGCATCTTCATCAGGTGTTCCCTGAGACTGGTTGACGAGCTGACCTTGTCCCACATTTACGCCTGGGCGGTGTGTGGCGCTCTAGTCTATGGCGTCCGCGCCCACTGTGGTCATTTCTGGCGGTCTATAGGCGCTTCATCTTCTGTCTGCGCCCGTTGCCGCTCTTCTGAGGTAACGGACATCCCAAGGCGTTCCCTAATGGGTCCGCACCCGATAGGCGCGATCCTAGCACTACCATGGCTATGATGAAGTTCCTTACGCTGTCCGCGACCGCGGCGAGTTTCTCTCGTGGCCGAGCCATTCTCCTGGCCTTCTGAACCCGGCATGCGCCTGTGAGGTGCGCGTCCTGCGGCATCCGGCTGGTGTTGGAGCTGCATACCATGATGGCCATTCTCCAAGGAGCTTGCTGCCACCTGTATCGCGTATGACGTTCTGTTCCGTCACTTACGCTCTTGGACGTCTGTAGTTCATTCCTGGAGGTGGAAACTTTCTTCCGTTGCTTCTGTAGTAGTTCCAAAGGAGGATTCCACGCAGTACTCAGTTGATATCCTGCTTCCCGGTTGATAAAGTTCTCCGCCGTCTTGATTTAAATCGATTCATTAATGACGCTAGCCCAGAATCGGGGGATCTGAGCCAGGATCCTGGTTTTGTCATAATCCATGGTGTGCTCAAGGTCTAGACAATGTTCTGCTATTGCAGATTTAGTTACCTCTCCTAGCCTAGTATGTCTCTGGTGTTCTTTACACCTTATTTCAACTGTTCTGGTAGTTTGACCAATGTAAGACATCCCTCATTCTCATGGTATGTGGTAGACACCAGGTTTCCTTAAGCCCAAATCATCCTTGACAGTCCCAAGGAGCGCCCTTGTCTTGTTAGGTGGGCAGAACACACTCTTGATACTGTGTTTCTTCAAGATTCTGTTGATCTTGGCAGATATAGGCCCAGAATACGGTAGAAAGGCTACTTTTCTGTTATCTTCTTCCTGCTCCTCTCCTGTTGCCTCAGATCGTCTGGTGGGATGGAGCGCTTTGCGGATGTCCCTGGTGGAGTATCTGTTGTCTGTGAACATTCTTTGTAGATGTTCTAACTCCGCTGTCAGGCTGTCTGCGTCTGAGAGTGTTTTGGCTCGGTGTACGCGTGTTCTCAGCACTCCCTGCTGGGTGATGGCATCTGTAAGCCTGTAGATATAAGTCAGTGTGTGTTAGGTTCCTGTACACACTGTGGCCTAAGGTGCCGTCTGCCTTTCTCTTTACCAGGACACTGAGGAATGGGAGCTGACCATCACTCTATGATTCCATGGCGATGTTTGGGTGTCTTTTGTTCAAATGGTCGAGGAAAGGTCTTGATGATTGTCTTTTGGGATGCCCAACGACTCATCTTTTGTTACATGACATAGTTCGCGCACTCATTGCCCAGCTGACGGAAGAAAGTGGGTTGAGTGACACTACCTCATCCTCCCTACAGACCTGACCCTTTCGGATTTTCGTTCGTTTGGTCCCCTCAAGGAGGCTTTCCATGGAAAAAATCAGCAACAACTAGGAGGTAAAAGAATGTGGGGCAACAGGCTCAAGCAACAAACAAAGACCTCTTTGCATCAGGTTAAAAAAACTGATTAACCCTGGGGATAACTATATTAATACTGGTGGGTAATGTTCCGAAGACTGTAAGAGCTTAAGTGTACGAGAATTATCAATCAGCATAATAGCTCATGCATCCTAGCTGCTGACAAGAATATCATACCGAAGAATGGAAAAGAAAATTTAGGTTGTGCTAAATGACTATCAGTTAGGCTTAGAAATGGTAAAGTCACGAGAGAGGCAGTTCTGACGTTGCGGTTGATAATGGAGGCAAGACTTAAGAAAAATCAAGACACGTTCATAGGATTTGTCGACCTGGAAAATGACTTCGACAACATAAAATGGTGCAAGATGTTAGAAACTCGGAGAAAAATAGGGATAAGCTATTGGGGTAGGCGGGTCATATACAATATGTACAAGAGCCAAAAATGGTTCAAATGGCTCTTAGCACTGTGGTACTTAACATCTATGGTCATCAGGCCCCTAGAACTTAGACCCACTTAAACCTAACCAACCTAAGGACATCACACAATACCCAGTCATCACGAGGCACAAGAGCCAAGAGGGAACAATAAGAGCAGAGACCAAGAACGAAGTTTCGGATTAAAACCGGTGTAAGACAGGGATGTAGCCTATCACCCTAACTGTTCAATCTATATATCGAAGAACGAAAGATGGAAATAAAAGAAAGGTTCAGGAATTGGAATTAAAATTCAAGGTGAAAGGACATCAATTATACGATTTGCTGATGACATTGCTATCCTGAGTGAAAGTGAAGAAGAATTACATGATCTGCTGAAGGGAATGAAGACTCTGATGAGTACAGAATGTGGATTGAGAGTAAATCGAAGAAAGACGAAACTATTGATTAGTAGCAGAAACGAGAACAGCGAGAAACTTAAAATCAGGAGTGATGTTCACGAAGTAGATGAAGTTAAGGAATACAGCTACCAAGGCAGAAAATAACCGATGACGGATGGAGCAACGTGAACATCAAAAGCAGACTAGCAATGGAAAAATTGCATCCCTGACCAAGAGAAATCTACTAGTATCAAACATAGGCCTTAATTTGAGGAAGAAATATCTGAGAACGTATGTCTGTAGTACACTATTGTATGGTAGTGAAACATGGACCGTGGGAAAACCGGAACGGAAGAGAATCGAAGCCAATGTTCAAAATTAGGTGAACTGGTAAGGTAAGGAATGAGGGCGTTCCACGCAGAATCGAAGAGGAACGGAATATGTGGAAATCACTGATAAGAAGAAGGGACAGGGTGATAGAACATTTGTTAAGACATGAGGGAATAACTTCCATGGTACTAGAAGGAGATATAGAGAGCAAAAACTACAGACAAAGACAGAGATTGGAATACATCCAGCAAATAATTGAGGACATAGGTTGCAAGTGCTTTTCTGAGATGCAGAGGTTGGCACAGGAAAGGAATTCGTGGCGGGCTGCATCAAACCAGTCAGAAAACTGATAACAAAAAAAGAAAAGAAATATTTCGAGAGGTAGTAAAATTCTCGTTTGTGAAGATACACCGTTTTTCCCATATCAGTTGTCTGTTGTATATACATATATATGTGTAATAATTATATTAAAATTTTTCACTTACAAAATAAGATCGTAAACGCTATTTTTCAAACGTGATGTACTTTTTTTCATTATATTTGAACATGGTTGTTACATTATTGGTCTATTTGTTAGATATGATTTTCCGTTAAATTTTTTATCTCTGATGAAAATCCATTTACACCACACGTAAAATTTAAGATAGAATTTGATCCTGAATTGTTTATTTCTGTTTCAGTTGCAGTTATCAATGCAGTTTATGTTTCTGAGTTCTGTTTGTTAATTGTTTTGGAGTTTCTGGCAAATTTGTGCAAATTCCACTAAAATACTCATACTCTTTTGGCTGTTTGAAGAATGGAAAGATTAGTGGTTGTATCCACTGTAGAGTGTTGATTTTATCGAAGATACATACCAAATCTGAAGAGGTTGCATTCACATTTGTTTATATGTTGTTTATACCCTGTAATAAATTTTCGCCCTGATTGACAGACATAGAACAAGTCACAGTCACTGCACTTAATTTTGCGTATGTCTGCTTAATTGTACATCTGAGGATTCTCTGTTTTGTTCATGACCTTCATTACTAGATTATTCTTTGTGCAGAAACTAATTTTAATCAAAATTGTAAAATGTGTCACTTTTTTTGCATATTTCGCAGATATGGTAATGTATCAAATTTTCCTCTCTTCTTTGTTTCTACTTTCACTAATATTATTTCCTCATTTTCATTTGCACATTTGGCCCTAATTTACTTCTGTATGTCGTATGGATCATATTTGATTGCAGCTATTATTTGAGGCTACAGTTTTAATTGTATCACATTTTGTTTCATAAGGGGAATTCTGGGCACACAATCTATTATAGTGAGCAAATACGCTGTCTCATGCACTTGTAAGTAACATGACGAGTAATGCATGTTGTAGTCAGTTGTCTATGGTTCTTGAAATATGACAAATTTATGGCTGAGATTACCTATTTTTATATCTAACAGGTTTATGCTCTTTCCCCTTTAATATCCGATGGTGAATGTGATGCTGTTATATACAGGGTGAGTCACCTAACGTTACTGCTGGATATATTTCGTAAACCACATCAAATACTGACGAATCGATTCCACAGACCGAACGTGAGGAGAGGGGCTAGTGTCATTGGTTAATACAAACCATAAAAAAATTCACGGAAGTATGCTTTTTAAGACAAACCTACGTTTTTTTTAAATGGAACACCGTTAGTTTTGTTAGCACATCTGAACATATAAACAAATACGTAATCAGTGCCGTTTGTTGCATTGTAAAATGTTAATTACATCCGGAGATATTGTAACCTAAATTTGACGCTTGAGTACCACTCCTCCGCTGTTCGATCGTGTGTATCGGAGAGCACCGAATTACGTACGGACCCAAAGGGAACGGTTATGGTCCTTAGGTACAGAAGAGACTGGAACGGCACATTACGTCCACATGCTAACACCTTTTTATTGGTCTTTTTCACTGACGCACAATTACATTACCATGAGGGGTGAGGTACACGTACACACGTGGTTTCCGTTTTCAATTACGGAGTGGAATAGAGAGTGTCCCGACATGTCAGGCCAATAGATGATCAATGTGGTGGCCATCATTTGCTGCACACAATTGCAGTCTCTGGCGTAATGGATGTCGTACACGCCGCAGTACATCTGGTGTAATGTCGCCGCAGGCTGCCACAATACGTTTTTCATATCCTCTGGGGTTGTAGACACATCACGGTACACATTCTCCTTTAACGTACCCCACAGAAAGAAGTCCAGAGGTGTAAGATCAGGAGAACGGGCTGGCCAATTTATGCGTCCTCCACGTCCTATGAAACGCCCGTCCTACATGAAAAAAGAAGATTTATGGGGGCTGCGATAAAATTGTAGCCCACACTTCAGATAAGCAAATAATTATTTGTACGTAAATACCTAACAAGGAATCTTCAATATCCAGACGTGAACACACTTTATGTTGTAGTGTTTAACTTGAGGCATTCACTGCAGTCGGAGGGGTTGGGGGGTAATCTGCTTTGTAAAGAAATGAAGTCTCGCAGTGTCAAGCAGCCCACATGGATTTGTTAAACATAATACCTCATGCAGCCCACAGTACAAAGATCAGTGAGCAGCACATTCCGCGCAGTCATGACTAACCAATCGTTACTACTAGTAACACACAGTGGAAGGCACACCAGCTCCAAGTATTACGAGATCTGATTTCGCATCACTCCTTTGAGTCACACCCTTGCACGGGTATTGCATGCCAGCAGTTTGCAAACAACAGAAAGAAGAAAAGACGGTAGGATCATGCGAAACATAAGACTTTTGTCACCCACATTTTTAAACATTTGAAAAACGTTGACATGTAATTTTTTTTGAAATAGTAACAACATGAATCTTTATAGGCACTATCACTGGGTGGGGTCCCAACCAGTCTACTTAACACATTATCACTTTGAATATTTTCATCTATTCTGTTTCATACTTGTGTATGAAAACACTAACAGTATCGAGATACATCAAAAATGTAAAAATATTCTCACAGGTTCTTCCTGTTATGTTTAATAGGTACACAGTCGAATTGCTTTATCATGTGCTTCCTTCCTAGCCAACGACTTATTCTGCATTTGCTGCAAAGCCATCATCTGCCTTTCCACTTGTGACATATCTTAGTGATCAGAGAAAATTTTAGTTCTTGCTAGAAAGTTATTGGGCTTCACACCAAATCACGTGCTGTAATGCTTTTACAATTCAATTTGTTAGTAACAGCTTCAATGTTTGACAGTTTTTGTCTTCGGATTCGATAATTTTTAACACAGTGAATCCTAAACAGTCTCCATAATTCTCTCGTACAGTGTTGAATGGGATCTGACACTGAATGATACCATGAAATTAAATTTCCAAATTGCCTTTCGTGGATAAACTCAGTCCAAAGATTTCTTCGAAATTGGGGTGCATTGTCAGTGAGGAGGCATTTCAGATTAATAATATTCTCAAAATATTCTTTATTTATCTTCTTACAGATAATTTTGCTATTTACTTTGCATAGCAGAAAGAACAGAACGAATCGGGATAGCCGTTCTTCATCCACACAACTCTGTGAGAAATTGACTTTCGATCATTGAAGTCGACCAACCAAATCTAACGTGACAGTGTCGCTAATTGACTGAGGAATGATGTTATACTTTAACTCTCTACACTATATCTTGGAGACTTTTGTGTGATGCCAGTTATCACAAATTTTTAAAACTTTTCTCTCTAATCATGGCATGCTTTGAAAGGAAACTTGTACTTGATATTTTTCTAGGCACTTCTCGCGGCCAAACGGTGCATGACTGACGTGAACATACTCGATAATGTCTTCCAGCTCTTGTTTAGGGATATGTAGCTGCCAGTATGGTACACTGAGGTTTGGTCTCCTACACAAAATATAATTATGATCAAAGTAATAACTTATGGTCTTTTTCTTCATTATTGTCCTAATATTTTCATTTTATCAGGTGAAGTGTTTCAGCTTCCTCCTCTGTCTTAATAGTGTGTAGAAATTTCGCGTTCTACTTTCTTATTAAATTAATTTTCATTTTTTGACATATTGGTTCTCATTGCAGACGTCCTTCACATTTCGCAGATTATGTGATAAAGCAGCAGGTACCACATTTTATTTGTCAACAGTGTGTGGGATTTCGAAGTCCAATCCTTGTAAAACTAAAGCGCACCTAGCAAGCCGACGATGCATCAATTTACAGTGAAGCAAGAAGAATACTACTCGATTACCTGTCCTCGAAAGAATCTTTTAAGTACTTCGCACTGTGTCATGCTGTATTTTCTTTCCCACTCTTACTAAACTCGACTTGAGAACGCTATCGTGCAGTGTCGTTCCTGACCATTTTCAGTGACAATTTCATATAAATGCGCTCAATGCCAAATTCAGTTGCGCCTAGCGCAAGAGATAATGATTTGCTAGGATCTGGTGATAACAATAGTGAAACTTGACCTCTTCATACGCTTCCTTTTGATCGGTACCACATTTTCAGGTGGAATCATTCTTTACTAATTTCAAGAAAGCGTATGATGACAGGTAATGTCGTTCAATGAAGCGTTGGTAGTATCGAGAAGAGCCTAGAAACGACTGAAATTATTTTTTAATGGGGTGTCACTGTATTATTCCGAACTGCTTGCAATCTTAATAAGTATGGTTCAGTTCCTGCAGACGAGATGAAATTTCTTATAATCTATATGTTCTTCCTCGCGCATTCAGATTTTTCAGACTGAGGGTGACCCCAGTCGATTTAAATGTAGTCAGAAGTTTATCCAGCACGTGCTCGTCCCAGACGCAACTAAAATATCATCTACAAAAATTCATCGCTAAGAATTTTACCCAGATTTCGAACCAGTGCTACAGATGAAATGTTTAATCAGAACAGTATCAACTTGAAATGGATGCGATGAACATTTGACTTCCATCCTCCAGCTTCTACTGCTAATAACTAGCTCTCATATCCCAACTACTAAGACAGCAAGTGCCATTGTAAAAGCTCTTTCACATTTTTCGGCAGATCTCCCTCAGGCAGAATGACGTTGTTGATAGCTCAGGCATCCAAATCAAGTCTGACCTTTCAGTTTTGACTACTATGTGTATCTCATTGGAATATTCACTGTCTGGTCTCTCGATTATGTCGTTCTCTATAATATTCTTCACTTACTTCTACCCAGCATCTCTTCTAACTTGCGGTACAGGACACGATTTCATCTAGAAAGGGGCACACTGTCACTCCTTCATTTGACACTGACTTCACTTTATCTATCCAAGACTACTGGAAAATACGTCTGTTTGCATATGTAACGCTTCTCGCAATTTTTCTTTATACGATGTCGGCAAGTAAATCAAACCGTTGATCTTTTCTTGTATTTTTGAGACGACTTCCGGATTTCCTTCTGCTCTCATCTTGGACACTTTATGCTTCAAGTATACTACGGCCTCTATCACGCCATCTATCTTCTTATTAATTTTAACTCCTATACCTACAGGGACGTCTTCTTCTCCTGTGATGACTCGACTAAATTAACTCCCATTTCATTATTATTATCACAAATGCACAAACGTTTAAAGATTATTTTCCGAAATTAATAATTCGACATCTACCTTATGTCAACAAATCATTACCAAAAATCCTCTCCACAGTCAATTATTCAAAAAGCAGCGTGAGTCATGTGGAATCTAAAATACCGCATGTAATGTTTTGCCCAGTAACAGCACGACTTTTAATATTACCACAGTGCAGTGGAAGCACTGGTATATATCTTCTGTTCCGAGAAGCTGTTCATTCTAATTCCACGATCAACGACGGCAGCAATTTTATGACGATCAAAAATGGTCAGTTACAGGAATTAAAGTGTCAGCTACCTTTAGCATTTCTTTCCTTTAGTTCAGCCATGACATCTTTACTCTTGTTTTAAACCTTTTTGTACTTGGAGATGATTCATTAAATTGTTCACATGCTGCTGAAAGAGTCTCATGTGAAACTACATTTAATTTATCGCTGTCTGCTCGTTTTGTCGTTGTCTGTACATGTGTCTCAGAGATGACGAGGCACAAAATCCGTCTTGTACTGTCTGTTCTGTTACTCAAAATCATTTACCGTCAGTCCATCATTTCCAAAGCAATCATCGCTGCGCATGTAATTCCGAGTCTGGACATCTTCTTACATCGTTATATGAAGGACGATTATCACAGTGCTGGCCTATTATACGTGCCCAAAGTTACCTTGTCCAGGTGCTTCGCGCGATTGAAAATTTTGACTACGATGTGTTGGACCTTGTTCAGATTCATGTGGTGCTCCCTGAATTGAAAGTCTCTTATAGAAGCTCCATAAGTCGTCAACAGCACGCCGAAATCGTTGAATGTTCGCGACTCTATCTTCGTACTATTCACGGCGAATGTTTCACCTAAATCAGAAGAGGATCCTTATCACTTGTGGTGTCGTCCAGACAACTATCACTTTCCCAGTAATTCTGGAGAATATAATGCATTCACCCTTAGATGCGGTCGTAGCTGTCAATCGAAAGTAGTTTCTCTTTAACGATTCGTTGTTTCTCTCATGGCAAACACATGCAGAGGGAAACCTTTTCGAAGTCTGCAAATATATTGTCTTTATCATACACACGATTTCCCTATGTTCCAGCACATGCACTCATGCACCATGTAAAAATATCAATATTTTCTGACTCATTCACAATTCATGCAAACGCAACTCTAAATTTATATCGCACAAATCAATTGGATGTAATTGTTTGTGTGGGACTAATTCCTTACATTGGCTTGACTGAGCATGTTATCAATAACGATGTTCATGTAACAAACTGCGCCACGCTGTCCTTGCATTAGCGTTTCTACTTATCGTCGAATTCTTATATTCTTAACTATTTTCTGTGATTCCTTTGGATGAAAAGTTCTTAGCGGACTTCTTGCCTCTCGTTCGCATAAAATACTAAGTTTCCGACGATGAAGGTGGTCATCACAAGCTTGGGATTTTACTCATATTTGATACGGCAAGTTGACCGATACCTTTTTTGCCAAGGACTACACGAAAGACTTCTTGGTGCTGTACCTTTGATTCTAAATCTGAGTATTGTCCCTGCACACCCAAAACTACCTTAATAACAAAATTAGTATTTTGTTCTCACGTATTTTTCGTGCAAACTGCCTTAAAAACGCTACTGCACTGCCCATTAGAACTTGTTTCGCAATTTCCTGTTTTGAGTTTAGTTCGGCCTGCAGCTTGGTTACGTCCTCATCTACCTGCTGAACAAGTGTCTTAGCCTCACGCTGTAAATCAAACTGTTCCACGTCGAGTGATTGACTTCATTCCCACTTAAATTTTTTAAAATGAGTCTTAATCTCATTACGCATGTCTCTTACCACTTAACACAACATTTTATTGAAATAGACTTTCAGTGACTTATCTGCCTTCTTTTCTTGACTCAACCTTTGACCATCTCTCATGAATAACCTCAATTTTATGACATTATTATCTAGTAGGTTTAAGTGGCTCTGAGCACTATGGAACTTAACTACTGTGGTCATCAGTCCCCTAGAACTTAGAACTACTTAAACCTAACTGACCTAAGGACATCACACACATCCATGCCCGAGGCAGGATTCGAACCTGCGACCGTAGCGGTCACGCGGTTCCAGACTGTAGCGCCTATAACCGCACGACCACTCCGGCCGGCTATCATCTAGTTTTTTGTTCTAATCATCTAGCTTTTTGTCCAAATTTTGATTATTTTCATCTAGGTTATTTGTTCAAAGCAGCGCTCGGTTTCTGTCTATCTACATAGCATCATTTTTTGTAGATATTGTTTTTTCACATCCTACGTAATTTATCAACACAGCTGTTGTCTACTCCTACCCATTGCGATTCACTGTGTTTTCAAATTTAATGTCGCACAGTCAGTTGAATCTACAGTTCGACTTGTGTCAACCAAATCCAATTCGTTAATAACATTCATGTTAATACTATACTGACCAACACTGTTCTTCTCATTAATTACGCCATTATTCACATTTTGACTAGTTACTTTTGGTTAAATATTCACTTTGAAGGCGCAATTTATCGAAGGAGCATTACGGTTCACAGTCTACAGATTTTATTATCCAACGTCGCTTGAAAATCGAAGCGCCACTGAAAATTCCAGATTCATTCTCCATACACCGCCGCTCGCGGTTGAACTCCAGAACCGAAGGTTCTCTCATGGTGCAGTGTCATTGTCACTGGTCTTCTAGTTGGGAAGAGGCTGATAACGGATTAATATAAGTGCTATATTTGTCCTCTTCACTTATAGGTATCTAATTACTCTACTGGCCATTAAAATAGCTACAACACGAATACGACCTGATAAAAACGCGAAATTCGACCAACAGTGATATGCAAATGATTAGCTTTTCAGAGCATTCACACAAGGCTGGCGCTGGTGGCGACACCTACAACGTGCTGACATGAGGAAACCTTCCACGTATATCTCATACACAAGCAGCAGTTGACCGGAGTTTCCTGGTGAAACGTTCTTGTGATGCCTCGTGTAAGGAGGAGAAATGCGTACCATCAAGTTTCAGACTTTGATAAAGGTCGGATCGTAGCCTATCGCGATTGCAGTTTATCGTATCGCGACATTGCTGCTCGCGTTGCTCGAGACCCAATGACTGTTAGCAGAATATGGAATCGGTGGATTCAGGAGGGTAATACGCAAAGCCGTGCTGGATCCCAACGGCCTCGTATCACTAGCAGTCGAGAAGACAGGCATCTTATCCTCATGGCTGTAACGGGTCGTGCAGCCACGCCTCGATCCCTGAGTCAACAGATGGGGACGTTTGCAAGACAACAACCATCTGCACGAACAGTTGAACGACGTTTGCAGCAGCACGAGCTATCAGCTCGGAGACCATGGCTGCGAGTACCCTTGATGCTGCATCACAGACAGGAGCGCCCGCGATGGTATACTCAACGATGAACGCCATTTTTTTCGAATCAATCCAGGTTCTGTCCGCAGCATCAGGATAGTCGCATCCGTGTTTGGCAACATCGTGGTGAACGCACATTGGAAGCGTGTAGTCGTCTTCGCCATACTGGCGTATCACCTGGCGTGATGATATGGGATGCCATTGGTTACACGTCTCGGTCACCTCTTGTTCGCATTGACGGCACTTTTAACAGTGGACGTTACATTTCAGATGTGTTACGACCCGTGGCTCTACCCTTCATTCGATACCTGCGAAACCCTTCATTTCAGCAGGATAATGCACGACCGCATGTTGCAGGTCCTGCACGGGCCTTTCTGGATACAGAAAATGTTCGACTGCTGCCCTGGCGAGCACATTCTACAGATCTCTCACCAATTGAAAACGTCTGGTCAATGGTGGCCGAGCAACTGGCTATTTACAATACGCCAGTCACTACTCTTGATGAACTGTGGTATCGTGTTGAAGCAGCATGGGCAGCTGTACCTGTACACGCCATCCAAGCTCTGTTTGAATGCCCAGGCGTATCAACGCCGTTATTACGGCCAGAAGTGGTTATTCTGGGTACTGATTATTCAGTGTCTATGCACCCTAATTGCGTGAAAATGCAATCACATGTCAGTTCTAGTATAATATATTTGTCCAATGAATACCCGTTTATCATCTGCGTTTCTTCTTGGTGTAGCAATTTTAATGGCCAGTAGCGTATGTGCGTTCTTATTTTAGGAAGAGGACTATCAGAGAGAGATGAGCTTAGTTTGGTACAGTACACACTTACCCCATGAGGTAAGCCACTGTACAGCGCGTGGCAAAGAGAGTTGCTAATCAAGTGAGCGATTTTCTCTCATACTTCATCACGATTTGGACGAGGGAAAATGACAGCCTACTTGTCTCTGTAAGTGTCCTAATCTCTCTAATTATATGCATTACTCTTATCTCTACCTGAGTATACCAGCACCTGTTTGAAGTCCTCCCTTGAACCAAGTGACTTAGTCATCCAAGTCCTCTAGGCAAAAATCAGCGCTAATTTCAGTTGCTCGCTGTCGGACTAAGAGAAGCAACCATACAACTGCATTTTGACGAACTCGTTCTGTGATTTCAGCGAGTACCTCACAACTCACTAATCCTCAAATCAACTTCTCTTTTTTCACCATATCGAAGATTTGCTTCGATGCGTTTAGCTGTAGGCTCCATACACAAGATATTTTTCTGACCATGGATGGTGACCTACCAGGTCGTTTACAGGCGCGTGGTTATCGGTCCTACCACCTAAAAAACAAAAGAGACCTGCCGCTGAACACCACAGAAAATTACTCACTGTCCCAGTTTACTCTGTCCTTACGCTGTGAGAGTCTCTAAAGTCTGTGATGTAGTGTCAGCGGTAAACGACACACGGAAACTCGAGATCTCAGCTCAGCTAGCAGCAACCTTGTCCCAGACAGTTCATAGTGAGACTGTGCTTACCTCCTCTGCCCTAACTCCAACTTTGGTCATCGTTGTTCTCGCCAGAGCCAACTATCTTCGTGATGTAGCACCTCTGGAAGAATCACACCCCAGTCATCTTGCCACTCGGTTGTCGTGAGTCAATCTCACCATCACTCGTTATCGCGCTGCAATTAACCGTATGTGCGATCTGTCGACTCTGTGACGGTATTGGCTGCAGATTTCCAGACCCCTATATTGTAGGGATTTGTAGGACTCCCCTTAATTGGTCAAGGATGGACTACACAAAGAGAGCAGCTACTCGTGTAGCAAAGTACTTGTGGAATGCAAGTGACGGTTTTTTACGCTAGACGGTAGCTTGAGGTGCTCTGATGAACACTCACCTGTCGATAGGCAGCAAGAGACATCAGGCAGCGTTCAGAATAAAGACACGTCGACTGTCAAAATTTTATCAGTAAACTATCGAAGTATTCGTAATAAAGTTCCCGAATTTGCTGCCCTCCAGAACAGTTCTAGCGCTCAAATTACTGAGCTGGCTGAAACCCGAAGTGGAAAGCTCTGAGAAATTTATCGAGTCGTGGAACAGGTTAGAGACCATAGGAGGGGTAGTGATCATTGCAGTTGACAAATATTGTCTCTATTGACATTGAAGTTATCTGGTCGCGTATAATAGGTGTAGCTGAAACCAAGTTAATTGTTGCAGCACGGAAATACTCAGATCGTACAATACTAGTTGGAGGCGAACTTTCAAAATTGGCTCAAATGGCTCTAAGGACTATGGGACTTAACATCTGAGGTCATCAATCCCCTAGACTAAGCACTACTTAAACCTAACCAACCTAAGGTCATCACACACATCCTTGCCCGAGGCAAGATTCGAAACTGCGTCTGTAGCAATAGCAATAGCAATAGCGCCTAGAACCGTTCGGTCACAGCGGCCGGCTGAGGCGAACTTTAACATCCCGAGTTTAGACTGGAATGTCTATGGATTCGTTACACAGGGTGCAGACAGTCGTGCGAAATACTTTTGAATACGTTTTCTGAAAATGTCCTCGATCACCTAGCTCGGCAGTCCACGCGGAATGGATATATTGTTTTAGATTTTGTGGCAACAAACTGGCCGGACCTTATCGACAATATCAGTATAGAAACGGAGAGTAGCGATAATGATGTCATTATAGCAACTATGATTACGAAAGTTAATAATGAAATGGAAATGTCGTGTGGCTAGGGTCTCCCGTCGGGTAGACCGTTCGCCTGGTGCAGGTTTTTCGATTTGACGCCACTTCGGCGACCTGCGCGTCGACGGGGATGAAATGATGATGATTAGGACAGCACAACACCCAGACCCTGAGCGGAGAAAATCTCCGACCCAGCCGGGAATCAAACCCGGGCCCTTAGGATTGACGGTCTGTCACGCTGACCACTTTTTTTTTTATAATTAATACAACTGTAACAAACTACCTGTTATGGCAAAAATCCAAAACGCTTTTGTGCAAACATAAAGTCTCGTTTTTTTCTCACGGTATGCATATTTTCTACGGTTACAACCTTGCATTGAATATTGGTGACAGATGTAAGAGTCATAGTGCATTAATATAATCTTCTTACACAGATACTTCCTGGTTTCTAGGAAAAACAGAACAGCCACAATTCGCCACAGTGCTAGAGAACTCACACCGATGATACCTTTATTTTTGTTCTGCTGTTAACGAATTTGTCTACCGTGAATTCTCAGTCGGTAAGTGAAGTGAAATGGTGATTGTAGCCTACCACTCTCTTTTTTCGTAAACATGACACTATTCAAGAATCAATGTGGAATAGACAAGGCCGCTTCAAAAGTTGTCACGCAATTATTACTCGGTGTGCGATGTTATTGTGCTTTCCCAAAAAAAAGGAAAGAAAAAAAAGACAGAAAGTCGTGTATGAGGTTTTTGACCATCTCCCCAACGCTGAGATGTGATTTCTAGCTTAAAACGCAGAGTGAAAATCGGTGGATCGATTGAGATTCGATCAAGCGACCATTCGTTTCCAGGCACGCGTTTGACCATTTATTTTTTTTTTTACTTAAATGTCATACATCTATACAAATACATAAATAAGATTTACATACAAGTTAAATGAAAGTGAAAATAAAAAATAAAAATTCGTATTCCAAGCGGATTTTTTTTCTTTTTTTTTAGGGAGCAGGAAGGCAGGGTAAACAAACAATCTTTATTCGTACAATTGTACTATCTTAGGGATAAGAAAAGGATCGAGACAGCAAAAACAAAGCAAAAACAATTTGGAAACCAGAAAACCAACGTAAAGGCCGCCTTTTTTTTGTGTAACATGAATAAAGTAAATGACAATCCTAGTCACGGGCGGGAGTGAAAATGAAGTTATCATCTGTATCACAATCCATGCAGCACACGGTGTCGCATCATAAATCTGGCAGACAGCCATATAATCTTGACCATTTCTGCCTTTGTGGGCGGCATATATTTATGTATTTCTCCTGCGCCGACCATGTAGGGGCCAGTTTTCTTCTCAGTGTGCTGTATGCCAATATAACTGAACCGCGCAGTATTGTCTCTAGTCGTTGTGCTGCAGGAGTCTTCTCAGTTCTGGGACACCCCAGCTGTCGGGCGGATTGTGAAAAACACTTCCTAAAAAAATTGGAAAAGTAAGTCCTGTATTTCGTATGACTCCGTATGAGTTCGTGTTGTTCTTGTAAATACATCCAATAATCCATCACGGACTTAATATCGTACGAATACAAATATTTCGTCGCATGTCCAGCGATCCAATTGACCGCATACGTCTTTTGTTTGGGAAAAAATGTCTTGTCTGGTAGAAAAAGTACATCCGATGTGATTTCTGTGTAGTTAGTGCGCCGAAGGAAGGCCAATATTCGACGCGTCAGCATCCAGACGTCCCTCGCTGCGCCACATACTAAACCATGTTCTTCCGTTGCTAACAGGCCACAGTTTGTGCAAAGTGGAGAATCGACCGTATGAATTGTATGTAATCGACTCCTGGTCACAAGTTGACGGTTTATAAGAATGTGCCACATCGATCTCGCTGCTGTTGACAGTAATGGAGTATGCACTGCACACCAGATGTGGTTCCACTTTCTCGACGGGTATTTGAATTCCATTACGTTGCGGGCATGGTGATCCATCAAGCACCTATAGATCTCCCGAGTCGTGGGTATTCTCGTCGAAGGTACTTTCAGACGAACATAACTGTAATCAACAATAAATGAGGCAATGTGTGCAAGAGAAGGCGAAATATTGCCCACCGCAATAGGGGGTTCGGACGAAGGCGGAACAAGTACTTCTATCAGAGCTGACGTTATGGTCTGCTCTCGTTGTTGCCAATTTCGTATCATCGCTCGCATGTAAAGCGCCAGAGCTTTGTTTCGCACGTTTGTGAGGTTGAGGCCACCGTTCCGGAATTGTAGCGTTAACGTGTCGTATGTGATCTTAAACAACATCCCAGTACTAACATAGTAACCAAAGGCAGCCATGAGGCGGTCTGCAATACCCTTCGGTATTGGTAGGATCTGCGCTAAATGGGGCAGTCGTGACGCTAAGTGAACGTTAGTGTATGCCACACGCTGGATCATGTCAAAGGCTCTCAGTGAGTTGTTCCGTATCGCCAGACGAACATTTTGCAGAAGGCGCCGAGAACTCGCCGCCGCTGACCGCCGTAGTGAACGGGTAAATGTGATCCCCAGACTTCTCAGCGATTCCACCGTCTGAAACAGTATGTCTTCCAGACCCCGTCCAATGTGCATAATTTTGTATTTCGTCATGTTAATGACACTGCCTGCTGCCGTCCCGTAAGAGTCGAGATATTCAACAGCCTGATGCACTTCATAACCTGATCTGACAAGAAGGATCAGGTCGTCCGCATATGCGCGACAAACGAAAGAGTTCTCATTAAGCGCTATCCCAGTAAGTGAGCGCCTCATAACATACATCAGCGGTTCAAGCGCTATCGCAAACAGCATTATGGAGAGTGGGCACCCTTGTCGGACGGAGCTGTTAATAGGAACCGAGCCCGCTTCCCGACCGTTTACAATCACCTTCGATGTAGCCCCTCGTATTAGCCTCATAATGATGGAGATGAAAACAGGTGGAATCTCCATTCGGCTCATGACTGACGCCAAGAATTCATGGTTTATCCTGTCGAACAGCTTGCACCATTTTATATTGTCGAACGCTTTTTCCAGGTCGACAAATCCTATGAGAGTGTCTTGATTTTTCTTTAGCCTTGCTTCCATTATTAGCCGTAACGTCAGAATTGCCTCTCTCGTCCCTTTACTTTACCTGAAGCCAAACTGATCGTCACCTAGCGCATTCTAAATTTTCTTTTCCATTCTTCTGTATATTGTTCTTGTAAGCAGCTTCGATGCGTGAGCTGTTAAGCTGATTGTGAGATAATTCTCGCCGTTCTCAGCTCTTGCCGTCTTCGGAATTGTGTGGATGATGTTTTTCCGAAAGTCAGATGGTATATCGCCAGACTCATATATTCTACACACCAACCTGAATAGTCCTTTTGTTGCCACTTCTCCCAATGATTTTAGAAATTCTGATGGAATGTTATCTATCCCTTCTGCCTTATTTGACCGTAAGTCCTCCAAAGCCCTTTTAAATTCCGATTCCAATACTGGATCCTCTATCTCTTCTAAATCGACTCCTGTTTCTTCTTCTATCACATCAGACAAATCTTCACCCTCATAGGGGCTTTCAATGTATTCTTTCTACCTATCTGCTCTCTCCTCTGCATTTAACAGTGGAATTCCCGTTGCACACTTAATGTTACCACCGTTGCTTTTAATGTCACCAAAGGTTGTTTTGACTTTCCTGTATGCTGAGTCTGTCCTTCATATCTTCACATTTTTCCTGCAGCCATTTCGTCTTAGTTTCCCTGCACTTCCTATTTATTTCATTCCTCAGCGACTTGTATTTCTGTATTCCTGATTTTCCCGGAACATGTTTTTCTTCCTCCTTTCATCAATCAACTGAAGTATTTCTTTTGTTACCCATGGTTTCTTCGCATCTACCTTCTTTGTACCTATGTTTTCCTTCCCAACTTCTGTGTTGGCCCTTTTTAGAGACGTCCATTCCTCTTCAACTGTACTGCCTACTGCGCTATTCCTTATTGCTGTATCTATAGCGTTAGAGAACTTCAAACGTATCTCGTCATTCCTTCCGTATCCCACTTGTTTGCGTATTGATTCTTCCTGACTAATGTCTTGAACTTCAGCCAACTCTTCATCACTAGTATATTGTGATCTGAGTCTATATCTACTCCTGGGTACGCCTTACAATCCAGTATCTGATTTCGGAATCTCTGTCTGACCACGATGTAATCTAATTGAAATCTTCCCGTATCTCCCGGCCTTTTCCAAGTATACCTCCACCTCTTGTGATTTTTGAGCAGGGTATTCGCTATTACTAGCTGAAACTTGTTACAGAACTCAATTAGTCTTTCTCCTCTTTCATTCCTTGTCCCAAGCCCATATTCTCCTGTAACCTTTTCTTCTACTCCTTCCCCTACAACTGCATTCCCGTCGCCCATGACTATTAGATTTTCGTCCCCCTTTGCATACTGCATTGCCCTTTCAATATCCTCATACAATTTCTCTATCTGTTCATCTTCAGCTTGCGACGTCGGCATGTATACCTGAACTATCGTTGTCGGTGTTGGTCTGCTGTCGGTTCTGATTAGAACAACCCGGTCACTGAACTGTTCGCAGTAGCACACCCTCTGCCCTACCTTCCTATTCATAACGAATCCTACACCTGTTATACCATTTTCTGCTGCTGTTGATATTACCCGATACTCATCTGACTAGAAATCCTTGTCTTCCTTCTACTTCACTTCACTGACCCCTACTATATCTAGATTGAGCCTTTGCATTTCCCTTTTCAGATATTCTAGTTTCCCTACCACGTTCAGGCTTTTGACATTCCACGCCCCGACTCGTAGAACGTTATCCTTTCGTTGATTATTTAATCGTTTTCTCATGGTAACCTCCCCATTGGCAGTCCCCTCCCGGAGATCCGAATGGGGGACTATTCTGGAAACTTTTGCCAGTGGAGAGATCATCATGACACTTCTTCAATTACAGGTCACGTGTCCTGTGGATACATGAGGATGCAGAAAGCAATGGAAACCACTGCATTAAAGTCATCGTATACCTCTCAACATAGTGTCGGGCCTCCCTTAACGCAACGTAATGCAGCAGCTGGTCGTGACATGAACTCAACAAGCCGTTGGAAGTCTCAGAAATATAAAGCCATGTGGGGTCTACATTCGTTCATAATTGCGAGAGTGTTGTCGGTGCAAGATTTTGGGCATGAACTGATCTCTCGACATGTACTATTAATGTTCAATGGGATTCATGTCGTGAGATCTGGGTAGCCAAATCATTTGCTCATAATGTCCAGAATTTTCTTCAAATCAGTCGCCAACGATTGTGGCCAGGTGACATGCCGCACTGTCATCCATAAAAATTCGGTCATTATTTGGGAACATGAGGCCAATAAACGGCTGCAAGTGGTCTCTAAGTACATAACCGAGGACCCAGTCAATTCCATGTAAACACAGCGTGCAACATGATACAGCCAGCACGAGTTTGCACATTGCCTTATTGACAACCCGGGTCCATCGCTTCGTGGGGTCAGCGCCACACTCGAACTTCACCATCAGCTTTTACGACCTGAAATCGGGACTCATCTGACCAGGCCACAATTTTCCTGTGGTCTATGTTCCAGCCTATACCGTCACGAGCCCCAGGAGAGGCGCAGCAGGCGATGCCGTGCTGTTAGCAAACGCACCCGCTCTAGTTGTCTGCTGCCACAGCTCATTAACGAATTACTGCGCCATACTGCCGTAACCGATACCTTTGTCGTACGTCCCATGTTGATTTCCGCGGTTACATCAGGCAATGTTGATTGTCTGTTAGCACTGACAACTCTAAACAAACATCACTGCTCTCGATCGTTAATTGAAAGCCGTCGGCCACCGTGTTGTCTATGGTTAGAGGCAATGATTGAATTCTGACATTCCTGGCACAGTATTCACACTATGGGTCTCGGACTATCGAATTCCTTAACGATATCCGAAATGGTATCTACCATGCGTCGAGCTCCAACTACCATTCCGGTTTCCGAGTCTTTTAATTCCTGTCCTGCGGCCATAATCATGTCGGAAACCTTTTCCATGAATTATATGAGTACAAATAATAGCTCCGTCAACGCACTGTTCTTCTATACATTGAGTACACGATACCAGTGTCATCGGTATATGTGCATATCGCTGCCGCATGACTTGTCACCTCAGTGTATTACGTAAGCAGTTTTTTTCACTCTGTAATCCAGAATCTGCTGTAGTGCTTCCACGAAGTAGGATCTGCAGGGATCGTGTGATGTATGACACGCTATCTGAAAGCATGAATATATAAATTTCACGACTTACTCAATGACTTTTGTCTATAATTCAAGTAGCGCGGCCGTTATAAATGTTTCCATAAGTAGTAGTAGCCCATTATTCATTATTTTAGTAGCTATGTGCTAGGAATCGTACAGTAAGCTAACGTTCCTGCAATTGGAAAACTGACTTACTCTACTTATCTTACAGGCTGGGCATTCGAATTGTCAGTATTTTCACAACAGATGTTTGTAAAATTTAGCAGTCTATAGCTAAAAGCTTCATGACCGTATAGATGAGGTCCATGTTTACATAATCAGTTCTGTGTATTTCACTGTTCTTCGATTAATTATTTTGTGACTGGTTATTACAGTTCGTTGCTGGAGTCATTACCGGAAATTTCTCTTCATATATCGCACAAAACTTAAAAAAGGTCTCTCCATTCTGATTCTTAACTTAGATTGATTTGCACATTTTCAAGACAATACGGCTTCACTCCAGCATCGGACCAGAAGCATTTACTCTCTGATACACTAGCGTCTTGATGATGTACAGTATTTTCCATTCGTAGGTCAGCTAAATCGTTATGAATAATGGCTGAAATGTCTTTCTTCTCATGCAGGTAACGTTCTTCTCAGGCTTTTACGTTTTAGGCTGGGCTGCCGCACCTGCAACAGAGATGGAAAGGTAATGCTCAATCGTGCAAACATGAATTGTTTCATAATTAAAGTACAAAAAGAACACACATTTTTGTAAGACAATATAAATTTTTATATTTTACATTGATGTTCCACTAAGCAAGGCCAAAACGTTGTATTTATGTAGGTCTAAACGCAAGAACGTTACCGCTCATACATGAACAATAAGACCCACGTAATGCAGCACAGCTTGAAAACTCCTACGGGTCGGTTTCCTTAGACTCTCACTATTTGTAGCTGCTTCCTCACTGAGACATTGTTTCCGTTCTTTAAGAGATTTGGAAAATTATGGTCCTTCAATTTCTTCCCAGAATCGACCACATGCTTCATGCAACGATATCATGAGATGAGTTACTACTACATTGGCATGTTTATCAAATTAACTTCAGATATTATAAGTGGTCTTACACAGGCTCTGAGCACTATGGGACTTAACTTCTGACGTCATCAGTCCCCTAGAACTTAGAACTACTTAAACCTAACTACCCTAAGGACATCACACACATCCATGCCCAAGGCAGGATTCGAACCTGCGACCGTAGCGGTCGCGCGGTTCCGGACTGTAGCGCCTAGAACCGCTCGGCCACTCCGGTCTGCGGTCTTACACGGGGCACTATGCTTTGCAAAGTTGTATTCCTTACTGTGAATAATATATGTACCATTGGCTGAAATAATCACCTAAACTGTTCTACATAGTTTAGATGTACTTTTTCATTCCATTATGGCTGTGAGTCTAACTGGACAGGATGATATGGCCAGCCGTACCGTAAGACAATCGTTCGGATTTGTCTGGAAATGTGCATGTTAGGGAGTCGGTGATTTATCACATTTTGAGGCTGAAATTTCAATCTTCTTTTCAGTCTTGCGAACAGAGAATTTGTAGGAATCCGAGATGAAAGATCAGATAATTAAAACAGTATTTCCACAATAATCAATATCTGTGGTACATTAAGTTATGAAGGCTACATGGCCGGTAAAGTAGGTAAAGCGTGGTTATATCGCATGTGAGGCAGCAGCTGCAGTAATGTAGTATGTGTACTGAGTATATAGATCTCCAAACCGGTAATCGACGAAGTTTTAATGATATGAATATGTACCAATCAGAAAATATCACTTTTTATGTGGAAAGATACAACAGCCTAAAGTTGTTACCTTCCTCGTGAACAATCACACGTATTCTGGATAGATCAGTTCGTGCACAAAATCCTACTCCGGCAACACTTTCGCAGTTCTTACCCTTGTAGAGGCAGCATGGCTCAATAAATCTGCGGAGGCTTCCGACGATTTTTTAAGTCCATGCCACATCGATTTGCTTCACGACGATGAACAGTTTTAGAAGGTTATGTAGAAGGGAAAAGGAAGCGAGGATGGAAGAGATTCCAGATACTGGATGACATGATGGACGGTACAACATAAAGCAGCCTTAAGAAGGAAGCAATGGATCGCAGAAAATGGAGAGGCAAAGGACCTGCTAATATAGCAGATAACTGATGATGATGATGGATAATACGAGATCCTTCACGAAATTAGGAAGTATCCTGTGACTTAGGTCCCTTGCTTGAAGGTCTACATTAGAACTACCAAGAGAAGAGTGAATATAAAACTAAAAGAACATGAAAGTCTAGGGAAAACAGAAAAATTAACTACGTTAAAGTAGGCTGTTCAATCAAGAACGTTTCTTGTAATCACAATTCTATCTACTATTACATTACAACGACTATATAGTGCAGCCATCGAATTAGATAAGCACAGTGATATTCTAACAGCAAAGGAGAAGTCATGAAACTCTACATATATGGACAGTGGCTCTGCAGAATCGACAGAAGAGTTTTTATCTTTCACAGGTGGGAATTGATAATTAAGTGTTATCTCTGATAAAGATTATCTTTGCTGATCACGTATAAACTCGACCACGTCCACTTTATACACTATTTATGTCAGCCACCGACGGCTGACTGCTCAGTCCGCAGGACTCACTGTCACCAAGAGCGCCTTCGTGGACACCCAGGGCAGCTCTGGACGTGACCTCAGTAACCGAAAAGTTTTTTCGACCCCGTCCAGAAGACTCATCAGCATCTGTTGCATCCGGCCGTGAAATTATATATTTCATGAATTATACATTTTTTTAAAAATTTGTGTAACATACGACTTTTCCATAAACTTCCAATTTAAGAATCACTGGACTGCCATCAGTGTCTAGAGATTTTATTTTATTTATTTCCAGTGACGCGAAGATCTCGAGATCGATGCCTGAGTATCGCCCCGGATTTATGACGATGTAGATGCAGATGTACATACGGTTCACTCAGCCTCGTCAGCTCAAATGAGGAGTTGCTGGAATATAAAACTAGCGAATTCGAGGCCCAAGCCGCTGAAGTGGAGTCACATCGAAAGCCTGGCACCAGTGGCACGTGAAATTCATTTATTAGGAGCAAACCCACAATAAGTGCTTATTCTACTTCAAGATCGTCACCTTGACCATTACGACTAGAGATCTCAGTCTTTGCGAGAATCCAAACCAATGTAGGTCGAGATGATGTTGGAACCGTTGACTTGGAAAATTTTATTAATGAAATAAACCGGAGGATTGGTGCTTCTCAGTTATTGCCAAATATTGGGCCTTCTCTGCTTCAAAGAATTTGAAAATTATATATCTATGCATTTGTTTGAAATAGTCCTAAGTTTGCCTATGAGTCACATTTCGCCATTATGAAATACAGGTCGCTTTAATACTGTAGAAATATATTCCCAGAAACGAATACCCTTTATTGCAACTATATCCTCTCATTTGAAAAAAAAAAGACTCGTTTTTTCTGGCAACTTTTAGATGTATGTATCACAGATGTAACAAATTTTCTCAGGGATTGTTTGCTGGACTGTAAGTACAGATCAGAGTGACTAAAGCTGTGAAATTACTGTAAATTTGGTATCTGATTCTACTGATCATAATTTGGTAGAAATTTCTGCCTATTAATAATTAGTCCATATCAGCCATGAAATACTTAGTATGAATATCTCGCTTCTTCAGCACTCGGGAGACACTGGAATCGTACTCCACCGGGAGTATGTTCATCGTCCAGTAATTTCTACGCCAGAGGCTTCCTTAACATTATCCTCACACGTTTCATGACCTTCTTCGCCAGCATATCACACATCCTTCTTTCTCATCGTCAGTTGATTGAATGTCCGCCCCCGGTAGCTGAATGGTCATCGTGACAGATTGTCAATCCTGTGGGCCCGGGTTCGATTCCCGGCTGACTCGGGGAATTTTCTCCCCCCAGGGACTGGGTGTTGTGCTGTCCTCATCATCATCCTTTCATCCTCATCGCCTGCAGGTCGCCGAAGTGGCGTCAAATTGAAAGACCGGCATCCGGCGAGCGGTCTGCCCGACGGGGGGCCCTAGCCATACGATCAGATAAAAAATAAAACAGTTGATTGAATGATGCTGACAGCAGTCCATCTACACCAACCACGGAATTTCCTGCGATCAGTTCCCATGCTTGCATTCCGAAACAACAAGGCGGTCAACTATGAACTGGCCATCGTTGTATCTGGTCACATGATCAAGTTAGTTCTTGCTAAGGCCAGCTTTATTTTCTCTTCGGCAAGAAATATCAATAATGTAGGAAGCAGTGTATTTAATCAGAGTATTAGATGATGAGATAAATTAGTATGGTGTATTTAGATAATTACAGTCTCCTACTTTACAAACTGACAGTCAAACCACTCACAACATCCATGGACGGCACACACATAAACGTTGGTATTGGTATCATATGAGTGATACATAATGAACTGATACACAACATCATAAATGTTATAATCACATATTCATGTATATTACAACTCAAATACAATTGAAAATAATATTTTGTTATTTTTTATGATCACGAAGTATGTTGTCGAATACTGCAGTCACAGAATCTTTGTGAATTTAGCATTTATTAAAACATCATTATGAACTAACCATCCATGACACAAAGACGTGTGTGTCTTGTGATTTTGTGCTGCTTTTATTACCTAAATGGTGAAGCGTTTGGTACGGTACTAAAATACTATGTTAGTTTACAAAATGTTAAATAGTTAAGACAGAACTCAACAAAGAAAATAAACATAAGGGAAGCTAGATATACTGATGGCATCTTGCTGTTCTGTTCTTGTTCGAAATGGTTGTAACTACACTACTGGCCATTAAAATTGCTACACCAAGAAAAAATGCAGATGATAAACCGATATTAATTGAACAAATATATTATGCTACAACTGGCATGCGATTACATTTTCACGTAATTTGGGTGCATAGATCCTGAGAAATCAGTACCCAGAACAACCACCTCTTGCCGTAATAACGGCCTTGAAACGCCTGGGCATTGAGTCAAACAGAGCTTGGATGGCGTGTACAGGTACAGCTGCCCATGCAGCTTCAACACGATACCACAGTTCGTCAAGAGTAGTGACTGGCGTATTGTGACGAGCCAGTTGCTCGGCCACCATTGACCAGACGTTTTCAATTGGTGAGAGATCTGGAGAATGTTCTGGCCAGGGCAGCAGTCCAACATTTTCTGTATCCAGAAAGGACCCTACAGGACCTGCAACATGCGGGCGTGCATTATCTTTCTGAAATGTAGGGTTTCGCAGGGATCGAATAAAGGGTAGAACCACGGGTCTTAGCACATCTGAAATTTAACGTCCACTGTTCAAGGTGCCTTCAATGCGAGCAAGAGGTGACCGAGACGTGTAACCAATGGCACCCCCATAACATCACGCCGGGTGATACGCCAGTATGGCGATGACGAATACACGCTTCCAATGTACGTTCACCGCGATATCGCCAAACACAGATGCGACCATCTTGATGGTGTAAACAGATCCTAGATTCATCTGAATAAATGGCGTTTTGCCATTCGTGCAGCCACGTTCGTCGTAGAGTACACCATCGCAGGCGCTCCTGTTATGCAGCGTCAAGGGTAACCACAGCCTTCGTCTCCGAGCTGATAGTCCATACTGCTGCAAACGTCGTCGAACTGTTCGCGCAGATGGTTGTTGTCTTGCAAACGTCCCCATCTGTTGACTCAGGGATCGAGACGTGGCTGCACGATCCGTTACAGCCATGTGGATAAGATGCCTGTCATCTCGACTGCTAGTGATACGAGGCCGTTGGGATCCAGCACGGCGTTCCGTATTACCCTCCTGAACCCACCGATTCCATATTCTGCTATCAGTCATTGGATCTCGACCAACGCCAGCAGTAATGTCGCAATACGATAAACCGTAATCGTGATAGGGTACAATCCGACCTTTATCAAAGTCGGAAACGTGATGGTACGCATTTCTAGTCCTTAAACGAGGCACCGCAACAACGTTTCACCAGGCAACGCCGGTGAACTGCTGTTTGTGTATGAGAAATCGGTTGGAAACTTTCCTCGTGTCAGCACGTTGTAGGTATCGCCAACGGTGCCAACGTTGTGTGAATGCTCTGAGAAGCTAATCATTTGCATATCATAGCATCTTCTTCCTGTCGGTTAAATATCGCGTCTGTAGCACGTCATCTTCGTGGTGTAGCAATTTTAGCCAGTAGTGTATATTGAAGTATACACTACTGTTACCTCCCCATCGCGCTTCTCAGGCATAGAGTAGATTGTGCTGCCATTGCCTGGTAATAAAAACGTAACATCAACTACTTTCAGGCAACTGAATATCGCTATCACTGTACCTGAGGGCCAGAGGGTGAGGAACACGGTGCTGTAGGTGGTCACAATGGAGATGAAAGCAGTCACGAGGCTCAACCGCAGGGTGAGTACGTCCAGCAGGCTGGTCACGGGGCGTCCAGAGGACACCTGCCGGGCCAGCAACCGCAGCTCGCGGTGGGCGGCGCCGCCCACACGCCGCCCTTCCAACAGCAACTGCGAGCACAGCCTCTGCGTGCGCCTCGCTTCTGTCTCCACACAGTGAACGGGCATGACAAGTAGTGTCAGCTGAGCTAGGGTGACGAACACATATAGCTTCCCGTCTCCGGTATTGGTATTACTCGAACCAAGGAACGATAAATCCGTAGCAAGGAAGTAAATATTAAGTGTACCGAACAGTGAAATTCCTATGAAGTACAACACTAGAAACACCTCATGAGCAGATGCGACCAACTGCGACAGTTCACAGAGCTTCGCATGCGTTCGTGTGAGAGATCGCACATTGGCTGACATGCCCAAAAGCAGTCTGTGGTGTGACTCTAGGTTCCCTTTGTTCAAAGAGCACTTCTTTCCAGGGACCTTACCACAGAAACCAGCAAGGACATCGTTTCTTATATCATGGAGACAAACATTTAGAAGTGAAACTCTATATCTTATTACTAATTGTAAATTCGCAAATCTCAAAAGGGATAAAGTGAGTGCAAGAAAACTGCCCACAGTAAATGAAAGACTCAGCTTATGGTCTTGATATATACTATTCGTAAACATCGATGTGTACATTGAAAAAACATAAAAAAATAGTAAAACCAATTGTAGCTGTACTACCTTTTCCTCACATGTATTCACAGGACCGATATGGGTCATCAGAATTTTGTCACATGAAACTACCAACTTAAGCATTTTCCCATACAATTTTTTAGTGTAGAACATATCTGATGCTATCGAAACGAACGTCAAAGCTGACATATTAAAAACACTGAAAAGTGAGATAATATTTACTACAGAGAACGTCTGCAATGATCTGTAATAAAATTCTGCCAAATTCCATGCAGAAGTCAGATGTATGATGCTGGCAATTGCCATGATAATCAAATCTGAAGTTAACCTCTCCAATGATCCTGTTTTCATATCGATCGTAAATGGCATCAGACCAACAAACTTGCATGTGAATTGGAATAACCTGATGGCCAAAAAAAGTTTCTCAGTATTTTTTGGCAGTATCGTTGGCTGGCATCCCCTGCAAAATCGAAAAAGAGTTTAAATTTTCAGTCAAGGATGGTATCATACGTATAAGCTCTGTACTTAAGTAACAAATATATAATTCACAACAATTTACAATGGAACATATGTAGCAAAAATCTTTGAAATACATTTTCATGCTTACTTTGTCCACTGCGTGTAATGATGACTTTATGTGATTTGTACTTCACAACAGTATAAATTTAACAAAATAATTGTCGACTTTTCTTTTACTTTCACCCCAAAATGTAAAGACAAATTACGAAAATGTGTATATTGTATTTAAATGCACCTGATATAGTTTTTTCGGGCTGTATATCAGGTTATTGGCAAGTTGTTCCAAGGCTATCTACATACCAGTAGCGATTAGCATATTTTCTCGGTAGTTGATCAACTGTTCTAGTGATAATTTAAATTCCTGTAGGACCTCAGCACCAACCCCCCCCCCCCTCCCTGGCAGCCAACGCACAATCCACATGGTCTTAGACCCCAGAAGAATAGGCTGAATTTTTTAGAGAATTTGCAATAAAACCAGTCCACAAAGAAGTGAGACACATATTGAGGAATGATGGTGTGTTTGTTTCATGTTGTATGAAGCTGTAGGTACTGCGATACTGAAAATTACAGTAGGCAGTCATTTGAATACTAATGATATATCTTATAAACATAATCATATAAACCAGACAGACAAATAATTGTACAAGGAACACGAAAGTGATGGAAATGTGGATAAGAGGAGAAATACTGTAGTTGATTATTAAAAGAAGGAAATACAAAAATTTTCGGATCTAGAAAGGAATAGATCATTGTTACTCATACAGACATGAAATACATATAGAGTCAAAATGAAATATCATACGAAATATCATGTAACTCAAACGAAATGTCGACGAAGCATAATGAAATGATGTCTAGGCTAAATGAAATGTCATCGAAACTGATAACTTTGTCGTCAGAATAGGATGTCTCTTAAGAACTGAAATTTCAGAATTGAAAACTGAATACTAGGGCATTCCTGATGCCATCACAAACACGTATAAAGGAATCTATTGGCAAGCTAAGAGCAAAAATAGATAATTATACTGATCAGCAAGACCTTAAGACTAGGGAATAGTTTGATACGTAGATTTTTCGATGTGGATTTCGCATTTCAGCTCAACAAAAAATACAGTTCACTGCAGGTTTTACCCAAGGGGAAGCTGCCCTTTGGGCAACTAAAAGGACTGAAAGCCGTCAAACACGCGAGAAATTTTAGAAAGCGTTCTTATAGAAGTATTGGTCAAATTGTGTGCAGGAAAGATATCGCAAAGAGGTGTTTCACCAAGAGCAGTTCCGCAGGAAGCAAGGGAGTCTTCTCAATCGTTTCGAAAAATATTGAAATAGATATCAGGATGACTCTATTTCAGACAGATATGTGTTACGAATACTAAAAGATGAAGTTGCGTCTTGACATAAGGGAAACGTTAGTCCATGTTCCAGAGACAAAACCTACAACAAATCATATTCATACTAGGTTCTACTGATTTAATACTTGAAGTTTCTAAGGTGAATAATAACAGTAATAATAAAGGTGGCATGGGTCAGTCCATTCTGTCTCACACACAGAGCTGTAGAGCTGTAATTATGGGAGACCAAAAGACTGTTGCATTCACTTTATAGCTCAGCCAGCAGCACCTTCAATGCATAATGCTCAGCCTGTTAACTATTGCGTACCGAATTTCTAAGAAAGAGTAGGATAACAGATGACAGTTACCATCCTAGGTGCTATAGTGATGGAATAGGTCAATGGAAATGCCACAACAATAGTAATCAGTGGAATCACATTGTGAGAAGCCGCTGTTAGATAAATGTAAGTCGTACTCACTGGCAAAGTGATTCAGTACAAAAGTGCAGCTGTTCACATGAGCTTGCCAGTACAAAGTCCAACAGTAAATATGACTGAGGTGACAGGAGAAACCTATCTCCATAGATGATCGTGGGATACAATGGGGGGTGGAGAACACAATTCAGTGAACCTGTTGAGGTATAATGCAGACACAGACATCAGAGATGGGTTATGTACCGACTATAGCTGCCATGACCAACTGTAAGATTTTGTTCAGGCTACTACCAATTCTATTGTAGGAAGAAGTTCCAACTACAGTATTTGTCTTTGACACTTGTGCTGCATTGAACGTGACGTGAACGAGATTATTCAGTAAGGTTGGTGAGGTTACGAGGGTACTTACTTACCAATTACAAAATGGAAGGCTGTTTGTGGCGACTGGTATCAAGTTGTGACCTGTTAAAGTGTAGAAATAGATTTTAGGAAATGGGGCCATAGTCTGCCCATTTCTAGTTGTAAACGGATTAACAGTCGAATGCATTTATACACGGATTTTTTGAGAGAGAGGTGTACAAATATGTCCTTCCCTAAGGCAAGAGCTATATGAGTGTCAATGGTGAAAATATTATTGTAGATTTGATAAAAACAAAAGACAAAGATTGTAAATACTGTCAAGGCTTAGGAGTTAAGCTTATTAAGACAAATGCGCACAAATTAGTACCTTCGTCACTGTATTTCTGTGAAGGATGACAAAGATACCGTAGTGACAAAGTGGCATAATCTTCAACTACTAATGACCAACAGCAAACCAAACTAAAAGACGTATTATTGAAGTACATAGACTCCTTTAATTAGGAGTGCGGTATCATATTTATCAATATCACATGGAAAAACTTCCACACCAAGTTTATTTCCGAAACTAATGTACATCACACGGACAAAACGAAGTTCAATACCACAGAAATATCACTGATGTTAGATTGGAGAATTACTAAACCATCACTGTTATCTCATTGCAGCTCATTATTAGGAATAACTAAACCCAGTGGTACTGTCTGCCTTGTACTAGATGCCTGAGCTATTAATCAAATCATTATCTTAGTTCATACTAGATGAACAATTAAAACAATTTATGGTGTTAAACTCCTTACAAGCATTGGTCTGATTACTTTGCACTGGTGGGTGAACCACTCAGAACAACCTAGGAAATATACAGCATTCACATTTACAGGAAGGAAAAAATCAATTATTGGTGTTACCTATTAGATCAGATACAAGTTCAGGTATCTTTATCATTGCATCATAACTGTGTTAGGCCTTGACATATTGGACAAGATATCCTTCATGTAGATGACTTATAAAGAGCTGCCGCTAGTTGGGAAGAATAAATTGATTTCTTAGACAGGACATTACAAAAGTTTTCAAGTGCAGGAGTCACTGCAAACCTCCATAAATGTAAGTTTGGAAGAGACCAGGTCAAATTCATTGGCCATTCTTCTACAGATGTAACACAGGGTCCAGATAAGTGCAATAACGAATTTTCCAAATCCAAGAACTAGGAAACAGCTTAAGGCATTGCTAGGATTATATTCATTTTTCGACGTTTTATGCCTGATAAGCTTCTAGCTAGTAGAGCATTATTAAGCTCATTAACGAAAAATGTACCCTGATTTTGACAAAGAACTGTCAGGTGGACGTTGAGGCAATCAAATATGTACCGGAGAATTCTGAAATTTTACATCACTCTGACATGGAAAAGTATTTCTGTTCTGTCACTGATTTTGTAACATATTTCAAGTCCCTAATCTGGAGCGAATTATTTAGCCTCACCTGTGTGGTTTGGTAGTTCAGATTTTGTACCTCTGTGTGTTAATCTAATTTATTGGACACAGTTCTTGCGTTTTCTTCTGGGTCAACAATAGAGTCCCATTGCGTGTGTCGATTCTCCTTGTTTGTCTGTGTAGTGTAATTTTCCACGGTCTTTAGTATTGGATAGTTCATGGTGTAACCTCCCCGCAAAAATTTTAAAAGGTCAATATTAGTGAAATTGTAACCTCCCACAAAACTGCATAATTAAAAATGAGCCAGTGCAACCTTCTTGCAAAATTAAAGAATAACAATGGCCCAAATGTAAACTCCCCACAGTAATAAAACTCAATGATAATAAAAATGTGCAAAAATATTAAGTCCCCACAAAATTAATGTTAAGATGAACCTGATAAATTTTATAAGGGCAGCTGCACTGACCTTCGGCCCTGTGCAATAATTTAACCTGAACACAAAAACCAAAATTCTTACCTCAGTAAACTGCACCTATATCTGCTCTTATTTTATGGCACAGCTTCATGCAATGCTGGCCCATGTTTAATTTTGATTCTTGGAGGGAATGCATAGGAAATATTATGTAACTTGAAATGAATCTTTTGTTTAAAACAGTTACTTTAAAAGAAAATTGTTATTGGGGCAATTCTTGAACAAATTAATTACAATTAACATATGTTATTAGCTGAGCGCAGTGCTGCTTCATTACCTTCGATAACAATATACCTCGTCCAGAACTGTGACCAGAGACCCATGTCGACGCCCACTCAGTACAACCGTCCACTTGCTACTAGTACTCCCGACTGAGAGCAAATCGCAACAGACTACTCGCAACTGCCGACTGAGTACAACTCTCAACTGAACACTCGCGCGGTCAAACGCAGACTAGCAACGATAAATAACTCTCTGGTCACAGATTCTGTCATGCCTCGTCATCGCTGGTACTGTTTCATAACCCTCCACTGGGGGGGCAAAAATTTGGCAGCGATGGTGAGTCATTTGGACTTGCCATGAGCAACAAATTTTTTCTTAACTAACGAACTTTACAAACATAGAATATACAGATGTAGAACATGAAGTAAATATGGTGCACATGCACCGAGTACAAAACATATTAGGCAATAACAAAATGTGAGTACTAAACATATTAACAAATGACATAAGTGCACATGCACTGAAAAATTCTTCAAAGTTTGCACAACAAATAGACATAATGAGTACAAATCTCATTGACAAATGACATAAGTGCACATGTACTGTAGTTCAGAACTTATCAGCAAATGAAAAAAAAGTACATACAATGAGTAGAAATCATGTTAGAAAAATGACAAAAGTGCACACGCACTATAATTCAGAATATATCAACAAATCAAAAAAAATGTATTGGTCATGAATACAAATCATATTAGCAAAAAATGATTTTCACTATGTTACAAGAATTAGGATAGGAAAGGGAAGGATTGCATCATGGTTGTAGCACTTTAGGTTGCACGCAGCTGCACTGAAAGTCCATATCTTTCTACTGTAGCACAACACCAAGTGAAACAATCTGAAGTTCTTTTCCCAGAAGTATTTATCAGCGTAGCCAAGACACTGAAATGTCGTAGTAACATTCCATGTTATCATATTAGCAGTACGTTAGGTACACCAAACAGTGGGACCACAATAACATCGCCATCTCTCAAGGTGGTGGATAGCACGTCGTGTCAACACCACGTTCTTGTAAGGTACACCAACGTAGAATTAGTGCAAAAACCAAATATAGTGCACCATGATCAAGAGGATATACAGGATAAACGGATATTGCAGTAATTCAGGGTAGTTAGGTCAGAAGGTGAAGGACATTAAGTCACATACTAGTCTTCACTGAGAATTACATTAGTAGTTTGCGGCATTCATTGCCCAGTTATTGAACATTTCTGTACCATGTATGTAGTATTACAGAATAATGTTCATAAATTGGCGTTTTACACAGAACATTGGCCCTCATTGCCTAATTATAAATCATCAGAAGTCATTATATTCATGTGGTGCTTTATAGAGAACACTGGCACTCATTTCCTAATTACAAATCATCAGAAGTCATTATATTCATGTGGTGCTTTACTGAGAACATTGGCACTCATTTCCTAATTACAAATCATCAGAAGTCATTACATAATAATAATCATATAATGATTTACAGAGAACGTAGGCACTCATTTCCTAGTTACAAATCATCAGAAGTCATTATATTCATGTGGTGCTTTACAGAGAACATTGGCCCTCATTGCCTAATTATAAATCATCAGAAGTCATTATATTCATGTGGTGCTTTACAGAGAACACTGGCACTCATTTCCTAATTACAAATCATCATAAGTCATTATATTCATGTGGTGCTTTACTGAGAACATTGGCACTCATTTCCTAATTACAAATCATCAGAAGTCATTACATAATAATATTCATATAATGATTTACAGAGAACATAGGCACTCATTCCCTAGTTACAAATCATCAGAAGTCATTATATTCATGTGGTGCTTTACAGAGAACATTGGTACCCATTTCCTAATTACAAATCATTAGAAGTCATTATATTCATGTGGTGCTTTACAGAGAACATTGGCACTCATTTCCTAATTACAAATCATCAGAAGTCATTATATTCATGTGGTGCTTTACAGAGAACATTAGTATTCATTTCCTAATTATAAATCATCAGAAGTCATTATATTCGTGTGGTGCTTTACAGAGAACATTGGCACTCATTTCCTAGTTACAAAGTATTTTTTTTATTTGCTAGCAATGCATTGCGTTGAGATCGATAACTAATTGCTTGGGGATAATGGATAATAATATTTGCATTTGACTTATTGCTGCATATGAAGATGTGTAACATCATTCGTCATGAGTCAGCTGTAGCAAGGTTATAAAACAAGTAGAGTACATGTGATCACATTCATAAATGACATAGACTTAATGAACAACTGCTTATAGCACATTAATTTCATAAATAATTTCTCCTGTAGAAAATATACAAAATAATGGATTATTAATCTGAAGGAAGAAACGCATTTTATGCTGAAAAGTATTGACCTCGAATTAACAGGCAGTGAAATGTGTATAAAAATGTGTTCCATAGCTGTCCCTTCCAAAACCTTCATTCATCCTACTATGCAGTATAACACATACTGTCAAAACGAACTGCAAGAAATACTTAAATAACTACATAGCATAAATACATAACTTCAACATTATCCTCATCTGTAAAGAAAAAACTTCATTACCCATCACTTCATTATCCATATTATCATAACTCCATGATTATCATCACCTGTAAAGAAAAACTTCGTTATCCATAGTAGCATATTCTTCATCATTATTCATCAGCATTCATTATCATCTGCAAAAAAATCACTTCATTACTCATTATACAACTATTCCTTATTTATACCATATTTCATCACTAAAACTAAGATGTGTAGTTCTGTCAGAAGCCTGCATCAATCGCCTTGTATTCTGAAAGAAAAAATTAGTTAAGACTGCTGTTCTACGATGTGTATAGTATATTCTTGTTAATGCTTGTTAATCCTGATCCATTTACTCTTCATCACGAGGTTTGCATCTTCTTTCGTTCATTCCGAAGGTGAAATTCCCATTTATGTTTAATTTATTTCTTTTACGCATCATTTCTTTCTGAAATTGATGAACAAAGATTAATGTCTTGCATTTACATCATATACTCACTAAATAATGACCGGTTTATGATAACATAATTAAGCATACAGCTTACCATGACAGAAAACGTAATATGTGAAAAAAAAAAAAATAGACAGTGTTCAAATGCAAAAATGTACACAGAATATCACAATGCAGCAGCAAAAAATGTGAAACAGTCACGATGTTGAGATATCATAGGGCAAAAATGTCCAAGTCAATTGGTGTGTGTTATATCTTAACAATTTCACAGTGCATACAAACAAAATATGAAAACAATCGTACATACATAAAAAAAATGATGACAAGAAATGTGACTTTCTTTGTGTTCAGCTTATATGTTGTGTAGTTAGTAGAGGCGAGAATTAAAGACTTTAATGGAGAGAGAATTTAATAAAATTAATATGTCACTAGATAAAATTGCATAATTATTCTTAACATACGTAATTTTATCTGGAAAAATGTGCACAGTCTGATATGTAACGACAAGAAGAGCGACCTGCTAACCGTACCTTGCCGGGCACTTGCCAAGAAACAATACGACAGTCATCAGTAAGTAATCACATAAATGTAATTGCATAAATGGTCATAAAATGTGTAAATTCATCTGGAAAAATATGCACGGTCTGATGTGTAACGACAAGAAAAGCGACCTGCTAACCTTACCTTGCTGGGCACTTGCCAAGAAAAAATACGATAATCATCAGTAAGTAGTCATGTGAATATAATTGCATAAGTGATCATAAAATTAGCAAATGGCATTATAGCATGTTAAATCATAAAGTATCCTCATTCAATAAAAGGTTTGATGTTTGACCAGTGGTGGTTTCCTTTCGATTTTCTGGTTCTCAAAGTTTCGACGTGTACAACATTGGGGTGAGGAATGCTGCGAATCCGATATGGTCCTGCGTATAGAAGTACAAATATATTGCACCTACCTTTTCCTTTATTAGATAAATGGTGTGTACGTACTAATATCTTCTGTCCAATATGAAAGTCACGGCGTACACAAACCCGTTTTTGCTGTCTTCTCCGGCGCTCTGCGGCACGTTTGATGTTGTTCAGCGCTATGTCAATTATTTCATGGTGTCGTAGTCGACGAGATGTAGGAAATGTTACTAATTCTTTCATTTTGTTAGGTGGTTCAACATTTTTCAGTATAACAGACGGAGATAGCATAATAGATTCATTTGGTATGGAATTAATTACATCCTGGAATGAGAGTATGTGTGTGTCCCAATCAATATGTTTTTTATGGCAGTATATTCTACACAGTTTACCAATTTCTTTCGTTAATCGTTCACAAGGGTTCGAAGAAGCATGGTACTAGGATATATAGATCGCAGAAATGTTTCTAGCTAGTAACATACGTGTCCATATAGCAGAACGAAATTGTGATCCATTGTCGGAAATTACTTTCATCACATGCCTTACATGAAATAGAAAATGTTTTACAAATGCTTTCGAAACAGTTTTCGCAGTAGCTTTGCGTAATGGAGTGAAGGTAACAAATTTTGAAGTGAGTTCAACAGCGACAAAGATGTAGCAAAAACCTCTATTAGTTCTGGGAATCGGACCAAAAATGTCTACAGCCGCCATATGTCTCAATTTAACAGGTACAATGGGATATAATGGAGGCATATGTGAAGTTGTGTCTGACTTAGCTTTCTGGCAGATTTTACATGACGCTAAAACTCGTCGTATTCGTTTTTCCATGTTGGCAAAATAACAGTTCTGTCTCAGTATAAGAAAATATTTTCTAGCTCCGTAATGTGCATAACTTAAATGAGTATACCAGATTAATTTATTAACAAGCTCGTCAGGAATGCATAATAACCAATTGTTGCTGTCAGGATGAGAGCGGCGAAATTGAATGTCACTGCATACAGTGTAATGGTTTCTAATCGTAACATTATTCCTATCTTGCCAGAGGTGTTTAATCTCTTTCCATACGTTGTCTTTCCTCTGCTCTCGTGCTATGTCCTGTAATGATGACGAAATAAAATTTTCAAATGCAACTTGTTGAATGTACATCACGCTGAAATTTGCTTTACAGAAGTTGGTTGCGATGTCTTGCTGATTGTTGCTGAGAGAACGGGATAATGCGTCTGCTACAACATTTTGTGTGCCGGGAATGTGAACAATTGTGAAATTAAAAACCTGGAAATAAAGCTTCCATCTACTTAATCTGTCGTGTGAAAATTTAGCTGAAAGTAAAAATTGTATCGCTCTGTGGTCTGTGTATACGGTGGTATGTCAGCCATAAAGAAAGTGCCGAAATCTCGTAAAAGCCCATACAACACATAATGTTTCAAGTTCTGTAACAGATTAATTTCGTTCAGCAGGTGACAGAATGCGACTTGCAAATGCGATGTTTTTAATTACTGTAGAGACATCTTATTCAATTTCCTGGAAAATATGTACGCCTAAAATGATGTTACAACTGTCGGTGGCAATGGAAAAATTTCTGGTAAGGTCTGGGTGCGATAAAAGTGGTGCATTCAACAAAGCATGTTTCAGGTTCATAAATTCAGAGTGTGCTTGCTTATCCCAGGACCAAATAGTGTTTTTACCTGTCAATTGGCATAATCTAGGTGTGTCTAAAGCAGAGTGATGAATAAATTTACGGAAAAAGTTAATTAATCCCAAAAAGGTGCGTAATTGTTTTTTTGTCGTAGGAACAGTAATGTCACGAAGAGCTTGAAGTTTTTCCGGATCAGGCGCAATGCCTTCTGCTGAAATTACGTGTCCAAGAAATTTTATAGAAGTTTTACTAAAATGCGATTTACTGAGATTAACTGTGAGTCCTTGTGCATGAAAAGTTTGCAACAGTTGTTCTAGAATCAGATTGTGTTCAGACTAGTTAGCTTCTGCAATAAGGATGTCATCTACGTACGTCGTGATTCTGTCTTTAAGTTCTGTCGGAAGTATTGTATTCAAACCGCGAATAAAAGCTGCAGAAGAAATAGTTAAACCGAATGGTAATTTGCAAAATTGATAAGAGTCGCCGAAACAGAGGAATGCTGTGTACTTTCTGCAGTTCGGATGGAGCTGAATTTGACAAAATCCCGATTTCAGATCTAATGTAGAATAAACAGCAGTACCGTGAAATTTCTGTAGAAGTTCCTCTAGTGTCTGTGGTCGATCTGTTTCATTAATAATTATGTCATTGATGTGACGTGAATCGAGCACGAGGGTAAGTGAGCCATCCTTTTTCTTAACAGTATGGAGCGGGTTTATGTACGGACTAACTGCCGGTTCAATAATTCCTTGGTCAAGCATATCCTGCAATTCTTTCTTAACTTGTTCTCTATGGATATATGGAATGGGATAATGCTTGGCTTTAAATGTGTCGTGCTGTTTGACTTGAAATTCATACATAAAACCGGATATCGTACCAGGAATATTGTCGAAAAGTGGAGATTGCTGTAAAAGAATTTTGTGTAGTTGCGTGCGTTCGTCGTCTGTATTCGCACTGCTCTGTTTAACTTTATCAGAAATCATCTGCATTACGTCGTAGTCAGCTTCGTCTGGAGTATTATAGTTATGTACGTACGTATCCGTGAACAATGTGGAATTACAGTCTATGCCATGTGATACGGAAATGACCTCTGTAAAATTAATTGTTTGTTCTTCCGCAGATAAAGAGTGCTGAAATTCTGAAGCCAATTGTACATTTTCATCCTTTAGCATTAAATAGGAATTTTGAAAATCAATAACTGCGTCGTGTTGTACCAGAAAATTAGCACCTAAAATAACGTCTGTTGTCAATAAAGGAACAATCCAAAAATTTCAGTGAAAAGTATGACCTGCAATACAAAATGATAAATGCGTCTGTAATTTTACATCTACTCCTTTACTCGATACTGCTCCTTTCACTTTCGTTTTGCCTAATGGTAA
Organism: Schistocerca piceifrons; assembly: GCF_021461385.2. NCBI lineage: Eukaryota > Metazoa > Arthropoda > Insecta > Orthoptera > Acrididae > Schistocerca > Schistocerca piceifrons. Next base: position 2,942,948 of record NW_025728290.1, read on the forward strand.
TGTAGGATAGGTATTCTCATTGTTACACTCGTTGAAAGTTTCTTTATTTATTACTGACATAGGTGATCCGGAATCGATTACTGCTAAGAATTTCCATGAACCAATTTTAATTTCGATGACAGAATGTGAAATGGTTTTTTGAACAACTGGTCCTTCCTGCAAAAGAGTGTCTCGGATGTCGTCGAAAGTAATAACATTTTCGTGAATAATATTCTGTGTATCTGAAGTATTGCTTACGTTGCTGGAGGATGCAACCTGTACTGTATTTAGTCAAATTCTATCTGACGTGTTATCATTTTCTGGAGGATGTTGTGGCATTTCGACTATTTGAACTGTTCTGTTGTTTCTTCCAGACGTATTACGCTCTGGATGATACCTACTGTCGGGTTCATTCATGAGAATATGTTGTTGCTGATCATTTTCCTGCTGGTAAGACCGACTGTTATTAAACGTATGCTGAAAATTGTGCTAATTATTTTTACGTCTGTCGTGATAGTCATTCCTATACGGTGCATTGCGATATGAATTGAAATACTGTGTTTTCTGTACGTAGTTGTTTCTTTGCTGCCATGCGTAACTATTTGTTGTACCTGGGACTATACGTGCACGCGGCGAAACATTAAAGTTTGGTTGACCTTGTGCATTACATTGTTGTTTAGGTATGCTAACCGGCTGACTTTCATGCTGTTGCGGTGGAAAACTTCTATTGTTACCAAAATGTGGTTCCTGTTGCTGATAATTTTGACAATATTGAGAATTAGAATTTCGTCATTTATTACCTCTGATATTGAAATTACGTGGCTGATAGTAATTACTGTAAGTATGTTGGCCTTGGTTATTATATGAAAAATTTTTGTTCACAAAGGAATAATCCGATTGCTGCACTTCCAAAAGCTGTAACAGATCTTTGAATGCCGAAATGTTTTCCTTTTGCTGACCCGTTAGAAGTGACACTCTTAATGATCGTGGTAATTTAGAGATACATAATTGAATAAGTGCAGATTCACTGTATGGTTCACTTAGGTATTGGTTTTGTTGGACCATGTGCTCAAAAAATTGCGTGACACTGGGAAAATTTGAATTCTCATAATATGGGAAACTAATTAACTGATCTTTAATTCCGCACTGTGTCGTCTTCGACCAATACGCTGATAGAAAAGCATTCTGAAACTCTTCTACCAAATAGCATTGTCTCGCGATCGGTCTCATACGAGATGCCGGTTCGCCTTCCAAAAAACTGCAAATAAATTCAAGTTTATGTGTTACAGGCCAAGTCGGTGGAAGAGCAAAGCTAAATTGTTGTATCCAATCCAGTGGGTGAATCTGTGTTCTGTCATTTTTAAACACTTTAAATTTTCTCACAGATAGAAAATGTTTGTAATCAAAATTATCGTCTCTGTATAACGGAACAGGTTCAGGATTGTATGATAATCTGTTGGACTGTGGCTGTTCAGAATCCAAGTCCCATACGCTCTGTAGATTACCCAAATTATACGCGCTGCGTGAGTCTGACAAATGTTCGCAAAGTGGCGTCTGTTGTGATGTGTTATTAACTGAAATATTTTTCATCTCAGTTACTTCTTGCTCTAATCTTGACAATTTACTATGTATTGTATTATTAGATGAATCTATCTCATTAATTGTCTGTTGTAGAATTTGGAATTCAGGTGTTTGGTTAAACAAAATCGGTGCAGTATCGTCTGATTTGCTCTCATTATTACTTTCAATAACATCAATACGACTGGCCAATTCATCACATTTTTCAGTCAGTATTTTTACCTGATCATCGTTCTTAGTGTCAGAAGCATTAATCTGTTTTTGTAATTTACGTGTGGTTTCTTTCAATTTTTTAACATCAGCTTTGACGACATCAGAATCCTGTGTTAGTTCTAATTGTTCGAGTCTGTCGGTCACTGTTTGAAAATCTACTGAGTGTGTATCTGTTTCTGATTTAAGGTCAGAAATCTCATCACGTAATTCTGTGTTAAACTGTTTGATGGTATTAATTTCGTCGGACACTGTAGCTATATTGTTGTCTACGTATGTTTTTGCTTTCGCGAACAATTTATATTTATCTTCTTGTCTCTGTGTGGTGATTGTTTCCATGACTTGACGTTTTACTTTATTTTGATCCTGTATAAATTTGCGGAAACGTGTATCACTGTTTTGTATGTGGTGATTAAAACTTTCGTCAATTTGAGTGTTCTGTTGGTCGAATTTCGCGTCTATCTTTGCATCCATTGTGCGCGAAAGTTCTGCTGTCATTAATTTAAACTCGTCGCATAATTGTCTTGCCTTCTCAGAGCATTGTTTATGGACTGCACTAATTTCGTCTCTGAGTGATTCTGTTGCAGCTGTTTGCATATCCCTTAATTCTTGAGCAACAGATCTAATTTCTTCGCTACGTATCCTACCACAAGCCTCAATTTCCTCGCGTAATTGTTCCTTAGTATGATGACATTGTGCGGCAACGGCTCTAATCTGTTCACTAAGCTGTCTGGAATTGTTGTCTAATTTTTCATTTAACTGTCTGGAATTGTTGTCTAATTTTTCATTAAGCTGTTGTTTGAGATTTTCGTTATTTTCATTAAGCTGTTGTTTGAGATCTTCTTTAAGTTGTTTGGAATTATTGTCTAAATTTCTACTAAGGTTGTCTTGTTTTTCACTCTGTTGTTTGGAAATTTCATTATGTAGTTGTTTGAAATTCTCACTTAGTTTTCCATTAAGTTGTTTGGAATTTTCATTAACTTCGTTCTTGAACTGTAGCAATACTGTCATAATTTGATCCAAAGTAAAATTGGCATTTCTATTCTCTGTGCTGTTTGATGGTGTACCTGCAATTGTCACGTATTGTGTATCCATTTGGATATTCTGTGATTCTTGAAAAGGTTTGGTAATCGGATGTGCACTGTTGGTCACCATCTCGGAATTAAATAAATCTGTCGTATTCTGATTACACTGTTCATTTTCATTAGACAAATTTGTCTGTTCGTCACGTGAATTTTGCAAACCGGTTGTGTTGAGCTGGGCAGCGCTCATTGCAACAGAACGCCCCGCGTCATCAATTTTCGTCAAATTAACAGAGGACACAATTGAATTCGTTTGTTTATCACTAAGATCAAAATCACTATTAGTGGTCGGTACGTACTGATTGTCAGTAAATGGAGGATTGTCATCAATACACTGTGTGTCATAAGTACTATCAGTGAAGTTATTTAAGTCGGTTATTTCACTCATTATACCTCGCGATGCACTATTAACAGTCTTTCGCGGCATTTTTACACTAATCACAATTATTCACAAATGAGACAAAGACAATGCAAAATCCAACAAATACAAATACAACAAAGAGCAACGAATTGCCGATGATCTGAGGAAAGAAAGTCACAAAATTAGTAAAAGCGTTGCGCCAAAAGCTAATTATATTAAGAAAATAAGAGCAGATATCTGACTACTCATCAGAAGATTCTCAAAGAAATACGATCCTGGTCCGGATGTCGCCTAGTGTAACCTCCCCGAAAAAATTTAAAAGGTCAATATTAGTGAAATTGTAACCGCCCACAAAACTGCATAATTAAAAATGAGCCAGCGTAACCTTCTTGCAAAATTAAAGAATAATAATGGCCCAATTGTAAACTCCCCACAGTAATAAAACTAAATGATAATAAAAATGTGCAAAAATATAAAGTCCCCACAAAATTAATGTTAAGATGAACCTGATTAACTTTATAAGGGCAGCTGCACTGACCTTCGGCCCTGTGCAATAATTAAACCTGAACATAAAAACCAAAATTCTTACCTCAGTAAACTGCATCTATATCTGCTCTTATTTTATGGCACAGCTTCGTGCAATGCTGGCCCATGTTTAATTTTGATTCTTGGAGGGAATGCATAGGAAATATTATTTAACTTGAAATGAATCTTTTGTTTAAAACAGTTACTTTAAAAGAAAATTGTTATTGGGGCAATTCTTGAACAAATTAATTACAATTAACATATGTTATTAGCTGAGCGCAATGCTGCTTCATTACCTTCGATAACAATATACCTCGTAGAGAACTGTGACCGGAGACCCATGTCGACGCCCGCTAGGTACAACCGTCCACTCGCTACTAGTACTCCCGACTGAGAGCAAAAAGCAACAGACTACTCACAACTGCCGACTGAGCCCAACTCACAAATGAACACTCGCGCGGTCAAGCGCAGACTAGCAACGATAAATAACTCTCTGGTCAGAGATTCTGTCATGCCTCGCCATCGCTGGTACTGTTTCAATGGATAGTTTGGTAGGTTGGGAGGAGGGGCCAAACAGCTAGGTCATCCGTCACAACGGTTTAGGGAAGGATGGGGAAGGAAGTTGGTCGTGCCCTTTCAATGCAACCATCCCAGCATTAGCCAGAATTGATGTAGGGAAATCATGGAAAACCTAAATCAGGATGGCTGGACGTGGGTCTGAACCGTCGTCCTCGTGGGTGGTTTCTTTCTTAGTGCGCGCCACTGTTTTTCGTGTCCGGTTACTAAACATGTTTCAAAATGAAAGCGAATTAAAATCAGCATTTAGTTTCCTTTGTTTGCTATTCATTTGCAGGAAATTACCATTTCCTAACTAATCTGGTGCCGGTGTTTATTTTGCATGACCACAACCTTTACGTTCCAGTTACAATGTATTTGGTTCGATTCCTATTCGAACGACTTTGCTTCTTCTTAGTATTCAGACTTTCAAATGACGAATTACAGTCTGATTGCTTAATATACACGATCACGGTCTGCTTAAGACCAGGGAAAGAGGTAGCACTGTTGGATGGATTTACGTGTGTAGTAATGCCATAGAATGTTGTAAGGGGCTCTCCTGGCGGTCGGCGAAATCTGTTGCAGTGCTAATCTCAGCCTATCGATCTCTTGGTCTGAAGACACAAATGATAAGAGAGATTATATTCTGAAATAATTTAATAATACGGCTACACGAAAAGCAGACAATTTTTGATGTTAGTCTCAGATAATTTAATTTTGCCCTCATTGACTAATTTCATCAGATACTATCGAAACTTTATTTTGCACCGTATGCTTCCTAATCACCATAGTAGGATAATAAAACACCAACATAACTGCACAAATTCAAGTGTTTATGAACAGGGGCTAAGGCCCCTGATCCGTACAGGGGACACTCCCTCGATATGCAGCTCAGCTCCCTCCGAACCAGATCTGCTGTGATAAACTGTGAACAACGCAAACAATGTGAAAAGTAATGGTCCTGACAAGAAAGTCGTTAGTAGGTCCTTGTTGAAATCAGTGGCAATGAATGGAATAAAGGGGTTCGTCTACATACTGAAATTGAAAATAGGGGTATTGTATCTTAACCGGGGACCTAGAAACGACGGAAAGGCTCTGTCCCCGCCGCAGCCGCAGTGGTCCACAACCCCACGACGACTACCGCAGTCCACTTCACCCCACCGCCGCCCCACGCAGAACCCAGGGTTATTGTGCGATTCGGCCACCGGTAGACCCCCCAGGGAACGTCTCACATCAGACTGTTGTAACCCATATGTTTGCGTGGTAGAGTAATGGTGGTGTACGCGTACGTGGAGAACTTGTTTGCGCAGCAATGGGCGACATAGTGTAACTGGGGCGGAATGAGGGGAACCAGCCCGCATTCGCCGAGGCAGATGGAAAACCGTGTAAAAACCATCCACAGACTGGCCGGTTCACCGCACCTCGACACAAATCCGACGGGCAGATTCGTGCCGGGGACCAGACGCTCCTTCCCGCCCGGAAAACCGTGCGTTTGACTGCACGGCCACCCGGGCGGGCAAAAGAAATAGGTGTGCTTTGAACATAGTTTCAAATGTTAAATTCTGTGTGAAATCTTATGGGACTTAACTGCTAAGGTCATCAGTCCCTAAGCTTACACACTATTGAACCTACATTATCTTAAGGACAAACACACACACCCATGCCCGAGAGAGGACTCGAATCTCAGCCGGGACCAGCCTCACAGTCTATGACTGCAGCGCCTTAGACTGGGACATAGTTTATTATAAAAAATTCCACAGTGGGCACAACACATGATTAACAAATGTAATAGTTAAGTCTCACACCAAATGCAGATTAGTGGAAGTCGGAATATAAAATGCTTATAGTTAACAAAATTGATAAAAACTGGGCTCTCAAAATCCGTGGGTACCGGAACAAAATAATCTGATATCTAACTCGCAAAATCATCAAACTGGGTTCTCATAATCCGTGGGGACCGGAACAAAATAATCTGGTAACTAACTCGCAAAATCATCTAAATAAATCAAGTACACGGTTTCACATGGGTCATGACTGTTGCGTTGATCTAGTGAGGTGTAGGAAAATACATGCAAGAACCCCAAGAATCTGAGTGTCAGCGATTTTATCTGCTAGGTGGTCGTAATCCTCCACTTCGTATGTTACATCGAACAAGTTATGAAGCCTCCGTCACGGGCATAAGTAGTGCTTTAGCAACTTTTCCAATAGTCTCACTTTGTGGACAGCCTTAAATATCCATAGCAAGGACCCCATCCTGATTCTCACTGCCAGCTGCTTTGCATTATTGCACAATTCATCCGTACACTGGGCGTCCTGTGTTCCCACGAACCCATCTGCTTCGCTTCGTCGGACCTGGTGATGAGCTGGTTCACGTAGTCATACTGAGTGTCATCCAGCTGAATTATAAACTGTATACCCATTGTCGTTTCGCCCTCACAACAGTGGAGCAGAAATAGTATCAATTCTGTATTGTTTTGCTTCAGTGTGTTGTATGCGAATGTCATGAAGGTACTACTACACCTCAGACTCTCTGCACAGCTTCAACGTACGTCATGAGCTTATATGTTATTGTCTTACTGAAGCGTTCTGTGGTTTCTAGAAACTTGTCGCTCTGCGGGCGACATCACAACATGAAATCACCATAATCCTAGTCTCGACTGCAAAACTTTTCTACGATCAGAGGCCATCATACAGGGTGCTAATTGGTTCAAAATATCTTCTACAACGAATCTCACAATTATTAGAACTTCAGCAATAAAGCGGGTGAAGTCATGGTGCAGTCTAATATTCATCCACTGCTGTTAGTCGTTTTCGGGATCCTCCCAGGGAGATAGATTCAGATTCGTTTGAATGTAGGCGAGATTGTTACCAAGTGCCCGGAGGTATTAGTGGTATGTGATTCCGTCTTTAGAATTCCTTACAGTGGTTCGCATGGTATCTAACAGATTAGTGGAAACCTAGTATCGCCATCTAATTCTGTCTAGAGTCTTCACGAATTCCAGGCGAGTAGAGGTTGTTGCGTCGTAGAAATACCTGAGGATAGCTGGTTGTAGATGAACTAGGATAACGAGCAACCATTTCTACCCTATTGGATCATAGATCCTCTGATACATACTCCATTAGTTAATTGGAAGTCCCGTTTGGTCGGTTCCTCTTTCATCCATGCTTCTACTGTTTGATATGTGTTGGATTTTCCATCTCTTCAACAGTAGTCGTCTCATACATAACGATCAATAAGATGTTATCTACACTACTCTGTTCTGCCAATGGAGTCCTTGAAAGCCATTCGGAAGCCATACGCTAGCGTCAGTTATTGTGAACCACTGCGACCTTATACGCCTGAACCCTCAGTGCCCATCTCGCCAGTGGACTCGACAGATCATTGTTGCGCTAATAGCCTTGGGCCAGTAGCTACAAGTGTGTCAACCTGTGGATTGTACACTGAGGTGACGAAAGTCATGGATACTTCGTTTCGGACACCCTTTTGCCCTGCGTAGTGCAGTAACTCAACGTGGCATGGACTCAACAAATCATGGCAGAAATTTTGAGCCATGGTGCATCTATAACCGTCCGCAATTGCGAAAATGTTGCGTGTGCAGGATTTTATGTACACAGTAATCTCTCGCAAAACGTAAATGTTCGCGGGCCGGCCAGGGTGGCCAAGCGGGTCTAGGCGCTTCAGTCTGGAACCGCGCGACCGCTACGGTCGTAGGTTCGCATCCTGCCTCGGGCATGTATGTGTGTGATGTCCTTCGGTTAGTTAGGTTTAAGTAGTGGCAAATTCTATGGGACTGATGACCTCAGAAATTAAGTCCCATAGTGCTCAGAGGCATGTGAACCATTTTGAACGAAATGTTCACGGGGATTCATGTCGGGCGATCTGAGTGGCCAAATCATTCGCTTGCATTATGCAGAACGTTCTTCAAACCAGTCGCGAACAGTTGTATCCCAGTGACGTGGCATACTGTCATCCACGAAAACTGCATAGTTTTTTGGGAACATGAAGTCGATGAATAGCTGAAAATGGTTTCCAGGTAGCCCAACATAACCATTTCCAGACAATGACCGGTTCAGTTAGAACAGAGGACTCAGCCTATTTCATGTGAACACAGCCCACTCCATTATGGAGCTACCACCGGCTTACATAGTACCTTGTTGACAACTTATGTCCATGGCTTTATGGAGTCTGCGCCACATTGGAACCCTATCATCTGCTCTTAACGACTGAAATCAGGACCCATCAGACCAGGACACAGCTGTCCGGTCGTCTAGGGTCCAACCTATATGGTCAAGATCCCAGGAGAGGCACTGCAGGTGATTTCGTGCTGTTACTAGAGACAATAACGTCGGTCATCGGTAACTGTAGCCCATTAACTCCAAATTTCGGCGCGCTGTCCTAACGAATCCGTACGTCATACGTTAGAAATGATTTGTGGGGTTATTTCACGCAGTGCTGCTTGTTTGTCAGCACTACCAACCCCCCAAACGCCACTTCTCTCGGCCACTGCGTTGTTCGTGATGAGAGGTGATGCCTGAAGTCTGGTATTCTCAGCACACTCTTGACAATGTGGGTCTCGGAATTTTGAATTCCGTGACGATTTACGAAAAGGAATGTCCCATACATCTATCTGCAACTATAATGCCGCGTTCAAAATTTGTTTAATGGCTGTCGTGGTCCATAATAACTTCAGAAACCTTTTCACGTTAATAACCTGAGTAACTAAGACAGCTCCGGCAATGTCCTGCCCTTTATACCTCGTATACGCGATACTACGACCTTCTGCATATGTACAAATCGCTATCTCATGGCGTTTGACACCTCGGTATAAGAAATGTCACACCAGTGGATTGGGCAGCGAGGATAACAGAACTCAGCACTGCATCGCTATAACCGTGTTGTATGTGTCGCGGTATCACCACACCGGGCTAGTTCTCTTCGTCTGGCAAAGTGCATAGGCGCTGGAATTTAACCAAACAAGTGGGCACCCGATGCTTATAAATAAGTCTGGATTTTAAGGTAGGGATCACTCGTCATTGTCGGAAGCCAGCGGTACCACTACGACGCCGCAGCAATGATGAACAGCCAAATGATTCAGCCAGCTGTAGCCCAGGATTCGAGACTGGGCTGCGCCTGCGGTCATCATTAAGCCCATCATGGGACTAAGGTATCATAGCCCTACCAAATGGCTCTGAGCACTATGGGACTTAACATCTGAGGTCATCAGCCCCATAGAACTTAGAGCTACTTAAACCTTACGAACCTAAGGACATCAAACACATCCATGCCCAAAGCAGGATTCGAACCGGGGATCGTAGCGGTCGAGCAGTCCCAGACTGAAGCCTAGAACCTCTCGGCCACACCGGCCAGCTAATCGTTTAGGGGCTTGCGCAGTAGTAACATTGTTGCCATCAGATCACCGAATTCAAGGGGTGTCAGGCTTAGCTACTAGCTCTTGGATGGGTGACTGTCCGGGCCTACCGAGCGCTGTTGGCAAGTGGGATGCTCCCAGTCCTTGTGAGGGTGATTCAGGTGATTTTTTTATTTAATCGTATTGCTAGGGCCTCCCGCCGGGCAGGCGTTCGCTGGGTGCCAGTCTTTTAATTTGACGCCACTTCGGTGACCTGCAGTCGATGTGGATGATAGGATGATGATGAGGACAGCACAACACTCAGCCCCAGGGTGGGGAAAATGCCATCGATCCAGCCGGGAATCGAACCCGGGCTCAGAAGATTGACAATCTGCCACGCTGACCATTCAGCTACCGGGGGCGGACGATTGAGGAGCTACTTAACTGAAAGTAGTGGCTCCATTCACGAAAACTGACCCGGAGAACAACTCTTCGATATCAACATTACGTGACACATATCAGCTGAGGATGACATGGCGATCGGCAAGAACCATGGCCCTTCTGTGGCCTGTTCGGACGGCGTAACCGCTTTGGGCTTACAGCTAGACACTGTACAGTGTCTCATGGTTACACAGAAGAAGCATAGAATACTCCTTCTATTTGTAATATTTTTATTCTCTGGGTTTTTCTGAGTCGTGAAAACGAGTAAGGTAGAGGAAGAGCCAAGTTTAGAGACACAAGATGCCACCAGTAAGGGGGTTTGCTACCGTTAAAGAATGAGGTAGCGCAGCTGAGAGTGGATAATGTTGTTGTAAATAATACTGGCGGAGAAGGATCACGAAATGAAACTGTTTATGAGTCATGTTGTAGAGGTGGATCCAGCTAACGCTAAATTTGTTTCTTCCTTCTCTGGCAGGGTGTCTCAGGATGTGCGTATCATTTTTAGAAAACCTTAAGTCATCAGATAACGTATGGAGTTGGTCAGATAAGCTGTTACTGCAGAGTGTGAGGTTACGCTTGATGGTGAAAGCGAAATTGTTTGTAAGAAAAGCAAAAGCATTGCATAAGCCAGAGACTTTTGATCGGATGTGACAGAGGTAAGAACGATGCTACAGGAAGCAGAATAGTGCATGGATTTTTTGTGAAAAGTTAGGGGCTGTGCCCAGAAGGCGTAATGAAGCTATGGAAGACTTTGCGGATAGGGTTAGGAAGTTGTTCACACCTATGAGTTATCACAGAATGACGAGGTTAACAAAGTCGTGCTGCAAGAGTCTGAACAGCGAACACTCGATGCTTTTCTGAGGGGTTTCGCTCCAGATATGTCAAGGAGGCTGCGTAAAGGTGCGCCTAAAGAGTTCCATCCTGGACTTAGGTGAGCACTGGAATATGAGGAAACTGATGGTTCGAGAAAGGTGAGGAATCCAAGACATGTATATGAAGTGCATATAAAGTGTTCTAATTGTGGACGAACAAGTAATACGCAGAGACAGTGCTACAGCCACGAAGGAGTGACTAAGTTATAAAAAGTAGAGATACCCATGATTTAATGGGAATGGTAGTAGGGGAGCTGTAGGTCGCCAGTGTATATAGGAATGCTAATAGCGGTGGTCCAGGGGGAAGGAAGGGTCCATTTAACATAGCAAGGAGCCCAAGGGCTGCCGAAAGTAGTAAAAGTAAATGCAGTTCGAACGGATGAAGAGACGGAACGTGTCATAACGGATGTGATAGAAGGTAATAAATTTAAAGTCTGGTGTAGAGGTGCGTGTGTCAGTGGCTTCAAGGGACCTAGTAGGAGTAAGAGCTAGGAAACCGTTAAAACTTTCGTGAGACTGTGGTCATGCGACGACTGGGGTTAGTGGTGATGAGTTTTCTGTCCGGGGCAACGAGGTTTAAACAATATGTAGGAAGAGTGTCTCAGTAAGGGCTACAGCATGCTCCTACGATTGAACTATCTGTATCAACATCAAACCACAATTGACTTTTGACGATGTGTGGTAGAACTTAGTTGGAAGGCATATCTGACTGGGATAAACAGTTGTCAATGTTGATCTGCCACAAGGAATTTCTACTGCATAAAACACTCCAGTTCAGCCACAGAAGAGACATTCGCATGACGCATGACTATGTGTCAGGAGGATCCGGGAAGTCGCTATGAGTGAATATGGAGCCTGAATTACTGGTTGATACGTTTTGCGTAATAGAACAGCTGGAGGGTAGTTAAATATCGGATGCGGCGTGTTCTTTGGTGAAACATAGTATTGGACACGTACAAGAGAGGGATGGGGCAAAGTAGATCCCTTAAATGTGGATAATTTTGACGCTGAAGAAGCTAAGTTTCTGAATGGAAAGTTATTACTATATTAGAGTTTCTGGATGAGGAAGATTGCCACAAAGGGAGCGTTTGCTGTGATGAGGCGTAGGATGCTGCTCGGATTGCATTTGCGAGATATTAAAGGATTTAAGGGGAACGGATAGGCAGACAGAACACATGTAGCTAGAATTTCAAGATTTGTTTTTTCCGCAAAGTCCATTGCCTCCTACGCCAGTAACACAACACAGGATTCCAACAGGAAAAGAATCACTGTAGTATTGGAGGGTGTACCGAATCCAGTGATAGTGCAAGTCGTTTTGGAGAAATTTGGAAAACAATAATAGGTTGATGGAATTATGGAAGTGAGTCCTATTGCTTGGGGATCAACAATTGTAATCTCGCTGAAAGAGTCTGTGGATAACTCAAACAAGTATTAGTTTAGTTGCGATTACCACCACCTGAAACTACAAACTACGTAGGACAGCTAATAGAACGGCAATAGAGAGATTTTTAAACCTCGTTAAGGAACAAGAGTGGCAGGATGTTTATAGTGCAGATAACATAACGTAGATGCAAATGTATTGCTTTCCTTAAAAAATTTCTCATTCTCTTTGAGAATTGCTTTCTCTTAAAACGTTCTGAACGGGGCACTAGCAATAAAAGGCAGCCTGGGTGGCTGACTAGTGAAATAAGAATGTCACATAGATCAAAGGGGAATTATATCAAAATGTTACATGTGGTCACAATCCAGCTACAGAATCCCACTACAAACAGTATTGTAAGGTGCTTAAAATGTTATTATGAAGGCAAAGAGAATCTGGCAAATAGAATAACAAATTCACCGGATAAAATTAAAACTACATGATCAGTTGTGAAGGTAGTGTCTGGTCAGCAGCACAAGGTCGATGATATGAAGTCAATTAGTAGTAAAAATATTTCTGTTACTGATAAGTCAGATATATCTACAGTATTTAACAATCACATTCTGAGCATTGCTGGTGAATTAAATACGAACTTAGTTTCTACAGGGAATCATACAACTCTCTTGGAAAATGCCTTTCCGAGACTGATATCTGAAATGCTCCTCTTTGATACTGACAAGGGGGAGGTTGAGTCAGTAATTAAATTACTGTAGACTAAGGACTCTCATGCTTATGATGGAGCGATTACCAGAAAATTAAAGTTCTGTGCTGCTCATGTTAGCCCTGTACCTAGCCATATTTGTAATTTTTCCTTTAAGAATGGTCAGTTTCTTGAACGATGAAAGTACTCAATAGTAAAGCGGCTTTATAAAAAGGGAGAAAGGAAAAATGTAGACAGTTTTAGGCTTATTTATATGTAATCAGTGTATGCTAAAGTTACTGAGAAGGCTATGTATGTAAGGATAATTGTTCATTTTATATCACATACTTTGCTATCAAATGCTTTAGAAGCGGCTTAACAGCCTAACAACTCTTTTCTAGGCGAGGAACTAGACTGATTAAACAACAAATTTCAAACGCTATGCATATTTTTTAACTAAGGCATTTTATTGTGTTGATCACAAAACATTGCTCCAGAAGTTGAACCATTACGGAATACAGGGAGTAGCTCACAATTGGTTCACCTCTTACTTCAACAAGAGACAGAAAAAGCTAATTGTTCACAGTGCTGGGAATAGCTGTGATGTGGTATTTGAGTGTGGTACAGTCTAATGGGGAGTGCCCCAGGGATCAGTGTTGAGGCAGCTCATGTTCCTTAAATACAAATGAAATGCCCTCTAGTATGACAGGTGATTCTAAAGTATTTCTGTTTGCTGATGACACTAGCGTGGTAGTAAAGGATGTTGTGTGCATTATTGACTCAGTTTCAAATAAAGCAGATCATGACATAAGTTAATGGCTTGTAGAATATAAACTAACGCTAAATCAGAGTAAAACTCAGTTTTTACAGTTTCTAAAACACAATTCAGCAAAACCAAACGTCTGAATTTAACAAAATGGGCACATGTTTAGTGAAACTGAACAGTTCAAATTTCTAAGTGTTCAGATAGTCAACTGGGATGGGAAGCCCACAATTCAGAAACTTAATGCTGCCATTTGTACTATTCCAACGGTATCTGGAGTAATTGATCATTCGACACGATAATTAGTCTACTTTGTACAGGATTTGGGGCCATTCCTTTTTTATCCAGTGCTCTGCCCTTTCCCGACTGTCCCATTCGCAACTGAAAGACGGATATTTTGTATAACTTAATTGTTGACCCAAAAGCAAAACGAGGATAATGGAATGTAGTCAAAGTAAATCGGGTGATGCTGAGGGAATTAGATTAGGAAATGAGACACTTAAAGTAGTAAAGGAGTTTTGCTATTTGGGGAGCAAAATCACTGATGATGGTCGAAGTAGAGAGGATATAAAATTTAGACTGGCAATGGCAAGGAAAGCGTTTCTGAAGAAGAGAAATTTGTTAACATCGAATATAGATTTAAGTGTCAGGAAGTCGTTTCTGTAAGTATTTGTATGGAGTGTAGCCATGTATGGAAGTGAAACATGGACGATAAATAGTTTGGACAAGAAGAGAATAGAAGCTTTCGAAATGTGGTGCAACAGAACAACGCTGAAGATTAGATGGGTAGATCACATAACCAATGAGGAGGTATTGAATAGAATTGGGGAGAAGAGGAGTATGTGGCACAACTTGACAAGAAGAAGGGGCCGGTTGGTAGGACATGTTCTGAGGTATCAAGGGATCACAAATTTAGCATTGGAGGGCAGCGTGGAGGGTAAAAATCGTAGAGGGAGACCAAGAGATGAATACACCAAACAGATTCAGGATGTAGGTTGCAGTAAGTACTGGGAGATGAAGAAGCTTGCACAGGATAGAGAAGCATGGAGAGCTGCATCAAACCAGTCTCAGGACTGAAGACAACAGCAATAACAACAACCAAAAGAATTCCAAAATCTTGCCAGTAATCTATGCGCCTTCAAATCGAAGCTAAAGTTTCTTCATGCCTCACTCCTTCTATTCTATTGATGAGTTCCTTGAAAAGTTAAGCTACTTCTTATATTACGCTGTTGATTGCGTTTACTTAAACTTTTGGCTTCATTTTTTGGGCTTATAAACTTTTTATTTTATCTGCAATTACTTTTATGTTGTAATTACATGTACTGACACGTTCCATGACCTTGGATTTGCTCCCAAATTTGGTCCTAGGGAACGAAACGTGTGAATAAAAAAGTAAAAAACAACAATAGATGCCAACCCAATTCGAGAAATCATGGAGACGGTAGATAACGTAGGGACATGCCAGTACTTCTCGATAATGGACGTAACGAGTGGGTACCATTACGTAGAAGTTGCTCCAGAAGACAGACCGAACACGGTGTTTTCAGCAACATGGTTACGCCGTCTGTATATATGGATACCCTTTGGGTTGAAGATGCAACGACAACATTCCAGCATCTGCTAGATAGATTGCCGAAGGGATTGAACCGCAGCAGTGTCTCGTAGTCTTGATGGAATAATTGTCTTTTCCTGGTTATGCAAGAGCATAGACAGCGTCTGGGTTAAGAATTCATAGGTTACAGGCAACAAATCTGGCATTCTGCACGGAAAAATGTCACTCTGCGCTAGAAAACGTGACCTATCTGGGCCATATAATTAGTATGGGTGGTGTGAGGACCGATCTGACCTTAACTCAGGAGGCGCAAGACTTTCTGGTACCACAACAATCTTTCCTCGATCACGGAAATTATTATAGAAAATTCGTGAAGTGATTTGGGGACAGTTTAAGACTTTGTATGCTGTTACTGAGGAAGTAAACTGAGTTTCTACTGTCGAAAGAAGTGCAGAAAGCATTTGACGAGTTGAAAGAGGTGTTAATGTTGAGCGCGGTATTGGTGATTCCTAACTTTAGAACGGAAATCGTATTATCACGTGATGCGTCGAATCACTGTCTGAGGTATGTTTGGTGCCGGTAGATAGATTGGCTAGAACATCCTGTTGCCTATGCATCAAGACAGTTGAACACAGCAGAGGAGAATTAAACTGGGCAATACTGATTTCACTGCATGGAACTTATGAACGTTTTAGGATGCAACTTACCCAAAGAACTAACATTTCATAACATAAAACATATCACGTTTCCCAAGAAATTACAGTTTAAGAATTTCCATTATATGAAATTTTCAGAAAACCCTTTTCTTACAATATCTGAAAATATGTGTTTTTTTTTTTTTTTTGCATCTAATGAGATTTGACAATATTGTACGGCCTCGAAGTAATGAGTTCGAGTCATTAATTCAAAGTGTCACATCCTGGGTGCAAAAACAGTCTAACATTTTCTGTTATGGTTGCAGATAGTTTACTCCTACGATGCAGCGACTGAACGTAATTACATTTGTGAAGAAAAAATATTGTGCTTATTTAGGCGTACAGATTGACGACCGGGACAAATCATGGGCTCCACATAAACCATGCAACCTGTGTGGCGAACAACTTCGACAGTGGTCCACTTAAACCTAACTAATCTAAGGACATAACACGCATCCATGCCCGAGGCAGGATTCGAACCTGCGACCGTAGCGGTCGTGCAGTATCCAGACTGAAGCGCCTAGAACCGCTCGGCCACAGCGGCCGGTGATCCAACGGAACTATATAGATAATATTGCTCTTAGGGGTGCTGATGATAAGGCCCGAACAAAGTAACCGTGGAGCTGATTGTTATTTTTCCTCCTGCGATCTGCCAGGGTATATTGCCAGAAACAGGCAGAACATAACATACCCAAACATTCTGTCTGCTGTTCTGCGCACCCCCGACGGTTCGGGTGTCTCTGCCTCAAAAGTAGACAAATTTTCCGCACCAATGTCTGAAACAGAAATCTGCAGTAGTGAAGTAGGCAGTGAGTATGGACCAGACGATGCTTCCGATGCTTCACACATCCCCAGGCCTTTGACTCAAGCAAAACTGAATGATCTAGCTCATGATCTTGGGCTCTCGAAGAAATGAGCAAAAGCTCGAGTGGACGGAGTGGGCAGCGGCCTGCCATTCTATATTGTGGTGGCAGAGGGCGCGCATGGTACAGAGCAGCTGGAGGTGTGGCTCAGCGGGCGCGCATCACTGGGTCCGCCACATCCCTCGCTACTGCTATCAGTGGCAGACAGAAACCTGCAATTCTGTTACCAACTTAAAGACGCTCGTGCGGTTGTATCAGTTCATGATACCACAGTTTGGTGTACAATTTTCTAATTTACATCATGTTAACGTTTGTTTATAAGCAATTGGCTTGTAAGAGATACCTAAAATTGACAATATTGCAATAGTTAGTAATTTCTAACAGTGAATGTATTATTATTTTACTTAAAACATCTTGAAATAATTTTGTGTTAAGACTACTGCATTTTTATGTTGAGTGTTACACTGATCTTTGTATTATAAAAAAAATCCTGACATGATTGCAGGTTGGAATTCAGCACACCTGAAATATATTAAGACACATTTGAAAGTTTCTGCAGTGTTCTGAAAGTGAAAATTTGTTTCCCAGCCTTATTGTACAACAGTAAGAGGAACGCTTAGTTAGATAAATAGGGTAATGTACTTATAGTGCTACCTCTATGGAAGGAAGTTCGAGTTGCTGACAAGACTACGCTGTTTTGAAGTGGCTGCTTGGTTAGAAGGTTCTATCCTGTTGATAGACAATCTGGAACCGCACGACCGCTACGGTTAAAGGTTCGAATCCTGCCTCGGACATAGATGTGTGTGATGTCCTTAGGTTAGTTAATTTTAAGTAGTTCTAAGTTCTAAATGGCTGATGACCTCAGATGTTAAGTCTCACAGTGCTCAGAGCCATTTGAACCATTTTTGAAACTCAGGTAGTTTGAGTACGAAGTAATTCGCAGACCAGGAAAGAAGCAAGGAAAAATAGAGTGGCTTAGTAGAAAAATAGCTGTAATAATAGCCCTAGGTCACGACCTTGGCGAATAGCAAACAGCTCACAGCGCTGATAACTGAGGAATCAGTATGGCCAACAAAAGTGGTTTACTTCTTTAAAGTCAGTACCGCCATTAGACTGGTTTTTTATTTGTAGTGTTACGTTTACACGATCATGATTTCGGCTTTACAATGCCATCAACAAGTGTTTTAATGTTATAAAGTGCCTAAGATGGCACACTGTCGTATTTAAAATACACTATTAGACACCATTAGACAATGTGTTAGAAGGTTCTGTTGATACACGAGCTGGAAATTGAAACACAGGCGCTTAGACAATGCGTCTAATAGTGTGTTTTAAATACGACAGTATGCCATCTCAGGCACTGTATAACATTAAAACACTTGATAATGGCATTGTAAAACTAAAATCATGATCGTGTAAATGTAACACTGCAAATAAAAAAACAGTCTAATGGCGGTACTGACTTTAAGGAAATCTATTATGACTGTGGCCCCACATTATGAAAAAAAAAAAATATTAAAAGTGGTTTAGCATGCACGATGGACTATCATGTAGAGAGACGAAACTGAAAGAGTGAGTGTGTCAACCAAGCCGAAACTAAAAATGTTACGTGGTCTACGAGGAATGGATGGTCGCATTTTATTGGGCCATGGGGGATGTCAGGCACAGAATCAGAGAGTGGCAAAAGATGAGAAGATGAGCGAGGAAGTATATATTATGATGGTAATGAACAGGTCTATGTGTAATATAAAGGGAGATGACAGTTCTGATAATCTTGTAGGACTGGTGCGCTGTGGTTGGGAAATAAGTACAAAAGGGAGTTATGGTAGAATGAGGACTGGGTAGTAGGAATGAGAAAGCAGGAGGGCTATTTCCGTTCTGCAGTAGAGCTCAGCAAATAATAACGAATACACTGTTCAAAAATCACAATAGGCAGAGGTATACTTGGATAGGAGTCAGGGAGCTAACAAGTGGGATTACATCGTGGTGAGTCCGGAATTAGTTTCTGTTAATAGTTAGCAACATGTGCCTTACTATTTCAAGCACCATTTCCTTCCACACACTAAATCTGCATGAATGGGACAATGCGGAAGCGATATTAAATATCATGTCCTTTAACACTCCTGCAGCTAATTTTACACCTACGAAATTTCCAAACAGTGTATAATTCTAGTTGTCCTATCACCAGAAAATTAATTATGACTTCATTAAAATCTCTGCAGTCAATAATTTAAAGACTATTAGCGATTGACTGCAAGTGTAGCGTATGGTCTCAAGGACACTGTATTTCCATGAACTACAAATTATTAACTTTTGGCAGAGAACTAAATTGCTTATCATCGGATACTTACGGCTCGAATGGACAACTGGGACGTTTAATAACTGCATGAAAATACTTTATTTCCCGGTGGGCAGTCTCACGGGGTATGTACGATGCAACTAAGAGATAGAAACATTTAACGATAGCACAGCCGCGCTGGTAACGCAACGTCGATGAACGCTGTGTCCAGTTAATAATTAATGACGGCAATATCCACTTTCTCCATTACTTAATTGCGCTTGGCTCATAAGATAATACGGTCGGTGGTGCATCAAGGTCGGTTCGAGGTCAGGACGAGCCCAGTGGCTGACCACCCAAGAGACGCATGTGCAAGTAGATGCCTGTGTGAAGCCCGAAGGCGTAACTGAAAGAGTATTACCTTCTTAAATATTTGTTGTCCATTTTGTGACCCGCCTACTCGTTGAATATGGGGAGCATATTCCTATGCACCTGCTTTCTCGGATCGCTAGACGACAATTCAAGCAAATCGTATTAATGAATTTTTAGTAGAGTAAGATAAATGATAATACTTAAGTTTGAGAATTTACAATGGTGTGTCGCAAGCAGTGGGCGACAGACAAAATAAGAAAATCTCTTCAGTATACGCAGCTCCTAATACAAGTGAAACAATACAGTTCCTAAGTCAGTGATGTAGCTCTCGTAGAACGGCTAGTCTTCAACTAGGCCGCGGCCAGGCGGCTCGGCGCTTATGATCTCTTCGCCTAGAGGCCGCTGCTGTCTCGGTGTCTTCCTAGAGAGGGATCGATCAGGGTACTATTGGCTGGGATCTTCTTCACAGCCCTGTCTGTTGTACCGTTCCTCAAAGTTGTGCCGGCTCTTAACTTTTATGTACAACAGCTGTTGCTTCGACGTTCAGGCAGCAGTGTGGGCATAGTTGGCGGTAGTGTACCGCCGTGGAGTGTTCCGATCAGTACTTGACATGCAGTTGGTCGAGGCTGGTTACCTCGCTTGCGTTCGCGCTCCGCCTCGTCCACGTCCACTGAGGCTTCTGGGAAGCGACTGCCCGGGCATCCATGGACCAAGGAAGGCGTCTACCAGCTATGCTCAGAGTGCGCCATGGAAGTCTGACACAGGAACAGACGCGAGTGGCAGCAGTGGCTCGACCACACGATGACGCACGACGATCTGCTCCCAGGCCCTATTGGTTAGGCCTCCAGAATGCTTGCGAGACGGTGACGGCCACAATTCCCCATCGGTCTCTACTCGGTAGTTGACGTCACAGCTCACAGAGACGAAGTCCCTCTAGGCATGCCTTGCCAATCCGTATAAAACAGAAAGCAATGAGACGAGCAGAGCGTCGACTGTGAGAGATCCTTCCTCTGGAAAGGGGTCCAACACATCTATCGTTTTGCTTTTGCCAATTGATCATAGCTTCTGGTCGCTTCAGGATTTCACATCTTTACCTTTCAGGCACTCATTTCTTCTGTGTTAGTTGAGTTATGTGACTGCTCAAATTACGTGCTAGAGAAACTAAATTGCAATTTAACCACAGCTACTCAAAGGAGATAGGAAGCTAGGGATTTTTGCGGATGGACAATTTCGTGGTTGGAACATAATTTTAACTTCAACTACAGGACTAATTTCATAATGAAAAAATTACAAATGAGAATAACAATATGAAAATATAATTAGGACCTTTGGCCTCTTAAGAAATATACAACTGTCTGTAAGCAGAACAACTATGTGATTGGATCATGAATTAATATAACAAACAGTATTTCAAAAATAATAATTAGAGCTGATTACAAAAGGATCACAGACAGTCACCACCATAAGCAGACTATTAAGTTAATTGCTTTCGTAACCAAAATTTACACAACACTAATGGTTCAGCTTGAGTTACTTAGGAAAAGATCTCGTCCGTCCCGGCTGACAGGTCGGATACTTAACAGAAGGATGGAAGCGTGGCTTGTACACGTTGGTACTCGGAACAAACGAGCAGGAAGAAACCGCCAAGAAATTTCGAAGATGATCAGGCTGCAAGCCAGGACAGAAAACATGCCGAACACACACACGATCTCAGTCTGCCCGCCAAGGCGACAAACCACAGCTGCCCCACATACCAGACAATTTCACGCGGCAGACAAATGCAACTCGTGATTCACCTTTTTCTAGACCATGCAAGGCTTACTAACTACGTGACTGGCTGTAACGTGACTGAAAACCAAACTGAGACGTTTACCGAATCAAAGAACAATTAAAATTACACTGTCTTGACAAAAGCTCTGGACCTGATATTAATAGAAAGTCTAACCAAAACGGGGCGAAGAGCACACTAATTAACGTACTGCATTAAATTAACGCTGCAAGGAAGCTTCAAAACAAGCAGAAAAACTCTAAACTTCACAAGTTCAGTATAACACGTAACTTATCTCCGGCAGGTGCATCAAGCCACCGTAAGTTTCACAAATATTCACAGGTTAACTTCAGAATATGAATCATAGGTAACTTCACGCTTCCAGTTACGCGATGAAGAGATGTCCAGTATGAGATGACGGACTCGCCACCGTTTCGCACGCAGACACGTCGACTAATCAGTACCGTACACCCGGCGTGTGACAAAACGGCGAGGACGGCGAGGTCCAGGCACAGCCAATAGAGACGACGGCAAGCTTTCAAAACATGTTGCCTCGTTGAATGCCGACTGGAGAGAGAGCCCGGTCACACTCCAAGCCGGAAAACCAAAGGCGGAACCGTCAGAGATACAAGACCAGACGAGTGTCGATATCAGGCACTCAGGGGGATCCGAACTAGCGCCACTCGCGACGGCTCATCAGTAAACGGAATAGTTACGCTTCCCTCCGGCTAAAGCCTTCGTGTGACGCTTTGCACAGTACGTATCTACATTTACATCCACAATCCGCAAGACACCGTAAGACGTGTGGCGGAGGGTACCCTGTACCATTACTAGTCTTCTCTTTTGAGTTCCGCTCGCAGACGGAGCGAGGGAAAATCGACTATCTGTGTGTGTCCATATGAGCCCTTTCTTCTCGTATCTTATCTTCGTGGTCCTTACGTGAAATATATGTTAGCGGCACTAGGTTCGTTCTGCAATCAGCTTCAAATGTCGGTTCTCAGTTTCTTTTCAGTAGTGTTCCTCGAAAAGAACATCACCAAGGATTCCCATCTGAGTTCCCGAAACATCTCCAAAGCACTTACGTGCTCTTCGAACCTACCGGTAACTAATATAGCAGCCCGTCTCTGAATTGCTTCGATGTATTCTTTCAACCCGACCTATTACTGGTCAAAAACACTCTAGAAGTATCCAAGAATTGTTAGCACTGGCATTCTACATGCTGTCTCTTGTACAGATGAATCACACTTTTCTATAATCCTAACCGAAGTCGATTATTCGCCTTCTGTACCACAATCCGCACGAGCTCGTTCCATTTCGTAACGCTGTGTAACTATGCCCAGATATTTCAGCGACGTGACTTTATCAAGCAGGGCACTACCAACGCAATATCCGAACATTAAGCGTTTGTTTTTTCTATTCATCCACATTAACTTAATTTTTCTACGATTAGAGCCAGATGTCAGTCATCACACAAATGGAAATTTTGTCTAAGT
Source organism: Schistocerca piceifrons (assembly GCF_021461385.2). Taxonomy (NCBI): domain Eukaryota; kingdom Metazoa; phylum Arthropoda; class Insecta; order Orthoptera; family Acrididae; genus Schistocerca; species Schistocerca piceifrons. Next base: position 2,965,743 of record NW_025728290.1, read on the forward strand.
AATCTTCTGTCACTTATCTTCGACACCTTCCCTTACATCACAGCATTGTCAGCAAACAATAGCAGAATGTGAGACCTTAGTTTCTCCCGGCGTATACAATGTTCAGGTAACTTACACGAATGTAGCCGATTTACGCCTTCGATAACCACCAATATTTCGACAAGACACCCTGCCATTTTCAGCGCAAAACTGCAGCAAGTATGTGCTGTTCAAGAGAGTGTAAAACTTCAGTTTCACAGAAACTCTATAAAAATAGCACACACACACACACACACACACACACACACACACACACACACACGCTGTATAGCGGCATCACAAACCAAAGGTGACCTAATTATGGATAGTGAAATTAGTAATCAACCACTGAGGGAGCAGAAACATTGTCCCTCTGCTTTTTGGCAAGTGAGAGAGCAGGATTTTCATGCACCACTGAAACAAAAACTACGGTCTCTGCTTATAAGCCTACTTGTTAAAGTAATTTCAACAGCTTCCTTAAAAACACTATCCCGATAGCTAGTAGTGCACGCAAGAATATTCGTGTTGCAATATTCCATAGGATGACGGGAGTCAAGAGAATGTTCTGCGATGGCGGATTTACTCGGTTGCTGTAAGCGTCTGTGCCACTTATGCTCAGTACACGCGTCGTCCACAGTCCTGGTAGTCTGACCAATACACGACATGCCACAACTACAAGGAATACAGTATACACCCGCCTTACACAAATCAAGGTCATCATTTACGCAACCAAAGGGACCCTGATCGTAGATGGTGATCGAAAAACACACTTCACATGATATTTCCGCAAAGTACGACCAACCCCGTTTGATATGCTCCTTCTGTAAGCATAAAGGCAGCAGACTTCGATGCTTCCTCGGTATTGTCATCACAGCGCACAGTTGGTCGAGAGCTCAAAGCACGTCTAACCTGTCAACAACGTCACAGGGTGCATTCCCTTCTGTTATTTGAACATTGTATACGCCAGGAGAAACTAAGATCTCACATTGTTTACCTCTACGGGGAAAACACGTATCGTTGGTCGCAGCAGTTGAGTACGATTGCAATGTGCGTTGTCGTTATTACTGAGGTGTTGCGGTCAAAATATTGTTCCCACGTTTGCAAAAACTTATGCTTCATATTAATTCTCCTGCTGCCAATAGCGTCGAGTAACGTGCTGACGTAACTCTTACTTGCGAAAGGATCCATTACGCTCGTCAACAGTTGGATTTTGTTTTGATGGAACTGTTTTGGTTTGCTTCTAAAATTTCAGATTTTTCCTTAGGGTTGGGTGAACGGTGCTTTGTGGTCGCAGTTTGACAGGGAATTTCATTCTGTGACTGCCTGGCATTTGGCGAAGATTGAACGTGCCCTTGGCTCGGAGTCTAATACTGTTTCTCGATGTTCTGTGATAAATATCACAGAGAAAGCTTAATCCGTGCAAGGGTAAGGTTTAAATTTCGAACGGACTCCCAAGCGTTGGACAGTTGTCGATTTTATTAGTTTTATTGAACAGGCTCTTTGTAAACTGTTTCCTGATGTTGCAGAAGTGTCTAGGAGGGAGATGTGTCCTGTATTCAGTGGGGCACGTCCACGGAAGAGTAATATCACATAGGCAGAGAGGGCTGTTTTATGTGCATTCAGTGCTGATACGGATATTGTTACTTCACTTGCGGACAAGGGCACTGCTACTGTTGTTTTGGACAAGCGAGATTATGTTCAAAAGATGCAGTGTTTACTGTCTGATTCAACGTCTCGCAGGATCGGTACTGATCCCATGAAATGTGTTGAGAGGAATACTAACAGCCTCCCGAAGAAAGTTGCTTATCACAGAAGACCATGAAGACTCTCAATTCTTATTGTGCTGTTTACTTTCCTAAGGTCCACAAGGAAGGGGTTCATCGTTGTCCGATTGTGAGTGACATGGGTGTTCCGCTATATCGTATAGCAAAACACCTTGCAACCCTGTTGAGTCCTATAGTAGATCGATGTGGGCTCCATATTAAAAACTCGGAGGATTTCTTAAGTATCTTAGATGGAGCCCGTTTGAATTATTCTGACATTATAGTAAGATTTGATGTGATCTCTTTCAGCAATCGCGTTCCTGTGTCTGATTCGTTGCAGTTGACTGAGGTTAAGTTTGGCGCTGATTTAAAGAACCAATTTCGACATGTGTTGAAATTCACTTACTTTTTAGTCAACGACCAATAATACGAGCAGACAAAGGGAGTTGCGACTGGAAGAACGTTGTCACATAATTGCGAGTTTGTTTATGAAATATTTAGAGAAACGTGCCTTGGAATTACCAGCTTTGAAACCTGCGTGTTTTTATCGGATATGTAGACGATACATTTATTGTTTGGCATCAAGACACTGAGAATTTGAACGACATTTTAGAACACCCGGATTCCATCCAGGAGAATATTAGTTTCACGATGGACATGGAAAAGAATGTATGCCATCCGTTCCTTCATGTGTTGGTGAGGTGGAAGGTGGATGGTACGTTGGGACACGCTGTTTATGGGGCGCCTACTCACACTGATTTGTATCTATAGTCTGACAGTTGTCACCACTCGGCTTAGTTGCAGGGGTACTTCGTACCTCGGTTCACAGGTTGTCATCTCGCATCATGACAGTTTGTCAGCTGAGATAGGGCATCTCAGTCACCTTTCGTCAGAATAGTTACAGTGAAAGAAAGATTAGACGAGTATTGCGCTATCGACCAATTGTGCACCGGATGAATGATGATAATACCGACGTGGCACCAAAATCTACTGCCTTTTTGCCATAAACAGGGAATATTTCGAGCAGGATTGGTCTTATTTTGCTTAAATATCGCTTGAAATGTGTTGTTGGACCACCATCTACGATCAGGGTCCCTTTGGTTGCGTAGAGGATAATCTTGGTTTGTGCAAGGCTGGTGTCTACCGTATTTCTTGCAGTTGTGGCTTGTCATGTGTAGGTCAGTTTGCCAGGACCGTGGAGGACCGATGTCTTGAACATAAGTGGCGCACACGCTTACAACAGCCGAGAAAATCCGCCATTCCAGAACATTCTCTTGACGCCGGCCATCCTATGGAATATAGGACACTGGTATGAACTGCCAGCTGTTGGGATAGTGTTATTAAGGAAGCTGTTAAAATTAAATTAGCAAGTAACATTAAAAATAGAGACGATGGTTTTTGTTTCAGTTCTCATGGAAGCCTGGTCTCTAGCTTGTTGAAATGAGAGTGACGGAGATTATGCAACCACCAGTTGATTACTGATTTTACTGTGGATAATTTCTGACGTCGGTCATCCTTGGTTTGTTATGGCGCTAGTGTCTGCTATGTGTGTGTGTGTGTGTGTGTGTGTGTGTGTGTGTGTGTGTGTGTGTGTGTGTGTGTGTTTTATCTTTACGCAGTTTCTGTGAAAATCCACGTTTTACACTCGCCCGCACACCACTTACTTGCTGCACTTTTGCTTTGAAAATGGTATGGCATGCTCCTGTTGGAATATCGGCGGTTGCCTTCCCGTAGTTATTTGAAAACCGCATATTGCTGTCTACCATGTCCACCAGATCACCTTTGTAGACAGACTATAACTGCGGTGCTATCACATTTACCTGGGGCACTCCTGAGTATAACATTATCTCTTATGAAAACTGGGTTCTGTTACTTAAGAAGTCTTCGAGCCATTCACATATCTGGAAATCTTCAATTAGACTCTTTATTCTAAAACCTTATTTGCATAAACTCATTTCAGAGAACTCGTATTCTTACCAGGACACATTTCTTCTAAATTAGTTTTTGTACACTAATACCTTACAATGATTTTTGATATACCACTTACAAGCAAACTATAATTCACACTCTCCTGCATCCTTCCTCACTTAACAAGTCATTCCTTACTCTAAATCATTTCTTAATCATCCTTACTTCTATAAATAAATCGTTCTACTAATATCTGATTCACAGGTAATTCAGGAGGGGCAACTCAAAGCATAACCCGAAACAGCACATCGATGGAAAATGTGACACTTATAGTCAGTACAGTCTGTCGTTGCTTTTCACGATACTGTTCTACATGTTGAAACATGTACTCCACAGTAATTTGTTCCTTTTGCAATGCTACGAATTCGTCTATCGAATGTAGGAGGTCTTGATTTAATGTCTCATTTAGGATAGCCAGGCTCTATTCCAGAATGGAACACATTTGGCCAAGACAAATTACATTGTGCTAGAATTACGATAGTCGTTCTTGTGACAATAGCTGATAGAATATCATACCCATTAAGACACTGCTTGCACAATTGGATAACATTCCTGCCTTGTCGTAGGTCAATTGTTGTCATACTGTGGTCGAGCGAACTAGGCGCTGCAGTCTGGAACCGCGCGGCCGCTACGGTCGCAGGTTCGAATCCTGCCTCCGTCATGGATGTGTGTGATGTCCTTAGGTTAGTCAGGTTTTAGTTCTAAAATATAGGGGACTGATGACCTCAGAAGTTAAGTCCCATAATGCTCAGAGCCATTTGAACCATTTTTGCTCTCCTACTCCTGGCTTCTTTCGTTTTCTGACAATTCTCCTTTCTCCACATCTTGTTGCAGCTCCATGAAAATTTCCTGTAAGCTTCGTATTTCACTTCTTACTAATTTAATTTCAACGTCCCCCAGTGACTACTAATTCGTACAACTTTTTGCTTAGCAAATAAAATTCCAGTTTCCTGCTACTCGTTCTAGAGCATCCATCAACCATATCTCGTAGAGATGCAGAATCATTGGGATTACGTCACTCATACTGGGTGCTCTTAGAAGTACCCCACCTGAGAGAAAAAAAATTCGTGTCGCTGTCCTCCCCGTTTCAAAAGAACGTGCGGACTCCAGTCACCATCTTAATCACATAGCTCGACAATATCTTAAATTCTATCACTATAAATTACAGCGTTACTAACAAAGAAAAAGGAGAAGTCCCAAAAACACAACAGTCAACAATAACAAAATAAACAGCAGTAAAACCAGAAAGTATCAAAATAATAACACACAAAATAAATTATTCCACATACTATTGACAAAAAAATTCCCAAACTCAAGTTAGTTATTCTGTGATGTGATCTGAGTGCATTTGGCACATTCTATATCCTTTTATCACTGACTTTTGATCTTTTTACTTTCGTCTTGGATTTAGTATCCTGCTCTGGCGATGTCGATGGTACTCATAGTAAATCGTCTACAGCTCCTTTGAACGACTTTATGTGTACTACATCCACAATGAAGATTTTCGTAGGCTGTTTCAACATGATGTTGACATTGGAGCTTATCTCCTTGACCAATTATTGTCCCTAATACAGGTTCGATTTCTTCGTCTTGCCCTTAGGTAAGGATTCTTCAATAAAACCTATTGTTCTGTTCTATATTGAGGCAACTTACTCACATACTGTTTCATCTGCTCTTGTCACTCGACCACTTACTTTCTACCAAACATCATGCAACATGTTTGCTAATCTTTTAACTTAGTCTCTGTTTTATCCCATTTTAGGGTTCACTTTGTCGTAGTATAACATTACTTTCCTAGCATACAGTACTTTCCAGGGTGATAGCCCAGTATTATTGGGAAATTTGCAGTTGTACACAGACACGGAAAATGAGAGACAGATGTCCTCATCATTATCATGTAGGTTTGCATAATAACTCAACATTTTTGAAATTGTAGGGTGAACATGTTTCATACCCTCATTCAACTGTGGGTGGGAATTGCTAGTCCTAAGTTTATGAATATGTACTAAATGGCAAAGCTATTTCATCAGATTGGACACAAAGTTAGTGCACTGCCCTGTGATCATTGTATTGGGAACATCGAATTTTAATAGTCAATAGTTCACCTTTCCCTGTGCCATTGTATTAGCCCATTGATCTGGTATTGCAATCATTGCGACATAACGTGGAAGGATCTGTTACAGTGAGCGTATAATAGGTATAATTGATGTTCAGTTGTGTGGTTCAAGAATATCGAGACCTACCATTGTATTAGCCCATTGATCTGGTATTGCAATCATTGCGACATAACGTGGAAAGGATCTGTTACAGTGAGCGTATAATGGGTATAATTGATGTTCAGTTGTGTGGTTCAAGAATATCGAGACCTACCATTGAAAAAGGTTTATACGTGTGCACCAATTTAGAGGTAACTTTAGCTATTTAAAATCTATGTGGTGCACACACAGTATGCAGTTTTTGATATATTATCAGTGTATTGTATTTCTGTTTTCCACCTAAATTGTTAGTCTGTGCATCGATGAGTTGCTATCTGTCCTCCATGACCTGACAGAAGATGGTCATGTGGTAGCTACAGTGCTTCATCTTTGAAAGCCGCAGGCACCATCACTTATGATCTTCACTTTGTAATTGTCTGTAGCGAGCCTTCATGTTTTGCAAGCTGTGACAGTGTCTGAAATATTTTATGGTCGACATCAGCTGTCTGTGCACTTGTGCTTTCTACTTGGTTTATGCATTGTCTCATATTTGAATTCATTTAATTTCAGAGCACAGTGTGTCAATCCACTTGATTGTTCTTTTAACCCCAGTAGACAGATCAGTACAGCGTGGTCTGTTACTACCTTGAAATTTCTTCTGTGGAGGTGACAGTAGAAGTATGTAATACCAAAGATGACAGCCAAGTCCCTTTTTCTATGAGGCAACAATTTCGTCCTGCTTTATTAAGGCTCGACATATATGCCACAGGGTGTGCCTTACCAACTACACTTTGGCTTAGAAGATGTCCAATTGTTAAATTTCTTGCATCACTTGATAAAACAATCCCTTCTTCAAAATTTGGAAACATACCAGACGCAACATTCATGCTTGTTTACAGTAATCAGTTCCAATCTGACAGTTGGTAGATCATTTAAAACTTTACTCCTACTTTTAAAAATGGTTTGACCACTCAGCAATTTTGACAAAAGTCTGACCAGTTTTAGATAATAACAACAAAAGCGAAGTAATGATTATTGCTCTTTCTCGTCTGTGCTCGAAAGAAATCGTGTACTGTAGAAATTAAATGCACGTAGCTTTTCACACTTTCTTGACCAGTTTTGCGCCCCAGATAATTCTCCCCTGTCAGTGCTAACTTCCTTTCATTCGCACTCAGTGTCAAACATACTGTACATACCCTCTTGAAAACCTGCGCCAATTACTGTGCATGTTCCTCCATGGTTTTTTTTATTATTTTTAACGCAGTAATGTCATGGAGACAAATCATGCAGTGTTCTGGTGTTAATCCTCATAATACTCCATCCGAGAATCTTTTGAAAGTGGCTGGCACATTTATTAAACCAAACAGCTTTCTATACTACACTCCTGGAAATGGAAAATAGAACACATTGACACCGGTGTGTCAGACCCACCATACTTGCTCCGGACACTGCGAGAGGGCTGTACAAGCAATGATCACACGCACGGCACAGCGGACACACCAGGAACCGCGGTGTTGGCCGTCGAATGGCGCTAGCTGCGCAGCATTTGTGCACCGCCGCCGTCAGTGTCAGCCAGTTTGCCGTGGCATACGGAGCTCCATCGCAGTCTTTAACACTGGTAGCATGCCGCGACAGCGTGGACGTGAACCGTATGTGCAGTTGACGGACTTTGAGCGAGGGCGTATAGTGGGAGGCCGGGTGGACGTACCGCCGTATTGCTCAACACGTGGGGCGTGAGGTCTCCACAGTACATCGATGTTGTCGCCAGTGGTCGACCTGGGACCGGACCGCAGCGACGCACGGATGCACGCCAAGACCGTAGGATCCTACGCAGTGCCGTAGGGGACCGCACCGCCACTTCCCAGCAAATTAGGGACACTATTGGTCCTGGGGTATCGGCGAGGACCATTCGCAACCGTCTCCATGAAGCTGGGCTACGGTCCCGCACACCGTTAGGCCGTCTTCCGCTCACGCCCCAACATCGTGGAGCCCGCCTCCAGTGGTTTCGCGACAGGCGTGAATGGAGGGACGAATGGAGACGTGTCGTCTTCAGCGATGAGAGTCGCTTCTGCCTTGGTGCCAATAATGGTAGTATGCGTGTTTGGCGCCGTGCAGGTGAGCGCCACAATCAGGACTGCATACGACCGAGGCACACAGGGCCAACACTCGGCATCATGGTGTGTGGAGCGATCTCCTACACTGGCCGTACACCACTGGTGATCGTCGAGGGGACACTGAATAGTGCACGGTACATCCAAACCGTCATCGAACCCATCGTTCTACCATTCCTAGACCGGCAAGGGAACTTGCTGTTCCAACAGGACAATGCACGTCCGCATGTATCCCGTGCCACCCAACGTGCTCTAGAAGGTGTAAGTCAACTACCCTGGCCAGCAAGATCTCCGGATCTGTCCCCCATTGAGCATGTTTGGGACTGGATGAAGCGTCGTCTCACGCGGTCTGCACGTCCAGCACGAACACTGGTCCAACTGAGGCGCTAGGTGGAAATGGCATGGCAAGCCGTTCCACAGGACTACATCCAGCATCTCTACGATCGTCTCCATGGGAGAATAGCAGCCTGCATTGCTGCGAAAGGTGGATATACACTGTACTAGTGCCGACATTGTGCATGCTCTGTTGCCTGTGTCTATGTGCCTGTGGTTCTGTCAGTGTGATCATGTGATGTATCTGACCCCAGGAATGTGTCAATAAAGTTTTCCCTTCCTGGGACAATGAATTCACGGTGTTCTTATTTCAATTTCCAGGAGTGTATTATTAATGAAACCATGGGACTGTAATTGCTCTCCTGAACCAGTTTTCCAGAACTAATTCCATCTGGTAGTAATTACTTTTTAAATTCATCATATTGCATTGACTTAAGCTCTCAAAGTCTCCATTAGACCTGATATAGTGGATGCATCGATGAAGGTTGTTGCATTGAGGTTCCTGCAGTGACAGAAAAATCTTATACCATCTGAGGACTTCTTTTAGGATGATTACATTAGGTTCACCACAGAGGCAATCACTTTATTCAATAACGCCATCAGCGAACTGCTGGTTGATAAGTTTTTCTTTCATGTGGTACAAGTGTTTTGGGACTCTTTACGATTTCCTCTACAGCAGAGTGTTATTTCCTATTTGGTTTCTATGTTATGTGATAGGTGTAATCGATAATGGCCTTCCAGTATTACATAGATCTGTAAATAACGATAGCAAAACTTCCGTTGCTACACTGTCGCTTTATTCCAAATACTGTACATTTAAATGTAATATAGTTGCCTTGATGGCTCATCTGTGGGGTACATCTGTGGACAAGATGTCCCCCAGGTATATGCAGACCATTCTTTTGTAGGATATCTAAGTTTGCGACTAGTAAACCCTTTGTCAGACTTACCTTCTCTGTGCCAAAATATCTAGTCACTGGGACTATGTAATCACTGTCTCTTTCCAATAAGTTAACTATGCTTCAACGTACAAAACAGTGTGACTTATTTAGCTATTCATTGCTTTACAATGGCTCTATAGTATTTATAGAATAAAAATCCGCTTCTGTTGACTGTAATTACTTAATTTATCTTACCACTGATTTCAAAGCATGAAGCTTCAGGTGCCACAGCCGCCATGGTCAGTTGGCTTCTCGACCATCTGCCCTAACATTTCCCTTTCATGGTGTCCGACACTGTGATTTCAGACCCTATGCTACCATGTGCTTTCTTGTCATGGGTGTGTCCTTCGCGACTGACTGGCTCAATGGCTACACATATATGTTCCCATAATTACTTGGTGGCACCTGAAGATGATGCTCAGCTTCAAAACCAGTCAGGGAATAAATTAAGGAAGTACAGAATATGAAGCAGATTTTTATTCTTTAAATATGTCCCACTGTTGCGAATGTCCACCTGATTGCCGCGCTGGGTAGCCTCGCGGTCTAAGGAAAGTTGCCACGGTTCGCGCAGCCACCCCTCGCCAGAGGGTCGAGCCCTCCTCGGGCATGGGTGTGTATGTGTGCGTGTAGTCCTTAGCTGAAGTTAGATTACGTAGAGTGTAAGCATACGGACTGATGACCTTAGCAGTTTGGTCCCATAGGAACTTACCACAAATTTCCAAAAATTTCCTTGATCAGATATTTTGGCTGTACAGTGATACTTTGCTTCTAAAGTTAGTACCCACTCCCACCCTGACTAAGTAACCTGCAGCTCTTGGTAGTTCATCATGCTGAATTGACGTTTAGTTAAAGTGTCTGGAGTTTATTTGCCACCACCTTCATGACTGATTAACATTATGGCGATGTTGCACTCGCAGTAGTCATGCCCAGTGGAAGATATATTCCACTGAGTTTTATTTCATTTTTTTATTTTGCACATCTAGTTCCATGATACAAAATTCAGGGGCAAATAGATGTGGTCAAGGAACATGTCGGTACATGAAATTACAACAGAAAAGTGACAATATATAAAATAAAATCTTTATGAATCCTAAGAAGGCGAGGAGCTGTAAGTTTATCTAAACTAAGTCAACAATCTAATACCGAAATTAGCTTAACTCTTGAGGGAACTCCTCGACAGAATAGGAACAATGACCCACTGGGAAACTCTTCAGTTTAGATCCGAAAGTTTGTGGATTACTGGTGTGGTTTTTGAATTCTTTTGGTGGCTAGATGCACTAGGCAGTTGCAAGCCTTTGCGCACAGGAGTCAAGTAGGTGTGATCCAAAATCCAAATGCAGACTGTGAAACGTCCCCTTCGAAAAATTTATGAATTACTGTGATGGAAAACCTCTTACGTTATTTGCTTTTCAAACAGCTGAGCAAAACTGAACGTACTCAGACATTACTCTCTTTACTTATTCTGATCATCACTAAAATGACACACAGTATTTTTAGCGCAACGCAATCTGACTTTCAATAATCTCTACAAAAGAATGGCCCTGACTGACAATAACCTATATACCTTTCATGAATCACTTAGCTCACAAAAATCTTCGTTACCGAACTACTGCAATACAGCGAGCGCCAATACTGCCAGCGAAATAAAAGATTCTAACTACTGAAGGCGCTAACTACTGATAGGCATAGTCAGCAAATGAAAGATTTTGATACGGAACAAACAATGTATTTACCTTAATAGTGCTCAAAAGTCATAATATATATATATATCAGTTCATGGCATTCAGTCTTACAAATTTACCGTCTCTCATGGACACACGTCCAGATCATCCACTCTCAAAACTCCGCCATCCTCTCCCCACATCCACCACTGCTGGCGGCTCACCTCCAACTGCGCAACGCTACGTGCGGTTCACATCCAGCTGCCCAACACTACAATAGCAAACAACAATGCAAACCAGCCACAGACTGCACACAGCACAGCCAGTGAATTTCATACAGAACGCTATGTGGCGTTACCAGCATAAAAACCTAAACAGCCTAATTACACCTGGATTTCTGCCTAGTACTAACTGAGTGAAAACTGCAAATTCCTGGAAAAAAGCTGATATTGTTAACAAGGAACGATATTAAAGAATATATGTATTGAGAGGTCAGTATCAAAATACCCACACTAATGAACAATGGTGGAGAAGAGGTTTGCGATACAGAATGAGCTAATGTTCTCTGCTACATCACATTTCCCGGTTTTGTCGTTTGATCAGCACTTTTCGTTGCCTCAAGTCTTACAACTTTACCTTTCAGACGCTGTTTCCTGTTGTCGTAGTAAGTTGAGTAGTTACTCTTGCATCCTACTTGTGCTTTCTTGTGACACTTTGTGCTGTCACTATTATGACGATATCCCTCCGTCGCCACAATGTCATTTTGATATGTTCCTGGTGTCGTTACTCAGCTTGTTCGGGGTATCACAATAGCTTCTCTGTTAACCGAAGTAAATAAATTACAATGATCATCCGGAAAAAAGTATTACAATGAAATTTGTTATAGTTTTGTAAATGTATGTAACAATCCATGTAGCTGAGTAGAGAAAATAACAGGTCTAATTTTAGCTGTTAATAATCTGATATGTGGAACAGATTACGTTCAAACTTGTTTCGCTAATCCATACAAGGCCTGCATCTGATGAAATGAAGAATCTAGAGTTATTTTCAAAAAGATTTTAGCTACTTATTTACATAACAACCGATCTAAAATGGATACCACTGGTTATTGTTTCAGTCATTATTATTGAAGTTGGTTTGATAGATTCACGTTGGGTTTCAGCTAGACTGTTAATTTTATCATCACAAATCATGGATGATCTGCATTATACATGAGCCGGAGTGGCCGAGCGGCTCTAGGTGCTACAGTCTGAAACCGCGCGACCGCTACGGTCGCAGGTTTGAATCCTGCCTCGGGCATGGATGTGTGTGATGTGCTTAGGTTAGTTGGGTTTAAGTAGTTCTAAGTTCTAAGGGACTGATGACCTCAGCAGTTAAGTTCCATAGTGCTCAGAGCCATTTGAACCGTTTTTTTTTTTTTTTTTGCATTATACATGATATCTAAGCCTGCTGCCGGGCGGGGTAGCCGTGCGGTCTTAGGCACCTTGTCATGGTTCGCTCGGCTCCGCCCGTCGGAGGTTCGAGTCCTCCCTTAGGCATGGGTGTGTATGTTGTCCTTAGCGTAAGTTAGTCTAGGTTAAATTGAGCAGTGTGTAAGCCTAGGGCTCGATGACCTCAGCAGTTTGGTCTCGTAGTCCTTACAACAAATTTCCAGAGTTTCTGTGCCTACCCCTGGGGATCTTTTGTCTGAGCACTATGGAACTTAACTGCTGAGGTCATCAGTCCCTTAGAACTTAGAACTACTTAAACCTAACTAGATTCGTATATAGCATTTTTCCCCACTCGGGTTTTCTTATTTTACATTTTTTGACGGAAGTAAAATGTTGTCGAAGAAAGGATGTATTACGTTGCCTATAGCATAAGAATACATATAATCATAAAACTGGCAAGGAGGTATTTGCTTTACTAGTCTTACAGCATAAATTGATTTTTTCTTGTATTAGTTTACATTCATTATCACGCTATAATTACCTTCAGGCCTTGTAATTGTCTTTGGAAAGTATCGAGATTGCTGACGATAAACCGTTTCATCGGTAATAGTTAATGCAAAGATGGTGATAATAATCACAATCGAGCTTCGTTTAAAACATATGCTGCGGCTTCGACTTGTTCAAATGGGAAAACAATAACGCGCTATGACGCACGGTCATCATGTTACCAAACGGACTGCTCCTAATTAATTTAAAGGCCAAAAAGTACACAAAAATAACTTCAGTAACACGGTAACACAGGGATTCCTATTGGTCTGCAAAAATAAAGAGGAAAAAATTCAAACAGTGTTATTATTTCGCACAGAATGCAAGTTATAGGAGCGACAAAACGTAATGTCGCCGATGCTCGAAGAAGAGGAAGGAAGAAATATTTGTTCTATTAGTTCAACAAAACAGGATCGGGAAAGTCTTCCATAGATAACTCATATGCACAGATGAAGTCGATTTCCTGAAACGCCATGTTATCTCCAATATCGAAATGTGAAGTTCAGCACAGGTGCCTTCCTGAATTGAAATGTCTTGCATTACAGCTCCATTTCAGTACTAGTGATAAGAATATGTCCCAGAAACTCAACTTTATCTGTGCATTCACTATCTATGAAAGACTTTTCGATCTTTTACTCCCAAATCAATTGAGCTGATGTTCCTTCCTTCCTTCTTCTTCTTCTTCTTCTTCTTCATCTTCACGCCTTGCTGCTAAAGAGTTTTATCTTTCCTGTAACTTCTACTTCGTCCTTAGTATAATACCATTTAAATCATCTCCTCTTTATTGTGGTAGAGTAATACGAAACCTTGCGTTCGAATACTAGTGAAGTTTATTTTGTATAACTGTTGACCGTAAATTAGGTGTAAGCGTTCAGTTCGGTGACATAACGACAGTACGCCGTAACTGAGCTCGCATCTTCTCATTTCAATATTTGTAGGTCGAACCTGCAGTCTATCTTGTTAACGAAGTTCGACTGCGCTTGTTATTATCATGTAAAACGAACTTTGCACATCAACCATTTACAATTACGAGTTTTCGCATCACCAAGCTTGTTGCTTTCTACAGTGCGATGTATCCTTCCTCTTCAAAACGTTTTACCATAAAAAATAAATTTAAAATAACTACCTATACTGAAGGAAGGAGGATGCATTACACTGGCGACCATCACAGGATCATTTCATAAATGTTCTGTGTATGAAATTTTGTTCTCATTGTATGTTTTTCTGTACTAAATGGAAACAGTGAAGTACTAACTAAATGAACAGTAGTTAAAAATATATTTTATTAAACGCAAACAACATTACACAAAAGAATTACAAACAATTTGAAAAAAAAGAAACATAGTAGATTCTTTTGGAAATTAATATGAATGATTTTCATTAGGATGCGACGTGTAGGGTAGAGACAACCATACATATCTGCTTTCCTAATGATGCCCGACTTTTTATTCAAATTTCGGCTATAAAAATTTTTGTAATTGTTTTTAGTATTCACAAAGCTAAGTTACACAGAATGGCTGACTCGGTGTCCTGACTGTGCAACATAGCATAACACTGTCTCATTGTTTCAACAGATTATTATCTTCTTACTGGAAAGTTCACGTTCTTCGTTGTCATTGTGTTCTGATGTGGAAAAAAAAATGCGGTTTACTGAGACAGTCTGAGGCAGTTTTTGTGGTACAGTAAAGACAGTAAAAGCTGTAAAATGGGATCGGAAACAAATAATGATGTGGAATTATACATACAATGCAGCGAATTCGCTGATATGGCTGTCAAAAATATTAGCAGTTCAGCAGCTGAAATGGAGTCGAAGGCTGAGGGTGGAATCTTATTCCACCAGCTATGCCTAGTCCAGCTACCCCCATTTACGCCATTATATCGAAGTTTAAAAGGTTAACGGAAACGTATTTAGAACAATTGTCGTTACACCAGGATGAATGTGCAAGGTTGTGATTGCAACAGGGTGCCCTAATAACGTATTTTCGGATCTGAAAACCACATACCACATCATTCCTGAGATCGTACAGAACATAACATATAAGCAAATTAATACAAAAGGATCTATTTTGAAACAAATTGCAAAAGTAAATAATTTTATTGCTGAAGAAGAATGAATTAAAAGGAGTTGTTTCACGAAGAGGGAAAGTTTTCAACAGGGCTTTTCGAACTGGATTTCGGATAAAAATTCCTAGGTGACTGAAAAGCTAGATTCATAATTTCAACTTGCTATACAGTAGCCTGTTACAAAAGTTATATCTGAGAGAGTCACATCAGAAGAATCAGTTAAATAAGAATTTAATAAAATCAGAGCTACTTGTGCTTTAAGTAAAGATTTATCTGAAAAGCGTGGCAGTGTCACTTCTCGTATTAGAAGTGTGCAGCAGGAGTTGTATACTGTCATATAAATACTACATGACACCCTACTGTCTGTTACTAGGGCAGTTGGTGACTGTAATAGTCTGGCACCGTATTACAGAGTGTTTAGAAATGATATAGACCCTGATGGTGTGTCTCCTATACATATATGGGTTAGTGGCAGACACATCTATATCATCTATTCTGCTAGAAGTAAGTTTATTGAAACACCGACAATTCAGGTTTTTACACCTGGTAAGAAAAATCTTCACTCTATTTTGCTCATAAAAATTTTTAATCGACTGATACCTAGACGTTGGTGACAACAATGAAAATACAGTTCACTACAGGTTTCATCGAAGCTGCAACGGTCCATTGGGCAACTGAAATGGCTGCCAACTGCCAAATCTATGAGAAATTTGAGAAAGTGTTCTTATCGAAGTACTGGTCAAACTGCATACAGGAAAGACTCCGTAAAAAAGTGTTCAACCCAAAGCCATGCCACAGTAGGTAACGTAAATTTCGAAAATAAAATGAAAAGTATATAAATGAAACTACATATTAGGATGAACCCAGTTTGCACAGAGCTGTGTTACGAATACTTAAAGCGAAGTTACCTATGAATATAAAAGAAATGTTAGACCTGTTCCAGAGACGAACAGATAACTCTTCCTCTCCAAATTTGATTCTATTAGCTTAATACATGAAGACGGATGGTGGCAATAACGATGGTGGCATGTTTCAGTCGACACCACTGCATATGTAGTTTCTCAACCATGGCAGACGAAATTAGTGTCATGTTTATTTTGTAATGCAGCCATTAGGGCCTTTGGTCGGTAATATTCAGTATACTAACTGAGCTTCTAACAAAATTCTGTTCCAATAAAGGACGAATAAGTACCACCCCAGATGCTGTACTCATGGATTATGTTAATGACATAGAAACAATAATAATCAAAGGAATTCCAACACGGGAAATCACAGCCAGTCATAAATAAACAGTACTTATCAGCAAACCGTTCTAGTACAATATTGTGCTATTGACATGATCTGGAAAGAGCAGACTCCATCATTCAGTATTACTGAAATGAGAAAAGAAATCCACCCAACTAGGACTCCTTCAACAAACTAGGACCAAACACATTCTGCCCCCAAATAACAGTTGTGGGTTGGATTAGTGGGGTAGAAAAGACAATTCAGAGAACCTGCTTAGGTACAGTATACTGAAGACGTTACACCTGAATTAGGTACTGATCACTACAAATGCTGTAATCAATGTAAATACATAGCTCAGGCCACTATCAATGCTATTGTGGGGAAAATTCCGACTATAGAGGTTGACATAGGTGCTCCTATCCATGTGATGTCACCGAGTCTATTTAATACGTTTAGTGAGGTTACAAGCATACCTATTTACACACCACAAAACTAGAATATTATTGGAGCAGTCGGTATGAGGTCGCAACAGGTCAAAGTCCAGACAAAGATCGAGGTAATTATGGGAAATGGATCCATAGTTTGTCCACTCCTAATTGTAAATGGGTTGACAGTAAAATGAATGTAATTTCTGAGAGACAAAGACGTCCAAATAGGCTGCTCCTCTGGCAAGTCCTGCCTGAATATCGATAGTGAAGGTATTATTGTAGACTTGATAAAGATGAAAGCGAAACATCGTAAATACTATCAAAGCGTAAGGGTCAAGTTTAGTGAGACGAAAGCTACACTAAATAATAGCTAACCTGCTCAGTATAGTACTGTGCAGTTTGTCCACTCCTAATTGTAAATGGGTTGACAGTCAAATGAATGTAATTTCTGAGAGACAAAGACGTCCAAATAGGCTGCTCCTCTGGCAAGTCCTGCCTGAATATCGATAGTGAAGGTATTATTGTAGACTAGATAAAGATGAAAGCGAAACATCGTAAATACTATCAAAGCGTAAGGGTCAAGTTTAGTGAGACGAAAGCTACACTAAATAATAGCTAATCTGCTCAGTATAGTACTGTGCAGAATTGAAGAAGATGACACAAATGACAGAGTGGCGTATTCTTTAATTCTTAACACACAACAACAGGCTGAAGCAAAAAGAATTGTAATTGAAATGTGTACAAGTTTTAACAAGAAGCCAGGAATTGTACATACTTATCGGTATCATACAGAAGTGCTCTCACACTAAAAAACTTCCAAAAGTCATAAGCTATCCAGTGACACAACGTGAGATGTTATCATAGAAATAGTACGATTGTTAGAATAGTAAATTATAGAACCAATACAGTCGCCTTATTTTAAGGACGCCAGTTGTTAGCCTACCTGGAGGCAACAAAATAAAGGGACCATATGCCTATCATAACCTTAACAAATATCCACACTAATGATTGCTGAACCGTGAATTTGCTTTCAAAATCTTTTCTTAAAGAATTTACTTTATTTACTGGCGATTCATCAAGAACATTGACACATTTAATCATACTAGGTGAGCGTGGAAGTAGTTGCCAGGAAGTAACTGATTTAAAATTACCTTTAACAAATATGAATTTATTCCTAAAAGCTTTTCCAAAACGGATTTAAAATCATAAGCAGAAAAGCACACACGAAATATCAAGTCACAATTTAACAAATGTGAATTTTATTCCTAAAAGCCTTTTCAAAACAGATTTAAAAATTATAAGCAGAAAAGCTTACTCGAAATATCAAGTCACAATTTAACAAATGTGAATTTTATGCCTAAAAGCCTTTTCAAAACAGATTTAAAATTATAAGCAGAAAAGCACAATCGAAATATCAAGTTAGACTTTTATTAAGGGGCAAGAACAATATTAACAGTAGGAGCCTTCGGGCTGAGAAGCTTGCCTGTTCCCTTTCAACATGGCGGTAGTCATGACCGCTCACAACAACCTCTGAAAGAGTACACTGGTGCAACCCTGCAACACACCAGATTACCTTAAAGAAAAGAATTTCAACAACTGATACAAACATGTAAACTATGCACCCCGTAAGAGGAATGGAAATGGTACAACCCTCAAATTATTTGCCGCAGAAAGTGCTATTTTTTTTATTTTTTTTAACAGGAGTCTTACGATGGGAGGGTGGCAAGCTTATAACCTAAAATGACTATTTAAATAAAACCCATAAAATGCAGACTTACATAAAATGTACATGCTCTACATTACACATACACCACCTTGCAAAATGATAAGCAAGAAAGAAACATACGAGGGTTATTCCAAAAGTAAGGTCCGATTGATTGCCAAATTGAAACCACAGTGAACATCAGAAATGTTTTACTTGTAACAATTAGCTACACCTTTCAGCTACTTCTCTACGTAGTCGCCGTTCTGACTTAGACTTTTGTCATAGCGTTGTACCAACTTTTCAATAGCCTCATCATAGAAGGCAGCCGCCAGTGCTTTCCGCCAATTCTCCACGCTGGCCTACACCTCGTTGTCTGTGTCAAAATGTTGTCTTCAAAGACAGCGGTTCATGTGACCAGAGATGAAACTCAGGGGGAGACAATTGCGGACTGTATTGTGGGTAATCTCACATTTCCATTTGAAAACGATGCAGGAGCATCTTCATTGCCCCTGCAGAATGCGGCTGAGAATTGTCGTGAAGACGAAACAGCACGACAGTTATGTAATGTTGGCTGCATAGCTTCAGGCGAAATTTCTCACCAGGCCCTCGTACTTGGCGGCAGACACTATTTTCTAGACATCTTTACGCACTCACTGCGAGCTCAGAAATGAGAAGAGCGACGTGATGCTAACTGGGGTTATACTAGAGACAGTACCCAACACATCTGTGCAAAGCTTTATCGGATTTTCATAGTCGTTTCCATTTCGCGACCGATCGGACCTTACTTTTGGAATAACCCTCGTATTTCAAGAATTTGGCCTTTAAGCAATAACTTCGTTAACACTGAATCTAACAAACATGACAGAGGCAGCTATTACCGTATGGCAGATTGACAGGGGGGGGGTTACTAAACAACTCGAACCGCGGATTTCTCTAAACCTCCCCAATTCCAGAAGGGAAAAACGGACCATCCAATTCACAATAACCACCATCCTGCGGGTGAGCTAACGGAGAAGAATGGTGGGGCGACCCCAAATAATTTGGCTGGTGACCTCACCAAGAAAACAAGTAGAATTTAACAAGTAAATGAAACAACAAATCTCCAATCACTTAACTTCTAATAAACTGCGATTTCTGGCGAAGACCTGGCGCAGCACCCCCAACGCTTTCCCGAACCGTCCGCTGCCAGCCGGACGCAGGAAGGCGCGCCGATCTCCCGTCGCATGGCGTCGCAGCTCGCCCCAGCCAGCTCGATGTCGTGGTTCCGCTCCTGTTGCTCCCTTGTGAACCGCTAAGTCACTACCCCTTTCTACACGGCGCTGCCCACTGGCCTCACGTGGGGATCTCACATGCGCCGACGCTCAAGGCTGAAAAGTCATCTCGTGTCTCAGTGCGCGACCAACCAACCGACCAGACCAACTGCCAATGACCGTTGCCCGAGCAACTCGAGTAGACTGGCGGCCTAACACGCAGACTCAGATACAGGAACTCAGCCCCGACCGAGCGATCACTAGCTGAGTTCTGTTACTGGCGGACTGGCAAGACTCTCATTTTCTGGCTTAAAGTTTGATCCAAACGACAAACATACTCGCACTCCCACGACAGACAGACATTGACTGCCCCATACTGAGCCGGTTGTCCAACTGACTAGACTCACCTCGACTGAGCGACTCACCTCTACAGAGTTTTTTTTCCTTTCTTTATTGTCATTTTGCACCTCATACAAGGTGGGCTGGCAGCAGCAACTTTACTCCGCTCTTCAGCCACAAGCAGTACAATAAGAGAAAAAACCAATGAAGACACAAAAGCAACATAATGGTGTTTAAGAAACAGTATTCACAGCAATTAAAAAACATGAAGCCGTTCACACTAGACGAAAAACGAGAAAACTGTCGGCACTGTGCACAAACACCGATGACTTAGATGACACACGTGAACGAAGGAGCATGGACGGCGAAAAAACTGAGTCACAAACACGACGGCACACACACGAAACACTGATGGCAATGACCTCCGGCTTGCTAATGTTCACTTAACGTGTGCGAGTCCGGGGAAAAAGGTGGTGGGGGAGGGAGAGGGGAGAGCAGAGATGCCAATGGCAGAGGAGATGGGGGGGTGGAATGAAGGTATGGGGGTAGGGGAAGTCTGGGGGAGGAGGGGGGAGGAAGGGACGAGGGAGGGAAGGGAGAAAGAAGGGAGAGAGGATGTCCTGAGGAAAAAACACAGGAAGTGGGAGGGGAGGGTCAAAGTTGATAGGAGGGGTAGATGGAGGGGAGAAGGGAATGATCAGGGAGGAGGAGCTGGTGGTAGCCTCATTGAGAGAGGGTAAGGAGGGTGGAGAGATTGATAGCAGGTGGGACGTGGAAATACAGGCATGGCAGCAGACAGGGGTGGGAGAGGATGTGAGAGACCAGCGGGTGAGGGGTATCTAGTTTATAGGAGGTGTAGAGGATCCGTATCCGTTCGAGGATAAGGAGGAGGTGGGGGAACGGAATAAGGTCGTACAGGATCCGCGTGGGGGAGGGGAGACGGATCCCCTACAGAGCTCATAGCGCCCCTTAAATGCACGTGAACAGGCAACCTTTCCACTTTCCCACCAGAAGGAGACACCAAAGCTGCGATTATCACAGCGGCGCCACCGCCAGAAATGGAGGGCGACTGCTTGACACAATGCGCTGCTGCGTGCTCTTCAAAACAGCAATTCTTTTACGATGGCTCAATTACTTCTGTTTATCTTCCACTAGTGTTTGTTTATGCATTAGCAGCCAGTTCCACTGCCTTGCGATACTAGGGGAAAATCTTGTGGTCATATTTACGCAGAGAAATCACGTGGTCTGCCAGCAGTACTATTTGTATCTAAACATTTGTTGCATGTGGATAACTGAGAACACACAGATTGAGCAGTCTTTGTCGGAATGTTTACGCACATCAGACAAACTGAATAGTGGACCCTACCCTTGTTGTGTCTTACAATGACTGAAAGGAATGTATATATGCAGATAATAGCTACTAGAGACACAAAGCAAGAACACATTGTTAATGTTAGTGTGTACTTTGTGTGGCCTGTAAACTGTCACTCTACAGACTACTTGTTGTAGTATTCCACAAGATCAGCATGGAGAGTCATGACACAGACAGGGAATTTCAACTACTTTTGGCAGCTTAGAAGAATTATTTTAATGATATGTGATTTAAACTTACTATACTTGTGTCCTCCTAAAATAGAGACATTTGTCTAGCTGTGTAGATAATGTGTTGTATTTTTTCATAGTACTCCTCCTCGAAAGAGTTGACGTCGCCTCACATACTTCTTCGTGTGGACAGGTAATATAAGAACCCTAACGAAAATCTACAACCATTACGGCAATAAATGATATATCCCCCTTAACTTGCACCCACGTAATTACAACCTGCAGCAATCACATACACTCATTCCTACCTGTTACATAATAATATCTTAAATAACGTTAAGCCTCCCAAAATATCTTATGCACTACTTATGTTAAAAAAAATTCCACGGTACTCCACATTCTTGCTTGTTACCTCTCGGATGCTAGCCCTCTGGTACCTAGCTGTAGACAATTTAAGTTCCTTTTGGTTCTCATTCGCCCTGCCTTTCCTTGCTTTCCCCTTAGGTGCTGGCACATGTGACAGTAAATCTAGAGTGCTTTGAAAGGTTTGTACGAATCCGACATGAAGTATCCTAGCTAGAAGTTGTAGCTTTAATCGGCTCTTGGCATCCCTTATTTCGTGTAATAAAGTTGTTAGTTTTACCCTATGGGATGTGTGGACACAATGGCATTATGCATTGCTGTACTCCATATTGCGGCAATTTTCGTGCACATTTCCCTACCTCATCCTGACGCTCCATAGTTCTGGTGTTGGTCCTCTGTACCCATTCCCAAAATTCCTTTAAGGTCCTTGCGAAATTCCATACTGGTTCGTCATTGCTCTTTAGTTTTGGTTTGACTATGTTGAATGTCTAAGGCATCTTCATCGTTTATACTACCTCATATGGAAGAAAACCAGTGCTAGTGTGCATCTTACAATTATATACTGCCATGACGACTTATTTACATTATAAACATCCCAGTCGGTATGGTTGCTGTTGACACAGTACCTCAACATCTTCTCAATAAAACGAAGAGCCAGCTAAGTTCTACCACCAGATTGCGGGTGCTCCCAATAGTATAAAGATTTGCAGTTCTACCATCAGCTTGTGGGTGCAACAGGCTAGTCCCTAGCCTACAAATCTGTACAAAGTGACATACTGGTCTTAACATGTCCGACAAGAAGCTAATATATAGGTGTCAGGGACACCAAACTTCAGCAACCAGTTATTTATCATGACCTGTCCACAAAAGTTACCTGCTGGTTCAGAATGGCAAGCACTGAATTCTGTCGCTAGACATGATGAACAATAACAATGATGCAACGGATCCCGTTTGGGTTCATAGAAAAGATCTTAAAACATCCGTTCCTATGGCTTCAAAAAGTTTTATTGCCTCTAGTAACTTTTGTAGTGGTATTTGCTGATGACTCATAAAATGAGCGAAGTATTGATCCAAGTAAAAATATGTACTCGTGTAAATGTTTGTTCTTTCTGGCAGCTTACGGCAATCTCTCCAAAAACGAAAATTACTTTCGAAATTTCACAAGAGGTCCTTCTTTATTGTGATAATAAAAATTATTATATAACGTATCATGTATTATCCCACCAGTCCTTACAGGTAGAAAGTGTGTTACATATTATTAATTCCCTAAGCCATAATTTCCTTGCATTGAGTGAACAAATATTTTAGATATCTTTTTACAGCAATGATTAATGTAAATTTCAAATGACGTTCACGAATTTCAGCCACTTATTTCATTTATTAGACGGAGTTGTTACATGTGGTTTGTGCTAACCATAAACTCAGGTGAAGAGCAGACAGGAAAGTGGAATCTAAAATGGCCAATGTTCTTCATATAAAGTTTAGTGCCATCGAGCAGAAGAAAATTACAACAACGATACGAACTGCAAGTGCATTGTGCTTCTGGAGTTTAGTGCTACTGCTAACAAAGATTTTTAATTATTGGAAGTAATGCAAATTCAAAATGGGTGCGTTCTGACCCACGTCTCTTTTCCTTGCACTCCAGCAGAACACTGCCACTCTTCGATCTATCAGCTTACAATCCTCATGTCAGCATATGATCATGTGCAGACTTCAAAACGACTTTCCTTAGCTTAGAAGAAACTTTCCCTAGATTAGCAAGCAGTACTATGCATGGTCTCAGTCTCGTTAACCTAAAAACATCCTGTTATGAACAATGAAATGAGGCTGTTTTGCAAACAGCTTGCAGTCTGTGTCAGCTGCCTGTACTGTCTGCCACCCTGCAAGGCTCTAACCCAGTACCCTTACTGCCATAACCACCATGACCTTCCTGCTGAATCCATCTGCATTCCTATGCTTCTTGCCTGGTTTATGGAGTACCTCAAAACCAGTCAGTAAGTCTAATGCCCACCTAATCAGTCTATGTGAAGGATCTTTCAATCCAAATAATCGCTTCAGCGCCACATATTTGGTTATCACCTTGAATTTTTACCATGCTAATAACATTAAATATGTAAGCCCATACATTACACTTAATATCTCTTTATATGTTTTGGAGTCATTTTTCTTGCCTTTGTTCATTTTCCATGGGGTATAAGGCACAGGCCTCCCCCCATGAACCATATACCTTGCCGTTAGTGGGGAGGCTTGCGTGCTTCTACGATACAGATACCCGTACCGTAGGTGCAACCACAACGGAGTGGTATCTGTTGAGAAGCCAGACAAACGTATGGTTCCTGAAGAGGGGCAGCAGCCTTTTCAGTAGTTGTAGGGGCAACAGTCTGGATGATTGACTGATCTGGCCATGTAACACTAACCAAAACGGCCTTGCTGTGCTGGTACTGCGAACGGCTGAAAGCAAGGGGAAGCTACGGCCGTAATTTTTCCCGAGGGCATGCAGCTTTACTGTATGGATAAATGACGATGGCGTCCTCTTAGGTAAAATATTCCGGAGGTAAAATAGTCCCCCATTCGGATCTCCGGGCGGGGACTACTCAGGAGGACGTCGTAATCAGGAGAAAGAAAACTGGCGTTCTTCGGATCGGAGCGTGGAATGTCAGATCCCTTAATCGGGCAGGTAGGTTAGAAAATTTAAAAAGGTAAATGGATAGGTTAATGTTAGATATAGTGGGAATTAGTGAAGTTCGGTGGCAGGAGGAACAAGACTTTTGGTCAGGTGAATACAGGGTTATAAATACAAAATCAAATAGAGGTAATGCAGGAGTAGGTTTATTAATGAATAAAAAAATAGGAATGCGGGTAAGCTATTACAAACAGCACAGTGAACGCATTGTTGTGGCCAAGATAGACACGAAGCCCACGCCTACGACAGTAGTACAAGTCTGTATGCCAACTAGCTCTGCAGATGACGAAGAAATTGAAGAAGTGTATGATGAAATAAAAGAAATTGTTCAGATAGTGAAGGGAGACGAAAATTTAATAGTCATAGGTGACTGGAATTCGGTAGTAGGAAAAGGGAGAGAAGGAAATGTAGTAGGTGAATATGGATTGGGGGTAAGAAATGAAAGAGGAAGCCGCCTGGTAGAATTTTGCACAGAGCACAACTTAATCATAGCTAACACTTGGTTTAAGAATCGTAAAAGAAGTATACATGGAAGAAGCGTGGAGATACTGACAGGTTTCAGATAGATTATATAATGGTATCACAGAGATTTAGGAAACAGGTTTTAAATTGTAAGACATTTCCAGGGGCAGATGTGGACTCTGACCACAATCTGGTGGTTATGAACTGTAGATTAAAACTGAAGAAACTGCAATTTAAGGAGATGGGATCTGGATAAACTGACTAAACCAGAGGCTGTACAGAGTTTCAGGGAGAGCATAAGGGAACAATTGACAAAAATGGGGGAAAGAAATACAGTAGAAGAAGAATGGGTAGCTTTGAGGGATGAAGTAGTGAAGGCAGCAGAGGATCACCTAGGTAAAAAGATGTGGGCTAGTAGAAATCCTTGGGTGACAGAAGAAATATTAAATTTAATTGACGAAAGGAGAAAATATAAAAATGCAGTAAATGAAGCAGGCAGAAAGGAATACAAACGTCTCAAAAATGAGATCGACAGGAAGTGCAAAATGGCTAAGCAGGCACGGCTACAGGACAAATGTAAGGATGTAGAGGCTTAACTCACTAGGGTTAAGATAGATACTGCCTACAGGAAAATTAAAGAGACCTTTGGAGAAAAGAGAACGACTTGTATGAATATCAAAAGCTCAGATGGAAATCCAGTTCTAAGCAAAGAAGGGAAAGCAGAAAGGTGGAAGGAGTATATAGAGTGTCTATACAAGGGCGATGTACTTGAGGACAATATTATGGAAATGGAAGAGGATGTAGATGAGGATGAAATGGGAGATACAATACTGCGTGAAGTGTTTGACAGAGCACTGAAAGACCTGAGTCGAAATAAGGCCCCGGGAGTAGACAACATTCCATTAGAACCACTGACAGCCTTGGGAGAGCCAGTCCCGACAAAACTCTACCGTCTGTTGAGCAAGATGTATGAAACAGAGGAAATACCCTAAGACTTCAAGAAGAATATAATAATTCCAATCACAAAGAAAGCAGGCGTTGACAGATGTGAAAATTACCGAACTATCAGTTTAATAAGTCACGGCTGCAAAATACTAACGCGAATTCTTTACAGACGAATGGAAAAACTGGTAGAAGCCGACCTCGGGGAAGATCAGTTTGGATTCCGTAGAAATATGGGAACACTTATTTTAGAAGCTAGATTAAGAATAGGTAAACCTACGTTTCTGTCATTTGTAGACTTAGAGAAAGCTTTTGACAATGTTGACTGGAATACTCTCTTTCAAATTCTGAAGGTGGCAAGGGTAAAATACAGGGAGTGAAAGGCTATTTACAATTTATACAGAAACCAGATGGCAGTTATAAGAGTCGAGGGGCATGAAAGGGAAGCAGTGGTTGGGAAGGGAATGAGACAGGGTTGTAGCCTCTCCCCGATGTTGTTCAATCTGTGTATTGAGCAAGCAGTAAAGGAAACAAAAGAAAAATTTGGAGTAGGTATTAAAATCGATGGAGAAGAAACGAAAGTTTTGAGGTTCGCCGATGACATTGTAATTCTGTCAGAGACAGCAAAGGACTTGGAAGAGCAATTTAACGGAATGGACAGTGTCTTGAAAAGAGGATATAAGATGAACATCAACAAAAGCAAAACGAGGATAATGGAATGTAGTCGAATTAAGTCGAGTGATGCTGAGGGAGTTAGATTAGCAAATGAGACACTTAAAGTAGTAAAGGAGTTTTGCTATTTGGGGAGCAAAATAACTGATGATGGTCGAAGTAGAGGGGATATAAAATGTAGACTTGCAATGGCAAGGAAAGCGTTTCTGAAGAAGAGAAATTTGTTAACATCGAGTATAGATTTAAGTGTCAGGAAGTCGTTTCTGAAAGTATTTGTATGGAGTGTAGCCATGTATGGAAGTGAAACATGGACGATAAATAGTTTGGACAAGAGGAGAATAGAAGCTTTCGAAATGTGGTGCTACAGGAGAATGCTGAAGATTGGATGGATAGATTACATAACTAATGAGGAGGTATTGAATAGAATTGGGGGAGAAGAGGAGTTTGTGGCACAACTTGACAAGAAGAAGGGACCGGTTGGTAGGACATGTTCTGAGGCCTCAAGCGATCACAAATTTAGCATTGGAGGGCAGCGTGGAGGGTAAAAATCATAAATGGAGACCAAGAGATGAATACACTAAGCAGATTCAGAGGGATGTAGGCTGCAGTAAGTACTGGGAGATGAAGAACTTCGCACAGGATAGAGTAGCACGGAGAGCTGCATCAAGCCAGTCTCAGGACTGAAGACCACAACAACAGCAACATAAGGCACAGGATGTTTATCTCTATGTATCACCTGTTTAAAAACACACCCAAATGCCCAATAGAAGTGTCACAAGATAGTACGAATCGTCCTCATAATCTGGGAAGATCACCACAGAATCTAGTTTTGAAGCCTCTTTCAGGTTTTTAATGAGGCTTATCATTCCACTGTCCACTGAAACTTTACACCTATTTTTTGACAACTGCGTAAGTGGCCATTCAATGCCTGTAAACCCTTTCATGTATTTTCTGTAATAACTGATCAAGAAGAATAGTTGTAATTCCTCAGTTGTCCAAGAAACTGGAAAACCCTGCAATCTCGGGTCTGATTTTATCCCTTCCTAATCTCTTGTCCTAAATGGCTCACCTCCTCCATAGTAAAATGAAAATTTCTTGTACTATGTGTACTTTGTGTAATCTCTTCAACACGTTATTCAGCCTCTGTATATCTTCCTTCAAAGCCCTTGGGAAAACAATTATGTCACTGAGGTACACAATACTTTGTTGAGGTTTCTGCGTCCTCAGTATACAGTCCAACAGCCAACGAATCGTGGTCTTCGTATTTTTCAATCTGATTAGCTTTCATTGATATTGGTTATAATCCCAAGTGATCAAAAACGCAGGTTTCAGCTGGACCTCCAGAGGTGCCTCTTATAACTGCTTCTTAAATCTATTGTTGAGAGGTGCTAGCAATGCTACAAACTGGAAAGAATTTCCTTAATTTTGGGTACGGGGTACACATCTGCCATTGTTTCACTATTCACTTGCCGACAGCCACTAAAAATCTATACTTATTTGTCACACCCGCGAATTTTTTGGGTATGACAACAATTGGTGCTGCCTACGGGCTAGTGCTCTCCTCTGTTATGCTATTACACATCTGTTGGTTGTTAAAGACATCCATAATCAGCTGTAAATACCGTGATGTACGATACAGTTTGCAATATACAGATGCATGCAACCCATTGGAAGTCAGTGTTGTGTTATAAATATTGCTTCCATTTCAACCCTCCCTGTTCCTTTTAAGTGCAACACCTTCACTCTTTATGCAGTTATAGTGGTGATTTATGATTTGATTGTGGCCTATATGAGGCATGCCTAAATAATCCCCATTTAAAATTCCTAAACTGGTTACCATCAGCCTTTCGTCAACTTCATCTCTTCCATGCCAAAGTTATCTACACTCTTTCACTGTCCACTTCCTGTTGCAAACAATAGTTCTTCATATGAAACACTATGATCCATCCCAAACAATGATTTCTTCTACTGGTCATATCACGAATAACTTATTAATTGTTAGTTCTGGCCGTATATTCACCCAAAATAGCTTCCTGGTGCCTTCTGTCCCTCTGTCATGCGAACGAAACCTTACTGATGTTTTCTGCGGTGTAACTGACTTGTCCGCTAAGTTAGACGATCTGTGCGACAGTATTTTAGTAGTGGCAGTTTCCCCCACTTGGAAAGTTGTTCCCCTGAGTGCAGCTCTTCATAGCCGAAGGTCATTTCTGGCATGATGTTTGAGCAGAAAGTCTACCCTCAGGACTGGGCAGTAACTGTCACTTACATGAGACACCACTTCCACGAGCTTATTGAAATTGTCCCCCCTCCCCAGCCCGAAAATTGCTGAAATATGGAACTTCACCCTACCGTTTCGTACCTCTAGCACATTGTGTTTAACAGTTTCTTATCTATGAGGATCACGTTTGGCACTGATGCACGTGTCCTTGGGTTGTAGGAAAACCGATGCCTCTCACCCCTTACGACCCCTATTACACCACTATTCACCTCGCCATACGTCTCTGCACTGTTGAAATTTAATAGAAAAGATAGTGGTGCCCCACCACACGGCACTTCCTACGCTGTGCCTGACGGCCGACGGCACTGCCTGCAAGTTCACGCTTATAACATCTCACGTCAACAGATAGAATATCTCGCCTACTGTGGACCACCGTCACTATGTCTTCCCCTGCTTCGTAGGCAAACTGATGGTAGCGGTAAAACCTTTTAGGATATCTGCCCAAACGCTCCTAGATATGTTGGCTTGTAGGCTCCTCAGCAAAGCGTCTAGAGCTCTCTAGTCCTCTTCCTGGACAGTAATATATTTACTTCATTACTTCTCGTTAGCTCATAAGTATGTCCGTCAACTTTTTTTAACCTATCATTCAAACTTCTTAACGACCCATTGTGCTTCTGTGACATTCAACACAAGGGCTCCAGAAAATAACCGACTATGTTTCCTGGAGCCCGTTTCTAAACTGCTCAAACTTCAGCGAATTTTTGAAATTTTCGTTGTATTTCTCAAACGTTTTTGCTTTCATCGTCAATCTCAACTTGTAACGGCTGACACTCTGTCCAAAACCATTCTTCGAAGCTGCCTCCAGATATCCCAGGAAGGACAATAAATCCTCATTAGCTTGCTAAAAGAGGGAGTAATCAAATTAGTGACGGGTGACTGCAGTGATGGAGTAGATAAATTGGACGATACCCAACCTGCCCTCCAATAAAACATATGCTTATGCATTTCGGCCTTCACCTGATTCGTTATTGACCGAATAGCCTCCTGATCTTCTCATTGTTGAAACTTTGTTCCTAAGAGACAACGAAATACAATAAACCAACAACTTGAGGATAATACCAACTGACACTCACTGAATACTTGCTTAAGTCTAATCACGACCCATTTTGACTTGCTACATCGAATAGCAGTGTGGCCGTAACAGTTGCACGTCAGACATTCCACTGACACCAGATCACCACATTGTGCACTGTGCCATAATAGTCCGTACTACAAGCGCCTTACTGCTTGTAAATTGTGCTTCCCAGTATTGCCCAGGAATTGCGACAAATCATCCAGTTTCTCTGCCGACATAAATAATGCTTTCGAACTCCCAGGTTATGATGACATTATAGAATGATATCTGTTAACAGAACCAATTCTCTGCATGTAAAAGTATGAGAAGAAAACAAAAAAATCTATCCACGGTACTCACCCCACTGTAATTCAGTTTACTAACCGATGCAGCTGCCATTGCGCTGGGACCAGCTGCTAATGTAAATCTAGAAGAAGTTTCTGACATCTAAATGCAGAGGTCTATGGTTTCCACTTCAAGGATCACGACATGCTTCCGTGTTTACAGGCATTCCCGGCCTTGAATGGCGACCAATGCCAATCTGGTGCACGTGCTGCAACAGGCATCCCACATCAGTAGTCCTGTTACGCTGCTGACTTCAAGATGGACACTGGCCACGTGCTGCCTCAGTGGCAGATGGCCTCGCTACCATTGGCGCACGCTCTGTGGAGCGTTGCTACTGCACACCAATGCTATGAGTGTTCTTGTTGTGGATTGGCAAGAAAGCCAACCCGCTATGAGAGGAAGCCGAAAGGCACGCGTTTTAGCTCACGCAGGCTGGCGTGAGGTCTGGAACAGGACAAGGAAGTGAGACTAGCAAAAAAAGGACGTAGCTGTGGAATACTTAACTTTAATCCATAAATGGTGAACATCGCTGTTGACGGTACATTTTTACAGCATCAATAGTAACTGGTAATGGCGCCTTGCTACGTCGCGGTAAATGACGTAGCTGAAGGCTATGCTAACTATCGTCTCGGCAAATGAGAGCGTATTTTGTCAGTGAATCATCGCTAGCAAAGTCGGCTGTACCAATGTTGCCATAAATTGCACAATTCAGAAGCCCAGCTGTGGCTGAGATGAGCCTGAGATGGCTCACCATTTGGGAGATGTCCCGTCCATGGGTGAGCATGAAGTATAGGAAGCCAAAGGAAAGTCTGGAGTAGGAATTATTCAGGGAGAGAAAATAAATAGCTTGAGGTTTGCCAGTGACACTGTAATTCTGTTAGAGATGGCAAAGGTTTGGAGATGTAGTTGAACGGGATTAACAGATTCTCGGAAGAAGCCTATAAGATGAACAGTAACATAAGAAAAAAAAAGGAACAGTCTTAGTCGAATGTAGTCGGATTAAGTCAGGCGACGTTGGGAGAATTAGAATACACGATGAGACGCTAAAAGTAGTAGATGAACTTTACTGTTTGATGATGTATGGTTTGTGGGGCGCTCAGCTGCGTGGTTATCAGCACCATTACAAGTTCCCAACCTTTGCTTAGTCAAAACTCGCCACGTTCATAAATGATGAGGACAACATAAACATCCAGTCATCTCGAGACAGGTGAAAATCCCTGACCCCGCGGGGAATCGAAACCGGGACCCTGTGCTCGGGAAGCGAGAACGCGACCGCGAGACCACGATCTGCGGACATTTTACTGTTTGGGGAGTAAATTAAATGAAGATGGCCGAAGTGAAGAGGATATGAAGTGTAGACTGGAAATGGCAGGACAAGTGTTTCTGAAGAAGAGAAATTTCTTAACAGTGTCTGTAAACATAAGAGATGGTAAGTATGTTCTGAAACAATATGTCTGATGTATAACTTTACGCGGAAGTGAAACGTGACGATAAACAGCTGACACAAGAAGAGAACTCGACCTTTTCAAATGTGGTGCTACAGAAGATTAGATGCGTAGATCACGTAACTAATGAGAAGTTACAAGACAGAACAGGGGAGAAAAAGAATTTATGGAACAACTTGTCTGAAAGAAGTGATAGAAAGAATCGGTTGATAGAACACGTTCTGAGACATAAGGGAATCTTCAATTTAGTATCGGAGGTAAATGTGAAGGTTGCGGAGGCCGGCCACGGTGGTCGAGCGATTGTCGGCGCTCAGTCCGGAACCGCGCGACTGCTGCGGTCGCAGGTTCGAATCCTGCCTCGGGCATGGATGTGTGTGATGTCCTTAGGTTAGTTAGGTTTAAGTAGTTCTAAGTTCTAGAGGACTGATGACCATATTGCTCAGAGCCATTTGAACCATTTGAACCAAGTTGCGAAGGGAGAACAGGAGACAAGTATATTATGCAGTTGCGAGTGAATGTTGACTGCGGTATGAAGAGGCTTGTACATGATAGAGTAGCGTGGAGAGCTGCATCACGAAGAACCGTTCTAATTCTATCGGTTCTGAGCATCCACGCGGTATGCTGATTGGAAGTAACACTACGTGAAAATGTTTAGCATCGATGATGCACGCGAAGTTTACAAGTTTTCATAAAAAAATTTTGGATTTAGGAAATATATTCAACGTGAAAAGTTGCTTCCACTGTACATATACAGTTTTAAATCATTAGAATATTCGATTACAGGGCAAAAATTTGGAATTAGAGACGTTGATAAGCTAACAATATATACTTTAAAGACAAAGACGAATGTATGTGGGCTCTCATGAGACACGTTGTTACTTATAGTGAAAGCTCTGTGACGGTGTGAGAAAGACTTTTGAAAAAAAAACCTGTTTCAAATCGTTACTGACACAGGTATTTGATTCCTTTACTCGTGTGTATGATGTACTACACATTCAAAGAAATCTGAGCTACGTACTGTATTGCAGAGTACTGGCGAACGCTACTTTTTTAATTAAGCTAGTGAACGTACTTCAGTTTGGGATCGGATAAATGACGCGAATAACTACAGGTCACACGATGGCTCTGGTTTGTACAGCATATATGGAACAAGTAATTCAGTAATTGAATGGCTACCCCTGGGTAAAGCTGAAACACTGGTGCTTGTAAAAATTACATCTGACAGTTTAATAGCAATAACATTAACACCAATAATAATGTGCAGTCACATAGACCCAGCAACGCTCTATCTTCTGTGATCGGAAAGATGAAAGTGATGCAAAGCTCTTGCATTGAAAAGCGGCCAGAGGGAGTGGAAATGTGAAAGCAAGAGCTAGTAGGTGTAGCTGACACCAAACTACCAATAAGCGACTGCAATCGAATGAGCTCGAATTATATGTCTTTCCACTACGAATGTAATGATCGGAGTCCTCTACATTTTATTTTTTATTTTTATTTTTATATTATTTAGGAAACACTGAGAAAATCATTATTTACAACACTTGCTGCGAGGAGTGATAGGCCACCGACGGCTCAGAGAATTACACATGGTTCACAATAAAAATGCAATTTTGTGGTGAAAAAGTACCACATGTCTTCCGTGTTACAGCATCCTGACCCATATCCCTCCGCCTACACTGTCGGGCTCTGTTCCACACAATGTAAATAAACAAATCAGCTGCGATCTGCTGCCTGATGGAAGTAGGTTATCCCATCATAACAGAAATCATCATGGAGCGTTTTAGAAGCTGTCACCTCACAATGGGAGTTGCCGTCTGAGGAGACTGATGACATCAGAAATCAAGCAGCACACATTACAGATGACATCGACAAGTTAACTTTAACGGTGTTTGCACCAATCCTTTCTCTCACCGTTCAAGAGTTATGAATGACAGACTGGACGCAGAGGTCATCATTATTGTACCATAGATCACCATACAGTCACACATTAAGAGCCAGATCGTCTGCATAAGGTGACTGGTGGTTAGATGTTCACAGAATCCTACGACACAGCACCTGGATACAGAACTTTTTCACAGAGTAAAGCATGTGGTTTTATTGCGAAGCGTTAGTACTGCTTGGGGTGGATGGGGGGGGGGGGTAAGGTTGCCTTAGAAATGCAATCAAAGTCAGTCTGCTCGAGGGGTGGTTGCATCAGTATCGCTGATTTTCTGAACTCGTCTCAGAGACCGAGCCACGACACTTGATGAAGTATACAGCTGAACAATAGGGCAATTTCCGTGCCAAACTCGGCAAAATTTACATCGATACCTCCCTCTGCTCCACTGTCATCGCAGGTTTCAATGTAATACATGTTATAGGGGGGCTTGGTGGGGATGGCCGATACTTCCTCGTCAACGAACCACACCGAAGAAAAGGTGGCTTCTGTGCGTGATTTGTTGAACTTAGTCTCTTTATCGAATTAGGTCAGGACGACAATGGAAACATACCATCTAATATAACTCAAACTGAGCACAGACAACCGCGGTAAAAGTCAGAATTTTTGAAGGAATAATTCGATGTAAAAAGTCGAAAATTTATACCTGACTGGCACTCAAAACCGGATATACCGTATAACGCGAGCGGTTGCTTCAACCACTTCGGCTATCCGGACATGCTTCGCGTTCGACTGAAATTTTCAACTTGTCAGACACTAGTAGCGTCTACTGTCGACTCACCTGCTTGGTCGCAACGAGTCCTGTTTTCCCGTCAATAACCCTGGGCTCGGTGTGGGGCGGCGGTGAGGTAGGTGGAGTTCTGTGGCCTGTTGTGAGGTTCTGAACCATTGAGGGCTATGGCAGGACGAAGCATCTCCGTCGTTTCTAGATCCCCGGTTTAATACACAATACACACCTGTTTTCCCGCAAGAGTATCGGACACAGCTGCACATCTGCTCTGAAGATAACAAGACAGTCACGCTGACAGAACATACACCACACACACACACATATACGAGGTCTATCCAAAAAGTAACGGAATTTTTGGTCTATGGCAGTGCGGGTCTACAGCAGCCATCTTATTGTTATAATTTAGTACGCATCCATCGGTGGTAGCGTGTGGTCTGTGTGTCTGCTGCTTTGCTTTCTGTGACTAGTTAAAATGTGAGCTCCAATAGAAAATCCGGCCACTTGTGACGTGCATCCCGTGACTAGAATTTTATTAGCAAAAAACTTCAAACGAATTGAAATTTCTCAGTCATTGAAAAAGGCAAGGCGGGTGATACAAAAGAAACGTCGGGGAAAACGTATCACCAAAGCTTTGTGTTTTCACGACAACGCACGTCCTTACACGGCCAATCGTACCCAAGAGCTCCTACGAGGTTTCGGATGGGATGTGTTGGATCATACACCTCAAAACCTGGATTTGGTGCTGAGCGACTACCAGCTCTTTCCAGCAAAGAAGACATGTCTCGCTACACAACGCTTTCATGCTGAGACCGAACTGCAGGCCGGCATAAACCAGTAATTGCAGGTGATAGATTTCTACACAGACGGTATTGAAAAACGTGTGCCCCAGTACAATAAGTGCTTTAATTTGAATGACAATTATGTAGAAGAATAGCTTATGAGAATGCCTTTAAAATTCATATTGTCAGTCTTTTAATTTAAAACGTCAGTTACTTTCCGGACAGTACTCATGTAAACATTAAGTCAGAATTTTATCAGCTGTTGTGAAACTTATCGGCTTTGTGAAGCACAGGTTCTCTTTTTGTCTATCCAGTGGCACACCATACAGTACGGTAAGATTCTGGCTTGTTTGACGATCGTATACGCAACCTGGCAGTCTTCTTTCTCCTCGCAGCCTCCACAAACTCATACCTCCGTCGTGTTGCTGTATGGGGAACCGAGACGCCATAAATCACGGCCTTGTATCCTTCACCTTGCCAGTGGTGTCCCTGAGCGCACCACTGTTGGTGCGCCAAGAGAAGCAACAACAAATGGTCGCTGTCCAGACGGCTCACGGTGCTTCAGACACCGTCTCACTGTTCGTGTAAATACTTGTCTTGCTAGAAACAAACCCATTTCCTAACTGTTGTAGGCGATGCGGCTGTGTGAGACACCTGGTTGGAGCACACAACGCCTTTTGGGCGCTAGTCGCATGGGATCCATTGAGGTCCTGCATGGCTCTGGGTACGGATCTTCTGAACTCGCTGATTCCATAGTCACGTAACAGTCGTGTGATCTCGACCAGTGCCAGCAGAAACAGTGGAACGATAAATCGCAGTTTTGAAAGGGCACTGTCCACGCTGGAGATATTCTGCTCCTTGCGTGAGACAAAACAAAATGTTGTCAAAACAGGGAGCAGTTTAAAGCGATTTGTGAGCAAGAAACTCGCTGTCTAATCTTTCTTAGTGTGTGGAATATAGACGGCATTATGCTTACCCGATAAGTTCAGTTGAGCTGAAGTGGTAATGCTTTGCATAACCAAGCATGCAGTATCCTTCTTATCAGTTTAAAGTACGCCACGTACTGCCTATATGGTGCTGGAGTTTAAATGGTCAACCATGTATCGACAGTTTTATTACATTGAGGAGACAAAACTCATGAGATAGCGATGCGCACATAAACAGATGGCGGTAGTGTCGCGTACACAAGATTAGAAGGGCAATGCAGTGGCAGAGCCTTCGTTTGCATTCAGGTGATTCACGTGAAAAGGTGTCCGACGCGATTATGATCTCACGACAGGAATTACCAGACTTTGATTGCAGAATGGCAGTTGGAGTAGATGCATGGGATATACCATTTCGGAAATCGTGTGGGAATTCAGTATTCCTAGATCCACAGTGTCTAGAGTGTGCCGAGGATACCAAATTTCAGGCATTACCTTTCACCAGGGACAATTCAATGGCC
Source organism: Schistocerca piceifrons (assembly GCF_021461385.2). Classification (NCBI taxonomy): domain Eukaryota; kingdom Metazoa; phylum Arthropoda; class Insecta; order Orthoptera; family Acrididae; genus Schistocerca; species Schistocerca piceifrons. Next base: position 3,002,397 of record NW_025728290.1, read on the forward strand.
GGTGGCCTCCACTTAACAACCGACAGAAGCGGCGTTTGCGTAGAGCTGTCAGTGCTCAGTACTAACAGAGAAGGAACACGGCGTGAAATTACCGCAGAAATCAATTTTGGATGTACAACGAAAACATTCGTTAGGACAGTGCGGCGAAATTTGGCGTTAATGGTCAATGGCAGCAGACAACCGATATGAAAGCCTTAGCTAACATCACGACATTGCTTGTAGTGCCTCTCCTGAACTCGTGGCCATATTTGTTGGACAGTAGACGACTGGAAAACCGTGGCGTAGTCACATGACCCCCAACTGCAGTTGGTAGAAACTGATGGTAGGTTGCGAGTGTGGGGCAGATCAAAAGAAGCCATGGACCCAAGGTGTCAACAAGGCATTGTGCAAGCTGGTGGTGGCTTCACAATGGTGTGAGCTGTGTTTATATGGAATTTACTGTGTCCTCTGGCCCAATTGAACCGAACATTGACTGGAAATGGTTATGTTCGGCTACTTGGCAATCATCTGCAGCCATTCACGGACTTCATATTCCCAAACAATGATGGAATTTTAATGCATGACAGTGATCTATGCCACTGGACCACAGTTGTTTGCGATTTGTTTGAAGAATATTCTGAACAGTTGGAGTGAACGATTTGGTCAACCAAGTCGCCCGAGATAAAATCCATCGAATATTTGAAATTGCACAAAATCCTACACCTGCAACACTTTCGCAGCTTTGGACGGATGTAGAGACAGTATGGCTCAGTATTTCTGCTTGTTGAGTCCACGCTACGTCGAGCACCTGCACTGCTCCTGGAAAAAGTAGATCCAACCCTGTATTAGGAGGTACCCAATGCCAGAATGCTTAGGTTTAGCGTGAAACTGAACAAAATGTCCCATTCACAGACAGCAACACCTCTAGTTGTTGAAATAAAGTAAATCACATGCAGTTACACAACGATATAATCGTGAACAACAGATTCTACACGTTTTTGTGAACAGATTTCACCACCACTGACAACTCACACATTGACGTGTACAGAATAGCCAGTGGCCGCACTAGGAATGGCGGGGACAAGAGTCTCTGGCTGCCATATTTGATCTAATACTCATGACTCGTTGAGCATCTGGTTTCATTTGTCCGCGACGTACGCCACTCAACTCACCTAAAATACTCATCAAAGAAAGATTCAGAACAACAGTCTGTTTAATATAACCACTTGTATATTTGCAAATCTTGACATTATCGTTAGAAGCGTTCCAAAAGTATTTAAGCCGAAAAACGTTCGTAATATGTTATTTATCTAATATCTGCACCTAATATGACACTATATGATGGGCAATGTGAAGAGCTGAAACTTCACAAACTTTCTGGGCTATGTTCTTATTGGCCCTAGGTGGCCCGCCAGTGACCCGTCAATTGAAGCTAATAACTGAAGTATTTTTATGTCCTTCCTTATGTTGAGAATTACATCGGAAACCAGTGAAATTACTATCTTGAGTGATTGCAGCTAAATTGTTATGTACATGATCATTTTCATTTCGGAGTATAGTGGTACAAGAATAATCATAAAATTTGGTGATGTGCACCGTATTATACCAGAGACAGTTGCAACCATAAAATACGACCCTAGTCTTTGAATAGTTGCTGTGTCTGCATCAATTGTAAGTATCATCAGGCCAAATAGTTTACACGGAACGTGAAGTATTCTGCGGGCCAAAAGAAGCTGCACAGACAGTTCTGTTGCAGTGGTGCCGGAACAGTTTCCTAGCGACATCTGCAAAGAAAGAATAATTACAATGGGAAGAATGTCTTCATATTCACTTGTTACTGCTGTACTTCGTATAGTACAGACGTCGTATAGTACAGACTTCCTTGTGCTTTTAGCCGCCTGTTAATTAGCCTACCTACAGTCGTACATTAGGAAAAATAGTTCCAAAACAGTACATAGTTTACTGCATAGCTCACTGCAGAATATGAACTGAATAAAGTTATCAAACTATACTTGGCGTGAATTTGACTATTACTTGACCTCTGATGGTTAAGTCTGAAGTCAAATTGTTTCTTAATCAAGCACATTTTTCTTATCAAATAAATAACTGTGCTTAATTTGCTGACAACCAGTAAACAAAGACTCAAACACTTACTGTAACAATTTGTAATTAAAGTTTATTGCCGGTCCACTTGATAGTCTGTCAACAAGACAGCTAAATTGTACTAAATTTATAACGTAGACTTCACTCCCTGTGGACCCATGGGACTGTATGCTGCACAGAAAAATATGTCCAACACGTTATCACACTATTGCGATCTAGATTCGTGAAGGCCCTCACCATAATCCAAGAATGAGGCCTACTTCCAACTACCAGTATTTATCTTAACCTATAATGTCTCAACACAGTCGTTCCTCAATGGCTTGAAGTTCGATTGCTGTCCTCTCAGTCGCTAATGTCGTCAGTAACACCACCTGTTTCATATAAAGCGTTCTGACTGTCTCCTGGAAACTTGCCAGCCCAACCTCTACTCAATTTTCAGACATTGAGTTTAATTCTCCATTCACTCCGATATCTATTGTCATCCTATGACGTCTTTAATTTCCATTCTGTGACAGATGATCTTTCTTGTACTCTGAAGCTTGAAACATTGGTCATCCGCGTCATCCGACTGTGTATCCCTCATCTGACATTAGCTTCGAAACGTAACATTGACCTACGCCTCTGTGGACAATAGACACCACAAGTGTTTTGGGAGCCTCTGAGTGTGTGCACCTAGTGAGGACCATAGCACAACATTGAATGCTGGGTAGCAAATGTATTTGGAGAGCACTTAGGTAGGTAGTTTGGATATAGCACATGATCCTGCAAGATATTGCGCTAAACAATGAGTGAAGAGAAGTAAAAGTTATTTTGTTCGTGTTGTGTGTTATCTGGTGCTGCATAATTGTGAACAACGTTCGGTTGTACAGATCTAAAGCATTTAAGTGATCGAATTGAGAAACATCAGGAAATTGGACTACATTTAGAAAATGTTTGTAAATACAGAGTTTTTGGTACCGTTAACATTCGGCGTATAAAATGTCAATTCAGAAACATAATGAATTACTTACGAAGAAAAGAGGAATATCGAACAGAGTAGTAGAGTGCTTCGCGTTTTGTGGAACTCATAATTTTGCACTAAGGCCTCCGAGAGAAGAAGTGGAGTCAGATAACAGCGACAATTTCTTAGATTTCTTATCTGTTCTAGGAAATCTTAACAATGTGTCAGAGGACCATTTAAACAGCTCTGCTACTTTAATGTGTAAATATACGTTATACAATATACAGAAGAAACTTTTAGACTGTATGTATCAAGTAAACATTGAATAAATGAGTAAAATCATTAGTGCTCCCATTTTTGTTTCCATGTAGGTAGATGAAACTACAGATAACATATGCAAAAATTCTTTTCACGTTATACTGCGGTAGTTTAGTGGGAAGGAGCCTATTGAAAGATTTGTTTCCTTTGACGTGAATGACAAAAATGAAGGTTATGTGATAAGCAATTCCGTTATAAAATCTACTGACTTTTCAACTGGTACCCACTAGCGACTGTGAGCGTCATCCTTCACTGTTCCGTCCGTTTCCAATCGAATCGGTCCTCTTTCTGTAGATGTGTTGGTTATTTTTGACAGACTTTGGGACTTTGGTGTGACGTCATAAGCGCGTGACTGCGTGTGAGATCGCTCTGTAAGTTTTCATCTATTTTTAGGTTTCAGATATATATTTTAACTGTTTTTGTGATAATATATACTATATAAGTGACTTATTAGTGGTTTCTTCATTCACCTCTGCATTTCTTGTGTTGTGGCCTAATATTTGTGTTTCGTATCGAGCAACTTAACCTCTTACCCGTGTTTACATTCCGCGCTGCCCAGTTGCAGCTGCAGCGGCGCATCGAAAGCTAAGTACTAATTAATTGTTTGTGTATAGTAGTTTATTTAGGAACTTTAGTAGTCTTCAACCGGTGTTCTTCGTGTTTTCCGGTGAAATAACTTCAGAAGAAATTTTTGCGAACTGCTTTCAGTTTCGTTACTGTCATTAGACGTTTGATTTTCTTTCTGTGTTAGTATTTTGTTATATTGTCATTTGTTGTTGATTAATACCGTCAATAATAGTAGTTACTTCCCTTGTAGAGCAAGTTTGTGATAATTGTAGTCAGTTTTTAACATCTTCTTATTGTAGTAGCGGAATTTAGATAAAGTTGTTTTCTTGTTTCAATAATTGTAAAATTTTACCATGAGTGAGAAGTGTGGGCTTTGCCGTAGGTTCGTGAGTAGTGGATTGCGGTGTGAGACTTGTTCGAAGTATTTTCACTGGGGGGAATGCAGTGGGGAAGCCAGTGGGCATTCTGGTGAGATCCTCTCCTGGAACTGCAGGTTATGTAGCAAGAGTAAGTTGATAGAGGAGCAGGAGCGTAAGATCTGTGCCCTTCAGGTGCAGTTGAAAAACGCACAGGAGGAGCTAGATAGGATGAGGAGGGAGAAGGGGGTTGGGGAATGGGAGCTGGCTGTTGGCAAGAGATCTGCTAGGGGAAGGAGATTTTCAGATAGTTTTACTATTGGTGTTTGTAATAGATATGACCAACTGTCAGAGTCTAGTGGAGAGGAATCTCTAGTAGCTGTAGATGTAGGAAGTATGCAGCAGACCTCAGCAGCTACGGTGGCTAGGACAGTTGCAAAGTCTAAGAGAAAGAAGAAGGTTCTGCTGTTAGGTAGTTCTCATGGTAGAGGTGTAGGCCAGCAGTTGCAGGAAGTTTTGGGGAGTGAGTACCAGGTCACCAGCATTGTGAAGCCTAATGCAGGATTGGCTCAGGTGACTTTTAACATAGGGGGGTTATGTAGGAATTTTACTAAAGAGGATCAGGTAGTGATTGTGGGTGGGGCTGGTAATAGTATTGATAGGGACGGGGAGTATGACATAGATGGTGACCTGGAAAAGATAGCCACTCAGACTGGCAACACGAATGTGCATTTCGTGGAACTGTTTCAGCGTCACGATCGGCCTCATCTTAATACAGCCGTCAGGCGTAATAACATGAGACTTGGGGGTGCGCTGATGACAGAAGGCATGAGTCACATTTCAGTGGTGTCGGTGGAGTCTATCAGTAGGATGGGTTTCACTAGACATGGCCTGCATCTCAACAGGTATGGGAAGGGGAGGTTGGCAAAACTTATAGGTGACAGCATAGGTGGGGTTGGTGGGATCACTCATGGGAAAATTCCGGTAGTTGTGGGTGTTACAGCTGTACCTTTTTTAGATTGAAGTCAGCTGATAGGTATTCCTGCTTAAGGGAAGTCTCTCTAACAAAGAAACCACTTTCTACAAAGCTTGGGTATCCGATTAATGAGGGAATTAGTATATTTCATCAAAATATACAAGGTATTAGAGATAAAGTTAGTTAACTGCTTATAGATGTTGACTCTGAAATTATTGGTATATCTGAACACTTCTTAAATAAGGAGATAATTCAGAGGCTTCCTTTACCAGGATACATGTTGGCTGGCAGCTTTTCTAGGAGCTCTTTGCGGTGTGGGGGAGCAGCCATGTATGTGAAAAACGGTATCCCATTTGAGTCAATTGATGTTTCAAAGTACTGCACTGAAAAGGTGTTTGAATGTTGTGCAGGTGTGGTTAAATTTAGTGGAGCTAAACTTCTTACTGTTGTTATTTATAGATCCCCAGACTCCGATTTCACAACATTTTTGCTAAAGCTGGAGGAGGTTCTTGGTTCACTTTATAGGAAATACAAAAAGTTAGTTATATGTGGTGACTTCAATATTAATTGTATAAGTGATTGTGCAAGGAAAAGGATGCTGGTAGACCTCCTTAATTCATACAATCTTATGCAAACCGTATTCTTTCCAACGAGAGTGCAAGGGAACAGTAGAACAACCATAGACAATATTTTTGTTCATTCGTCATTATCAGAAGGGCATTCTGTTAGCAAAAAGGTGAATGGCCTTTCAGATCATGATGCACAAATTTTAATTCTAAATGATTTTTGTGCTGCAACACATGTTAAATATAGTTTTCAACTTTTTAGGAAAGCTGATCCAGTTACTGTACAGACTTTTGTAAACCTTATCAAGGAACAAGAGTGGCCAGATGTTTATAATGCTGATACAGTAGACGATAAATATAATGCCTTCCTCAAGACTTTTCTCGTGCTCCTTGAAAGTTGCTTTCCGTTAGAACGTTCAAAACAGGGTACTAGCACAAACAGGCAGCCTGGGTGGCTGACTACAGGGATAAGAATATCTTGTAGAACAAAGTGGCAATTATATCAAAACGTTAGAAACAGTCAAAATCTAAATGCAGCAGCCCATTACAAACAGTATTGTAAGGTGCTTAAAAAAGTTATTAGGAAGGCAAAAAGTATGTGGTATGCAGATAGAATAGCTAAGTCTCAGGACAAAATTAAAACCATATGGTCAGTCGTAAAGGAAGTGGCTGGTCTCCAGAGACAGGTCGAGAATATAGAATCAGTGCGTAGTGGGGATGTCCGTGTTACTGATAAGTCGCATATATATGTACAGTACTTAATAATCACTTTCTGAATATAGCAGGTGAACTAAATAGAAACCTAGTCCAAACAGGGAATCATATAGCGCTCTTAGAAAAAAGTGTTCCGAGACTGTTACCTGAAATGCTCCTCCATGATACTGACAAGAGGGAGATTGAGTTAATAATTAAATCACTAAAGACCAAGAACTCTCATGGATATGACGGAGTATCTAGCAGAATACTAAAGTATTGTTCCACGTATGTTAGCTCAGTACTTAGCCATATCTGTAACTTTTCCTTTAGGAGTGGTCGGTTTCCTGACCGATTAAAGTACTCGGTAGTGAAGCCACTTTATAAAAAGGGAGACAGGGATAATGTTGACAATTATAGACCTATTTCTATGCCATCGGTGTTTGCTAAAGTTATCGAGAGGGTTGTATATACAAGGTTACTGCAGCATTTAAATTCACATAATTTGCTGTCAAATGTACAGTTTGGTTTTAGAAATGGCTTAACAACTGAAAATGCTATAGTCTCTTTTCTCTGTGAGGTTTTGGACGGATTAAATAAAAGGTTGCGAACGTTAGGTGTTTTCTTTGATTTAACGAAGGCTTTTGACTGTGTTGACCACAAAATATTACTGCAGAAGTTGGAACATTATGGAGTAAGGGGAGTAACTTACAATTGGTTCGCCTCCTACTTTACAAACAGAAAGCAGAAGGTAATCCTCCGCAATATTGAGAGTGGTAATGATGTTCAGTCCGAATGGGGCACTGTTAAATGGGGCGTTCCCCAAGGGTCGGTGCTGGGGCCACTGCTGTTTCTTATTTATGTAAATGATATGCCTTCTAGTATTATAGGTGATTCAAAAATATTTCTGTTTGCTGATGACAGCACCTTGGTAGTGAAGGATCTTGTGTGTAATATTGAAACATTATCAAATAATGTAGTTCATGATATAAGTTCGTGGCTTGTGGAAAATAATTTGATGCTAAATCACAGTAAGACTCAGTTTTTACAGTTTCTAACCCACAATTCAAAAAGAACTGACATTTTAATCAGACAGAATGGGCATGTTATAAGCGAGACGGAACAGTTCAAGTTCCTAGGCGTACGGATAGATGGTAAGCTGTTGTGGAAAGCCCATGTTCAGGATCTTGTTCAGAAACTAAATGTCGCTTTATTTACCATTAGAACAGTATCAGAAATAAGTGACATTTCAACACGAAAAGTAGTATACTTCGCATATTTTCATACGCTTATGTCAGTTGGTATTATTTTTTGGGGTAATTCTTCTGATTCAAAAAGGGTATTTTTGGCTCAAAAACGGGCCGTTCGAGCTATGTATGGTGTAAGTTCGAAAACCACTTGTCGACCCCTATTCAATAGTCTGGGAATTTTGACATTGCCCTCACAGTACGTATTTTCTTTAATGTCGTTTGTTGTTAGCAATATTAGCTTATTCCCAAGAGTTAGCAGCTTTCACTCAGTTAATACTAGGCAGAAATCAAATCTGCATGTGGAATGCACTTCCTTGACTCTTGTGCAGAAAGGAGTGCAGTATTCTGCTGCATCCATTTTCAATAAGCTACCACAAGAACTCAAAAATCTTAGCAGTAGCCCAAACACTTTTAAGTCTAAACTGAAGAGTTTCCTCATGGCTCACTCCTTCTATTCTGTCGAGGAGCTCCTGGAAGAGCTAAAAAATTAAGCAAATTCCAGTGTTACATTCTTGATTTTCTTTATTTAAACTAACGACCTGTCGCCTGAATATGTTTCTTATATTTCATTTTATCTGTTTCTATAATCGTGTTATAGTTTCATGTATTGACTCGTTCCATGACCATGGAGACTTCTCCTAAATGTGGTCCCACGGAACAATAAATAAATAAATAAAAAAATAAAGAAATAAATTAGACAAATGAAAAAGCTTTTCTGCTCTGTCATTTTCTATTACATTTTGGAACCTAGCATGGGGAAATTTGCCTTTCAATTCCTCATTTTGCTAAAATAAAGTGAGGTTCAGCTGCAACCGCTAACTGCTAGTTCCTTTAGTAACCTCAGATGGGTTTCCTTGTGAAAATCACAGATAATTCCATCAATTCCATAAGCCGTCAACAAAGCTGCAATTTAACTGGAAACTCATTTTCTTCGTTCTTATATTAAAGTGCATGCAGTTGTCTGTAAAATATTGATTCTATATTCTCTATTTTCAACAGGAAATGGAGTACTTCGGTGTTGAATGAATGTCGTGTGACTAGGGCCTCCCGTCGGGTAGACCGTCGCCGGGTGCAAGTCTTTCGATTTGACGCCACTCCGGCGACTTGCGCGTCGATGGGGATGAATTGACGATGATTAGGACAACACAACACCCAGTCCCCGAGCGGAGAAAATCTCCGACCTAGCCGGGAATCGAACTCAGGCCCTTAGGATTGACATCTGTTGCGCTAACCACTCAGCTACAGGGGGCGGACACTTCGGTATTGTACAAACGTTAAACGTTATATACTACTGTTCAGACAGCAAGTGTGAATTGAAGTTAGCTTTAGCCACCACATAACTATCTGAATAGGAATACCTCTGAGGTATCCGCCGTTGCCTTGCAGTCAGGCCTTTCAAAGCATGTAAGGCTCCAGTAAGCTCTTCTCCTGAACCTCTCCTGTCACTCTACCAGTTTTTCCTGTGAGCTTACCATGGTTGCAGGATACAAAGTGCAGGATTCACACTCAGCCCAAATTTTACGTGTTGTACATGTAATGAAAACAGTCACTGTCGTCAAAAGAGTCCTAAACGGGTTTCTGTTTCTAAAAACTCTTTGTAGCAACAGAAGAGGCTGAACTCAGCAGGTAACGTAATTGAAAATCAAGCATCCGATGAAGAAAGTCAACTGAGCAAAACTGTGACTTACTGCACGACATAGATTTTCGACTGCTGGCAAGAAAAGCAACGTAGGATAGTCTGGCACTAAAAGATTTGCCTCAGTGAGAGCTTATAGAAGGCGGACGTATCAAGGGGTTATGTCTGAAGGCGGCATTACCGTGACAGGACAATCGTCTAAAAGGTCACTCAAAAACCTGGCACTACCACAGTTTGGGTAAAACAGTCGCCAATGACCTGATGACACAGAATTTCAGTCTGCTGCTGGACCAACCACACGGAGTCGTGCCTTTACATACTGCTTAAATATCCCGCCGCCAGGTACCCAAGAAAATAAACCTTCGAGCAAGCATTAAACCATCTACATTCTGAGCAAGGCAGGCAGTATACACAAACAAGAGGAACGTGAAAGTCATACTGTGATTACAGACCAGCTGAAGGAGAAGCCACCCTGGATGCAAGCACGTGAAATAACGGATGACGAGCAAGAACAAGATGTGAATGTGATCCTCCCGTCATCTTGATCTGTAGAGTGAGGAGGCATCAGCACATGTAATCGTACAATCCATTGTATACGTCGCCACAAAAAAGAAGGAAGAAAATACTCAAAACCAAAGATAAAGAGTCACGAAACCGAATAAGCGAAGGAAACAAAAACGGAGTGGTCTGAGGATACAAAAATAATCACATAGAATACGAAGGAACTGTAATGTCACGGTCATGCAAAGCTCTTGCTCCAGACATTGAATGAAACACTTGACTGTGGAAATATAGCAAGGCAAAAAAAGAAGATATGTTGGAATAAATTGTATGCTATGAGCAAGTATTCAGTGGGAGTAACGTAATATGAGTGTCTGTATTCAGTGTTCCGCTACTTCCGATACCATGTATTACGTTGCGTTTCTTTTCGATTTGTAATTTGTAATCATATTTTATTTATGTCATTTGGGAGAAATATGTGTAACTATTTCAAATTAACTTATATTTTGCTCTCGACGGCGCTAAGCCTTACTTATTCACTACGGTATATAATGTCAACTTTTGAAAGATAAAAAATGCTCTTTCACTTTCATGCTTTCTTTTCAATACAACAAAAAAGGTAAAAGTAAAAAATGTATAAAAGTTAACAAAATGTTTATTCGGGTACTAACAGGCTAAAAGAATCACTTGTGATTTAAACATAGCAGCACTAAAGCAATTCTTGAACGCGTCTCAAGCAGACTTTATCCTGTAACAAGAAGTGACAGGAACGAACTTACATGTAACGTTTGGCAGAAATGCATTCAACAACGGTACAGAGAGTCGAAGTTATAGGCACCAGTGCCTGTCACTAGGCCACAACTTGGGCGTTAAACGTGACGTTTTGCGCTGACGGTTCGCAGTCGGAACGTCTCGCTATGTTATTTGTTATTCAGCGATCGCGAGTGATTGCCGCGACCGCCAGTGGAGAAAATGGACCTAGCTGTTTGGGACAAAGGCCTTGGCTGCTTTCACCGACGCACCCCCTCCAGCTGCGTGAGTGTATGTATGTGTGACTACTGTTAATGTCTTGTTCACAACGACGTACACTGGACTCGCATTCGGGAGGACGACGGTTCAATCCCGCGTCCGCCCATCCTGATTTAGGTTTTCGGTGATTTCCCTAAATCGCTAGAGGCAAATGCCGGGATGGTTCCTTTGCAAGAGCACGGCCGACTTCCTTCCCCGTCCTTCCCTAATCCGATGAGACGAATGACCGCGCTGTTTGGTCTCTTCCCCCAAACAACCCCAACCCACAACGGCGTGGAGAGGCTAAAGAGTGAATTAAATTAGCCCTACCATTGACAGCCTGCAACCTAGACTAACGTCTGATTAACGCCGTAGGTTGTGACATTCCTCCATTACAACTTGATCAGGACCGGTACTTGGGGCCTGATCTTAGGAAGAGTGGAACCACTGGGTAATAATATGTTTATTTTAAAAATAACTCTCAGAGAAACATATGCGAAGTGGACAAGTATAGACACAGAACGTTAACTCCTATTCATCAAACTAAATTTGAGATTGATAAACCCTCTATGACGTGACTCAAAATAGTGTGCCCGGTATACGATGAAAACACTAAGTTATTGATACTGACCAACATCGAAATTCTGGAAGCCTTCACCCTGACTGGCACTAACAGTAAAGGGCTCTGCGATCAGAGAAATGAAAGACATTTACTGTTAAGGATTCTCGTTGTAGATCCGTGGTGCGTATATCACCGAATTCAGTGCTGTGAAGAGCAATTCTGGATCCGTGGTCTCCTCACCGCTGCCGGCTGTTGTACAGATGAAGCGCGTTGCGTAGCTGGAAATTATGACTTCATAGAGGACGTGAACAGCGACTGCAGACCCCTACGATCGAAGCTACATCTGCACAACGCCGGACAAGAATCAAAGACTCCTACCTGCTCATAAGCCAGGAACAGATTTGACTAAAGTGAGCGGTCGTAAAGAAGCACTTCGTAATGTCTCAATTTCTACAAAGAATCACAGGTTCGTATCTTTGTTCACAGAGAGAGGAATGATGCCGTTCCTGGTGAAGAAATCAAATCTTTCGAATATCAATCTGAGACTGTTCAATATTTCAACACGCTAACCAGTGAAATGTGTGCAGCTGTCACCAGCCAGAGAGTCCCCGTAACCGCTATCCAGCCAAGCAGTGCCCTCCCGGCAACCTCCAGAGACCATCCTCGCCGTGAACAGCCCAGTTTACAGCCACGTCGCCTCGGTAGCGGAAAATCTCCTTGCAGCCAATCACAGCCACTGTAACAAATGAAATAACTGCCAATTTACGAGCCATAAAACTGTCAGCCAACCGCCTTCAGATCGTCATCAGTTCGGTAGAAACCTATGGAAAAAATTGTGACCCTCCTTCTCTAAATCCTCGCACGAACGAAAAAATGGCTGATATCGAAATAAGTGTCCAAGGAATAGAGAAGCAACAGAGAAAAGTCCACTGCACCTGACGGGATACCAATTCGATTCTACACAGATCACGCGAAAGAATTTGCCCCCTTCTAACAGCCGTGTACCGCAAGTTTCTAGAGGACTGGAAAGTTCCGAGTGGCTCTGAGCACTATGAGACTTAACATCTGAGGTCATCAGTCCCCTAGAACTTAGAACTACTTAAACCTAACTAACCTAAGGACATTACACACATCCATGCCCTAGGCAGGATTCGAACCTGCGACCGTAGCAGGCGCGTGGTTCCAGACTGAAGCGCCTAGGAACGCTCGGCCACTCCGGCGACGGAAGGCTCCAAATTATTGGAAAAGATCACAGGTAGTTCCAGTTTCCAAGAAGGGCCGTCGAGCAGATGCGCAAAACTATAGGCCTATATCTCTGACATCGATCTGTTGACTCTTAGAACATTTATTTATTTATTTATTTTTTGCTCGTGTATCATGTCATTTCTGGAAACCCAGAATCTACTCTGTAGAAATCAACGTGGATTCCGGAAACAGCAATCATGTGAGACCCTACTCGCTTTATTTATTCATGAGACCCAGAAAATATTAGATACAGGCTCCCAGGTTGACGCCTTGACTTCCGGAAGGCGTTCGATACAGTTCCGCACTGTCGCCTGATAAACAAAGTTAGAGCCTACGCAATATCAGACCAGTTGTGTGGCTGGATTGAGGAGTTTTTAGCAAATAGAACACACCGTATATACTAAGATGGTATCTGTTCTTTCGGACATGTTCGAAATAACAGATGCCATCTTAGTATATATATAGATAAGGCTCACCGGCCACTTGACCATCTTCTTCTTCTGTGCGAATGCACAAACCGTGCCCGAACTCTTACGGGAATAGGCAACGCGCCGCGAGTAATGAGTATAATGGGCGGGGGCACTACGAATGTAGTGCGGGACTATACGTTTAGATTGTGGGTTTCGCGGGAGGCGTGCCAGAGATAAATCCCTGCAGTCGCGCTATCCTCTGTGTCCTCGGTGGCTCAGATCGATAGAGCGTCTGCCACGTAAGCAGGAGATCCCGGGTTCGAGTCCCGGTCGGGGCACACATTTTCATCTATCCCCGTTGACGTATGTCAACGCCTATAAGCAGCTAATGGTGTTCATTCCATTGTAAGAACACATCATGTTGTTCTCAATAGAGAGACGGCTACAGAAGTTAAAGTGACCTCTGGCGTGCCACAGGGGAGTGTTATAGGACCATTGCTTTTCACAATATATATAAATGACCTAGTAGATAGTGTCAGAAGTTCCATGCGGCTTTTCGCGAATTATGCTGTAGTATACAGAGAAGTTGCAGAGAAGTTGCAGCGAAATGCAGGATGATCTGCAACGGATAGGCACTTGGTGCAGGGAGTGGCAAGTGACCCTCAACATAGACTAATGTATTGCGAATACATAGAAAGAAGAATCCTTTATAGTATGATTATATGATAGCGGACCAAACACTGGTAGCAGTTACTTCTGTAAAATATCTGGGAGTATGCGTACGGTACGATTTGAAGTGGAATGACCGTTTAAAATTAATTGTTGGTAAGGCGAGTGCCAGGTTGAGATTCATTGGGAGAGAGTGCTTAGAAAATGAAGTCCATCAACAAAGGAGGTGGCTTACAACACACTCATGCGACCTATACTTGAGTATTGCTCACCAGTTTGGGATCCGTAGCAGGTCGGGTTGACAGAGGAGACAGAGAAGATCCAAAGAAGAGCGGCGCGTTTCGTCTCAGGGTTATTTGGTAAGCGTACTAGCGTTACGGAGATGTTAAGCAAACTCAAGTGGCGGACTCTGCAAGAGAGGCGCTCTGTATCGCTGTGTAGCTTGCTGTCCAGGTTTCGAGAGGGTGCGTTTCTGGATGATGTATCGAGTATATTGCTTCCCCCTACTTATACCTACCGAGATCACGAATGTAAAATTAAAGAGAGCCGAGCGTGCACTGAGGCTTTCCGGCAATCGTTCTTCCCGCGAACCATACGCGACTTGAACAGGAAAGGGAGGTAATGACAGTGGCAGGTAAAGTGCCCTCTGCCACACACCGTTGGGCAGAATAAATGTAGATGTAGTTGTAGATACACTGCTGTGTCTTTTGTTGGCAATTTGCCTTGGCGTCTGACGTGAGCACTTCTGCGACGGTCAGCCCGCATATGTGGCAGGCATTCCAAGTGCAATCCTCACGCTAAAAATAGTTAGTCGTGGCACTTGTAAGATGCCATCTCAAAGATCTTACGCTTTCAGCAATGTCTTGCCCCAACCCCCTCAGCGAACACAGGCCCGCCGCGTGAAGCCTCTTTCCACTAGCCTCACGGTGGAGCGGGGGCTGTAGGCAGTAAACGCTCGGCGTTCTCTTTCGCGAGCTATGATACTGTCCTTGTACCATGTCGATCACGGGGACTGCAAAAGCCCACGTTCGCCCCTCGGTCAGAGTCAGCGTGAAATGTCACACAAAGCATGCAGCTCTACAGATGTGTTAGTACGAGGCTACTCAGTATCAACTATTAAATGATTAATAATTCGATAACGTACATAAAAAATTCGATCGCACGCTAAGTAAATGAAATAAAAATTGTCAAAATTATGCGTGCATGGTGGTCCTGGAACCTTCCAAAGTTACCGTTTTTGTTTGAGTCCCATGTGTGCATGTGTGTGTGTGTGTGTGTGTGTGTGTGTTTTGTGTGTGTGTGTGTGTGTGTGTGTGTGTACGTAAGTGATCCCCCATGACTGACTGGCGCCACCGCCCCACGTTTCTGTTCTCATAATTACGTGAATACACCATTTTCCACAACTGCAGGTTTCATTTCAGTCTATTATCCGCACAGTACTTGTACGTTCGTAGCACCTCCTCTTGTTCGCAGTTGGTGGTACATGAAGATGAAGTTTTAAGCTTCTAAACCGGCCGTGGGATAAATTAAGGAAACACTGACACCTGATATTGATTGTTATCCAATAAATATGTTGCTCAGTTGCCGATATTCACTTGATAAAATATCTTATTATCGTACTTTGTACTCAAGACAGGTTGGCTTACATTCCGCGTGAAACGAAATCCAGTGAGATTCTAAAAAGCTTGGAGGGATAAATGATGTAAAGTGTACATTAGGTATACTCGTATGGTAACCACAGTACACCAGTGTAATTGATAATTAATTGAGTCCCTCAGCTACCGACAGGATTTGTTGGTATACCTCGATGGGGACAGCTGAAAATGTGTGCCCCCACCGGGGCTCGAACCCGGGATCTCCCGCTCTCATGGAAGACGCTCTATCCATCTGAGCCACCGAGGACACAAATGAATGGCACGACTGCCGGGACTTATCCCTTTCACGCCTCCCGTGAGACCCACATTCCCAACAGTCCACAATGTAAGTGGGAGATCCCGGGTTCGAATCCCGGTCGGGGCACATATTTTCAGCTGTCCCCATCGAGGTGTATCAATAACACCTGTCGGCAGCTGGGGGTTTCAATTAATTATCATTTATTCTAGAGAAGCTGCACGGTCATAATTGGTATCTGTTCTTTCGAGAACAGTTACTATCGTCATATACCAGTGTACGGTATGAAACAGGTTCTACAAATTATTTACCGCTATATGGGCATGTTTAGAATGTAATGTGTTTCAGAATAATTACATGTCTCTACAAATGTAGTTCAGTCAATTGAGCTCAATAATAAGGTGAAAAACCGCTATGGTCACAATTTTAACAATTTGCATTCAATCAATTTCACAACGAGTTTGTAACAAAAGTATTTTATTCGACACGGTTGATCTCATAATTTGCTGTAATATGTCAGGTGAATGACATCAAGGTACAAAATAAATAATATTATTAATATTCAAAAGGTACGACTGGGTTCCTGTTTTGAACAAATTATCATATTCCACATCATAACATATCACACAATTAAGCAGGTAGCTAACCGCGATCTACACCATCATGCAACACTTGAAGGCGAAACATATTTATTGCATTCACTTAATCAATATTTTCACAGTATTCTGGTTAAAACGAGACACGAAAACGTTTCGATCTGTTAGCTGATACAATCACTCTCTCTTATAGCAAATTAACTAATGAGGAAGCTCACTTTCATCAGTTGTTCCAAATTCAGGTCGTCACTGAAAGGCGTCAAGTTTCTCCATGATGTACGTCGCACTTTAAATGCCACCTGCAACCCGCATATATGACTATATATATATTTTTTCGGTGCAATTCAAGGAAACAGTTTATTCCTAACTGTAAGCATTGGTAATAGCGACAACAACAGTAACGAACTTTAGTGTTGAATTAAATGTTTATCGGATGTAGGTTCGCTAAATTGTTTGAATAACAACAGTACAAAAACAGGTAAGCACTTTATAATTGGCGCAATACAGTTTACAGCGAACACAAATAACAACTAGCTTTATTTTTAAGATTTCTTCTTCTCCATTACAGTACATACACCAGCGGTAGCCTTCTGTCAGTCAGTGTGATAATTGATGGCTTTATCCAGAGACTGCGTCTAACTAATGAAATGATTACACTTATCAGTGCCAGTTCACTCATACTAATACATTTCATCTCTCCCCTATTAGCAGCTTTCTTTATGGTGCTCAACGTATATTCAGTAATATTTGGAGTAGTGCGCTGCAGTCACTGAACGTGAGTATTGTATGTTCCTTGTTGGTATTACATTTTTTGAATACTTAATATTAGGTTCGTACACATTTCTGTGACGAGTAATCATTGAAATGACCTTGTATCACTAAAATTTTGAAATATCTTAGTCCATTCTTTCTATAGTTTCTGTTTAGGTACAGAACGCGTTTTCTAAGTGTTCACCTGTCATAATTTAATGCTTGATATAAGACTTCGGTAATGCTCACATACTGTATCTCTGTAATAATACTAGTGATTTCGTATATTGTTATAAATTTATTCACTATATTCTTTACTAAATGTCGTACAGTACGTATTTTTCACCCTTTTACTTTTCGGCATACTACTCAAACAAGCTACCTATTGCGGCTCATCACCTCATACAAAAACATCACTGAAGTGACTACAATTGTGGTCTTCCATGCTTAATTTTCTTTCAATTTATAATCCATTTGTTCTTTATCCTACTGCATTCCAGATAGCTCTACATTCAGAAACAAATCTCTTATTTCCTTTTTACTTAGGAGTCAGAATTGTAGTTTAAAGTAAAGCAGTACATCCTTTTATTACTTTTATCTTTCCTCCGTGTCTTATTTCTCCATGTCTTATTACACTTCTTAACTTTACCATGCTTGCCTTCAATCTACTTCTTTTACACCTTACAGCTTCTTACTAAATTATTATAATGTTTTAGGGGGAATGTGAAGTGTAATCTAAATCGGTAAGTAGTAGATAGTCTGAGCGAGGACTTCTAAAATTCACATCTCTCTCTCGCTCTCTCTCTCTCTCTCTCTCTCTCTCTCTCTCTCTCTCTCTCTCTCTCTCTCTCTACCCTCTCTTTCACACCCACCCACCCACACACACACACACACACACACACACACACACACACACACACACACACAAGCAGTTAAAAATATGTATTTCCATTGTTTGCAATGTGCCATATATTAAAACATAATGCAATTGAAATGGAATATATAAATTACGTTGTTGATTTAGGAAACAAGGACTTGAGGTAGACGCAAAACTGGAGCGTGCTTGCATTAGTAAGCAATTATTTTTTGTTGATTATTAATGCTTGACTGCTTCCCTACATTTTGCTCTGGCTCTACGCAAGGGGCTGTATAATCAAATTTTGTTAACTCAGTATAAGCGGACAAATAATTTGTACAAGTGTATCCTTGGTATGTATTGGAAAATCATTGCAAGCCTATCTAAATTACCATTGCAAAAACACCCACTTGTACTAAATCTCCATAAATGTCTCAATTTTGCCAATGAGTCCGTAGAGGATAGTATAAGGCGTACGGTATGATTGGTCATGCTTTCCCATACGATTTTGCCGAGACGAAGACAATCATTGTTGGATTGTGTTAGTGGGTCATTGTGTAGGATTGTGTCTACCTTTTGCGAAGAGAAGCTCTTAAAATTTATCTCCCTCAGTGCCGTCGAGTTATCTGAAAAGTGGAGTTCTACTTCCTTTGATTCTAGGTAATGAAGTGGAATGCTGTATTATTCGGAACAACGGTCAAAATGGAATCCAAAATAATGTATTTATTTGCTAAACACCATAAACTGATAATATCGACACGATTAATAATGATTAACTGAAACCAAACAATTCACTGAGAGCGTGGTCTTACAATAGAACTAGATCGAATGGCATCCTATTGGCGACTGGCGATTATGGCGCGCGGCCTTGACCTCGTACTTGTGATAATTCGTAGCCACATGTGCATTCTCACTATTTTAAACAATATTCGTTTATTTATTAAGATGACTAATTCCTTTTGTTGTAAGGAATTACGTCTCCCAATACCTATATTGGTAAAAGCGACTTTTATTAGCAAATATTTGTTAAGGAAGATTACTCGTTTCGAGCCAGAATAACTGTGCTTCTTTTGCGTATCTATCTGCAAACGGAACGGGTTTCCTGATGTATAGCTACAGCGCCTCACACCACCGTTTACTGGCAACAACATGTGGTCCACGGCCTCTTTCAGCCAGCGTGGGAGCTGAAGGCTTACTCCCGACTGTATTTTCAGGAAGTATCGCTTTATTAGTATCAGTGCTACATTATATTCGCAGACGCGATACAAAATAGTATAAATGGAAAATAAGGAAATTAAATGTAGCTTGAACAGAAGGAGTACCTCACAACGTCTGTACCAAATACGTTCAGTTAACGGTTGGTGCCTCTGATCTAGGACCCATCTGAGTCGTCACACATCTATGATGTACCTCTGATCTAGAACCCATCTGCGTTGACACTCATCGGTCTTCGTTCCTTCCACTGCTCAAAACACTCATGCATGCCATTCTCGAGGCTTGCTAGGAGCCCCATCGTTTGTCCCCCGCCACAGAGTAAATCGATTTTGATTACATTCTTGAGATGCGTGAGTACGCTTTTCTAGGTCGTGCACTAATACACCACGACAAATAGGTCCTTTATAATGCGTACTGCCTAATTCTTTGTTAACGTGATATTAACTCGCAACGATACTAGCAAACAGAATATCTTCAACACGTTATACCTTTAGCGTAGTGTCATCAGTATGTATTCGCCAGTGTCTTTTAGATGCACAATTATTCACATGTACACTCAGTTCTTAGCTATGTAATTCTTCTATGGAGTGCAAATGTACGAAATACGAACGTAGTTCACAAACTTCAGAAAAGCACCATAAGAAAGATAATTAAAAATTGTAATCAATGCGACAAGAGGAGATACATTCGAGAAGCTACATAACATGTGATTCATGCCGCTTTTAATTAGTTTAGGATAATCAGATAATAGCGAGACTGGTTTAAAGTTTTCTATGTGTTGAGTTCATCCTTTTCATGTAGTGGCTTTATTTCTTTTGTTGTTGATAAACAGAATCTAGATATTTGTCGATAATATGTTCTGACTGAAGTTTAAATACTTTATTTAGGTACCGTCAGGAACCCAGGACGTTTTATTTTTTCTTAACTAATAGAGTTGCTCACTTCTGTTTTAGTCAATATAAATGTGTGGTATTTTCACTTTGAGGGAGAACACCTCGCTGTGTGTATTACATTGAGTTGTAATAAAATTGTTTGTCGTATTTGTTTGATGTTCATTAAATACTTATTAAAGCCTCTACTGTATCTTCAACAGTTCCCTTCACCATTTGTATAATGACTTTACTGTTCCATACTTCATTTTTACCCACATTATTGTTAACAACTTTCCCTATTGGTGTCATTCTGTTACTTCGTTGTTTCACACTTGAGATATTTGCTTTTTTGTTGCTGTTATTACTTTCCTACATTTTGTTCTACAACTTTTTTTATGTGGTTACAAAGTTGCAATTTCTTAAGGTGCTTTCCAAGAGTTTCTAGAGATTTTAATGTGCCCTGTGTTATCCATACATCTATTATCTGTGCATCTGCGTATACTGTAAATTTTAATTTCTTTTCCTGGGCCCTAAAATTCACAAAAGTATGTTTAAGTACAGAAAAATGACACAAACGTTTGTTGGTATTCTGTAGGACATTTCCCATGTGGGTTATTGTGGTATGCAGTTGAAAATTCTATTATTACGTGTAGTTTCCTTACGACACTTATTTTGATATAGCTCATATTTATTTTGAAGTTATTAGTATACACGTTTTTAGCACATATTTACATACCATGTAATCTGAAACGCCACTCCTGTCATGTCAGTGTCGTAATCATACACCATTTGCCAATAAATGTACGATCAGTCGGTGTTTCACTACTCTAGCAGTATCTGGAACACTTTAGTATTGCTGCTAATAGGTTGTAAGATATTGATAGCTTCACGAATTGATCCCTTTTGCAGCTGAAGTTCGGAAGTTCGGAAGCTTGCATTGAATTCATCTAGCACAAATGTGGATTTGGACTACATATGCGGTTCAATGGAGTTCCAGAATTTATAAAAGTAAAAATTAATTCTGTCTATGCGTGTATTAGTAGCTCCCTTATCTATAACAAACTCGCAGTCTTTTCGATGTATTTTACCTGTTTTTATTTTATTTCATTTGACCTGGCCATTCTAACACATAGATGTACTTTATCACACCTAAACACTTGTTCACACAAGTGACTTATCACTTTACCTTAGTAATTTCTTGGTGGTGTTTGACACTAGACTCTCCTACAAATTGTGTGACAGCGTAGCTCTTCCGTTACATGCTGGTTACTTGACGGTTGTTTCTTTCACTGTTATCTTCTTGTCGGTTCCTTTGATGATGTTGTTTATGATGTAGGCGATTCCCTCTGTTGATAGCCTAAAATCCCTTCTGGTGTTGGGGATAAGGCTTCCAGAAAGCTTGCAGTGAGCAAGTGGATATCGTGTGCATCACACGATACTTTTTATTATTATTCGTATCATTCGACTGTCTTCTAATGCTTAACGTATCACAGGTAGACCAAAGTAGGTGTGAATATATTCGGCTTAGGAGAGCTTCCGCCCTTGATCTTACAGGTACGGTGACGTGTCACTAATACGAGAAATTACAGTTTGTGCTTAAAAATTCGCCAAGAATATTGGTTATATCTTCGAATTTCTCAGTCTTCGAACTCATCACATTGGATTCTAGGGAAAATTGTAAGTAGTCATCCAAACGTGAATTTCTGAAACTGTGAAGAAATATTACAGTACAAGTGCCTTACGTGACACTCACAGTTACAACGAGGTCACAGTGCAGAAGGATGTTTCACACCGTGACCAAAACGTCCTCGCAGCTGATGCCTCCCCTTCTCTGTTCATAAAATGCAAAGTATTTATAATTTATAAAGATCCTTTGCAGCTGAGGAGGCAGACGCTGTAACGCAAACATACCTGAAGCTGCAGTATACTGTAGGGCGACTCTTTTAAGGTAGTTTATAAATTTGTTTTTATAATTTCTCTTGCACTCTCCCCCCCCCCCCCCCCCCAACTGCTTGCTTTTCAAGATGTGGGTGAATATGAGCTTGCTAGTATATGTGATTGGATAAATGTAGGGGCAGTGACGTGGAAAATTACAGTAAAATCACATGCTGAATGCTAGTCTGGAAGCGATGGCTCAATATATCGAAAATTCAGCCGTCAACAGTAGGTCTGTACGCAAATCCCAAAAACACTACGGAAGAAAGTTACTGAAACATCTATTTAACGATAACAACCCAAAGGCTATTACCATACATGGTATACATATTTTTGCTGTGATTCAAATGGTTGCATTACGCAACTTCCTCAGTAGCGTGGAACCAGGAAATATCAGTCAAAAGCTCCCTATGAAACTCTCACTCTTCCTCTTCAATTCTACGTTTACTAGATTGGCGTTATACACTGTGTTCTTAATATTAGTACTCTAGTATTAATAACTACGTTTAGTGTTGTATGACATACAATTAGTTTTAAGCGCGTAAGAGATTTTATGTGAATTTTTGTTTGTTTCAGATGTAAGGGTGTAGACCATCAATTTTTATTTGCCTGTTGAGCACAGACTTCACACAAGTGATTTTTCTTCGAACATAACCAAAACTAGTAGAGAGGAGGGTGGGAGGGCGGGGGGGAGGGAGGGAGAGGGGGAAAACACCAAGTGAATGTCCAACGTTAAATTTAAGTGCTAGCATGATGTACACAGTTGTCTCACATTTGTGATAAATGGTGGTGTATACATACCGATTTATGAGCAACAAAGACCAAAACGTTTCGTATGGGGGAAAAAAATCTTTTAGTCACTGATTTACAGTTGTAGAAGGGAGTGCCATGAACAACATACTAAAAATCACACTGTTGGAGTGTGAGGGTGGGAGAGGTGGGCGTTTGTAATGGTAACCATTTTTTGTTTTCCCTGAATATCTCGAATATAGCGTCTTCTAGCGAAAACTTTTACTAGTACATTTTTGGAAATGATATTTTAACGGTATAAAATGCATGTTCGTTCATAAATGAAGTTGGTTAAGAACGAATATTAAATGTGCGTACCAGATTTAAGTGCAGCGCAACCGTATAATGGGACAAATTGGGCTCTGCAGCTATAATACGGTGGAAAGGTAAGGGGTGGAGGTTACAAGTGTGAGAGCAGATAGATCGCGGGTTGTGGTCATGCACCTCCGTCCTTCATAGGTTTGAAAAATGAAGAGTGAGCAAGGAATTCACCCTTTTCACACTACGTCAGGAAAAACAACTACAGTCAGTGTCGATGTAGTGTCCAAACATTCCCGGGAGGTAAGTGTTTTTCACAAAGTGTGTCAGCGCTACCTTAAAGATCGACATGTACAGCTGGCAATAACAACGCGAGAGATGCATATGAACAGATTCTGCGTAGATTTTGCCGGCCGGGGTGGCCGAGCGGTTCTAGGCGCTACAGTCTGGAACCGCGCGACCGATACGGTCGCAGGTTCGAATCCTGCCTCGGGCATGGATGTGTGTGATGTCCTTAGGTTAGGTAGGTTTAATTAGTTCTAAGTTCTAGGGGACTGATGACCTCAGATGTTAAGTCCCATAGTGCTCAGAACCATTTGAACCATTTTTTTTGCATAGATTTCCAAACCCTGTTATACATTCCAGAAAGAGATTTTCACTCTGCAGCGGAGTGTGCGCTGATATGAAACTTCCTGGCAGATTAAAACTGTGTGCCCGACTGAGACTCGAACTCGGAAGCTTTGCCTTTCGCGGGCAAGTGCTCTTCCATCTGAGCTACCGAAGCACGACTCACGTCCGGTCCTCACAGCTCACTCCGCTGCCGAGTGAAAATCTCATTCTGGAAACATCCCCCAGGCTGTGGCTAAGCCATGTACCCGCAGTATCCTTTCTTTCAGGAGTGCTACTTCTGCAAGTTTCGCAGGAGAGCTTCTGTAAAGTTTGGAAGGTAGGAGACGAGATACTGGTAGAAGTAGAGCTGTGAGGACCGTGCGTGAGTCGTTCTTCGGTGGCTCAGATGGTAGAGCACTTGCCCGCGAAAGGCAAAGGTCCCGAGTTCGAGTCTCGGTCGGCCACACAGGTTTAATCTGCCAGGAAGTTTCACTGTTATACATTGCTACAGGGGAAGTTACAGCATTCGTTTGGGAAAGGCAACTTACCCCACTACTATCACAGCTCGCTTTTTAATTGGCGTAAAGACTGTATCTCCCAACATTTCTTGTCTAATTCGCTTATGCAAGTGGACAAAATAACATCTCTGAGCTGATGTCTAAATAATGAAATTCTTTCCAGTTTATTAAGTGCGTATTTATTTGAAGTTGTTAAATGAGCCTTTACGTAAAATACATTCCAATATACAAGGGTTGAGTTCTGCTTAATTAGTAATAGTGATGTTGTTAATGACCTATACTTGGCATCATGCTGCATCTTGATCCTGTCTGTCACTGACAGCATGTTGGAGAATCATTTAACTCTGTGGACATCTCTTGGTGGTAAATCAATGAATGACCAGAAAGCTACAGTACTTCTCTCACCATTTATTGTCGTATTGGTGGACTGCACAAATCACTTCTATTGAATAGATGCTATCACTTATAGAGAGGGCTGCGGTGAGTAGATAGACTTAATACACATCCACAGGATACTTTACAAGGTGGTTGTCAATATGCCTGCTGGAATGGCACCGACCATTTCTAAATCTAGAACAATCACCTGTTGTAACGCATTGTTTTGAACTGTGTGGAAATATCTGAGTTTCCGTGACACCTGGGTGACCTCCTTATTTATAGTGGGAGCCAGTTGAAGTATGTGGGCCTCTTCCAATCTTAGAAGAGCTGAGGCTTGGGCATTGAATTTGATACCGTCGATCTTTAAAAACTACTCCTATACCACCCATTGATAGTGGAGACAGTGGAATCGACATTGTCAAATGCATATTGATAGTAAGTTTCACTTGGGGCACGCTTTTCTGTGGGGTGGATAGTTGACAACTGCAAATAAATACTCACTTAATAAAATGAAACGAACTCAACTATTTAAACACATCCTCTGTGAAATTATATTGTTTACTCACATGAGAGAAATAAACTGGAAATGCTGCGGAGGTACATTCTGTGTGTAAACTGAAAAGCAAGCAGCAGTCGTGGTGGGGCAAGTTTTC
Source organism: Schistocerca piceifrons (assembly GCF_021461385.2). Taxonomy (NCBI): domain Eukaryota; kingdom Metazoa; phylum Arthropoda; class Insecta; order Orthoptera; family Acrididae; genus Schistocerca; species Schistocerca piceifrons. The sequence continues at coordinate 3,027,495 of NW_025728290.1, forward strand.
TTTCCTGCTACACATGCTGCACAGAATGACTAAGAAATATTTTCTCTCTAGCACTGTAGGACAGCGAGCCCATATTTAGTTGATTCTGTCCATACACATTTCTTGCTTCACTATTATCAGTTACTCATATGTGTATTCGGTGTGCAAAATAAACACCCCTGAGGATGATAGAACACTGTATCGTCGATGTTTCACAAGGCGAAATCTGGAAGGTTTGGTATAACACAGTGAAAAGCCCTGTAGTTACTTTTCGTGACATAGAGTGAAGAGGAACTGTCTGCTCGCTTTTTATTTTGCTGATCTATGGACGAAGCAAGTACATGACCACAATTTAGTGACCTACTTTACCTCAAGCTTATAACTTCCACTGCCCACCTTTCCACCATTTTATACCCAGGAACACAATTTACGCCTTAATATGGTACTACTTTACTTAATTGTGGTACAAATATTTAATATTTTGTTCTTAAATCAAGTTACATAACAATACAGATTAATTTTATACAGTTAAAACACTGTTTTTAATTATCTCCAATTATTACATTCCTTGCAGCATGAAAGATGTTATTCATAGAGAATAAATGTATAAGACATAGCTAGTGGAAAATTTAATTTAGTTTTATATCACTAGCTAGTGGAAACTTTAATTTAGTTTTATATCACATCAGGCCCCCCCATGAACCATGGACCTTGCCGTTGGTGGGGAGGCTTGCATGCCTCAGCGATACAGATGGCCGTACCGTAGGTGCAACCACAACGGAGGGGTATCTGTTGAGAGGCCAGACAAACATGTGGTTCCTGAAGAGGGGCAGCAGCCTTTTCAGTAGTTGCAGGGGCAACAGTCTGGATGATTGACTGATCTGGCATTGTAACATTAACCAAAACGGCCTTGCTGTGCTGGTACTGCGAACGGCTGAAAGCAAGGGGAAACTACAGCCGTAATTTTTCCCGAGGACATGCAGCTTTAGTGTACGATTAAATGATGATGGCGTCCTCTTGGGTAAAATATTCCGGAAATAAAATAGTCCCCCATTCGGATCTCCAGGCGGGGACTACTCAAGAGGACGTCGTTATTAGGAGAAAGAAAACTGGCGTTCTACGGATCGGAGCGTGGAATGTCAGATCCCTTAATCGGGCAGGTAGGTTAGAAAATTTAAAAAGGGAAATGGATAGGTTAAAGTTAAATGTAGTGGGAATTAGTGAAGTTCGGTGGCAGGAGGAACAAGACTTTTGGTCAGGTGATTACAGGGTTATAAATACAAAATCAAATAGAGGTAATGCAGGAGTAGGTTTAATAATGAATAAAAAAAATAGGAGTGCGGGTTAGCTACTACAAACAGCATAGTGAACGCATTATTGTGGCCAAGATGGACACGAAGCCCATGCCTACTGCAGTAGTACAAGTTTATATGCCAACTAGCTCTGCAGATGATGAAGAAATTGATGAAATGTATGACGAGATAAAAGAAATTATTCAGGTAGTGAAGGGAGACGAAAATTTAATAGTCATGGGTGACTGGAATTCGTCAGTAGGAAAAGGGAGGGAAGGAAACATAGTAGCTGAATATGGATTGGGGGGAAGAAATGAAAGAGGAAGCCGCCTTGTAGAATTCTGCACAGAGCATAACTTAATCATAGCTAACACTTGGTTCAAGAATCATAAAAGAAGGTTGTATACCTGGAAGAATCCTGGAGATACTAAAAGGTATCAGATAGATTATATAATCGTAAGACAGAGATTTAGGAACCAGGTTTTAAATTGTAAGGCATTTCCAGGGGCAGATATGGATTCTGACCACAATCTCTTGGTTATGAACTGCAGATTGAAACTGAAGAAACTGCAAAAAGGTGGGAATTTAAGGAGATGGGACCTGGATAAACTGAAAGAACGAGAGGTTGTAGAGAGTCTCAGGGAGAGCATAAGGGAACAATTGACAGGAATGGGGGAAAGAAATACAGTAGAAGAAGAATGGGTATCTCTGAGGGATGAAGTGAAACCAGCAGACGATCAAGTAGGTAAAAAGACGAGGGCTAATAGAAATCCTTGGGTAACAGAAGAAATATTGAATTTAATTGATGAAAGGAGGAAATTTAAAAATGCAGTAAATGGTGCAAAATGGCTACGCAGGGATGGCTAGAGGACAAATGTAAGGATGTAGAGGCTTGTCTCACTAGGGGTAAGATAGATACTGCCTACAGGAAAATTAAAGAGACCTTTGGAGAGAAGAGAACCACTTGTATGAATATCAAGAGCTCAGATGGCAACCCAGTTCTAAGCAAAGAAGGGAAGGCGGAAAGGTGGAAGGAGTATATAGAGGGTTTATACAAGGGCGATGAACTTGAGGACAATATTATGGAAGTCGAAGAGGATGTAGATGAAGATGAAATGGGAGATACGATACTGCGTGAAGAGTTTGACAGAGCACTGTAAGACCTAAGTCGAAACAAGGCCCCGGGAGTAGACAACATTCCTTTAGAACTACTGACAGCCTTGGGAGAGCCAGTCCTGACAAAACTCTACCATCTGGTGAGCAAGATGTATGAGATAGGTGATATACCCTCAGACTTCAAGAAGAATATAATAATTCCAATCCCAAAGAAAGCAAGTAAAGACGGATGTGAAAAATACCGAACTATCAGTTTAATAAGTCACAGCTGCAAAATACTAACGCGAATTCTTTACAGACGAATGGAAAAACTGGTAGAAGCGGACCTCGGGGAAGATCAGTTTGGATTCCGTAGAAATGTTGGAACACGCGAGGCAATACTAACCTTACGACTTATCTTAGAAGAAAGATTAAGAAATGGCAAACCTACGTTTCTAGCATTTGTAGACTTTGAGAAAGCTTTTGACAATGTTGACTGGAATACTCTCTTTCACATTCTAAAGGTGGCAGGGGTAAAATACAGGGAGCGAAAGGATATTTACAATTTGTACAGAAACCAGATGGCAGTTATAAGAGTCGAGGGGCATGAAAGGGTAGCAGTGGTTGGGAAAGGAGTGAGACATGGTTGTAGCCTCTCCCCGATGTTATTCAATCTGTATATTGAGCAAGCAGTAAAGGAAACAAAAGAAAAATTCGGAGTAGGTATTAAAATTCATGGAGAAGAAGTAAAAACTTTGAGGTTCGCCGATGACATTGTAATTCTGTCAGAGACAGCAAAGGACTTGGAAGAGCAGTTGAACGGAATGGACAATGTCTTGAAAGGAGGATATAAGATGAACATCAATAAAAGCAAACCGAGGATAATGGAATGTAGTCAAATTATATCGGGTGATGCTGAGGGAATTAGATTAGGAAATGAGACACGTAAAGTAGTATAGGAGTTTTGCTATTTAGGGAGTAAAATAACTGATGATGGTCGAAGTAGGGAGGATATAAAATGTAGACTGGCAATGGCAAGGAAATCGTTTCTGAAGAAGAGAAATTTGTTAACATCGAGTATAGATTTAAGTGTCAGGAAGTCGTTTCTGAAAGTATTTGTATGGAGTGTAGCCATGTATGGAAGTGAAACATGGACGATAACAAGTATGGACAAGAAGAGAATAGAAGCTTTCGAAATGTGGTGCTACAGAATAATGCTGAAGATAAGGTGGGTAGATCACGTAACTAATGAGAAGGTGTTGAATAGAATTGGGGAGAAGAGAAGTTTGTGGCACAACTTGACTAGAAGAAGGGATCGGTTGGTAGGACATGTTTTGAGGCATCAAGGGATCACAAATTTAGCATTGGAGGGCAGCGTGGAGGGTAAAAATCGTAGAGGGAGACCAAGAGATGAATACACTAAGCAGATTCTGAAGGATGTAGGTTGCAGTAGGTACTGGGAGATGAAGAAGCTTGCACAGGATAGAGTAGCATGGAGAGCTGCATCAAACCAGTCTCAGGACTGGAGACCACAACAACAACAATCACATCAGGAAAAAATTTTCACTAGATGATCAGGTCTCTTTATTTATTCAAGATAAACGTGAAAACGTAACTCTTAAACATCTCGCAATCCTGTGCTCACACCCTCCATTCAGAATTTTTAATGTGTTAATCATTACAGTCCCTTACCACTGAACAAAAATTTGCAACTACACCATTTTTCCCTTAATTTTCCTTCATTGACTGGAATACTGGTTCGGTGGTCTCTGAGGACTTCATTTAGAATGGAACACTAAGTACACTCAAACGTGTGAATTATACAGCAGAGCCCGTTTCAGCCTAGTGAGGCCATTCTTCCACTATGTATACATAGCAGCTGCCATCTCCGACATCCTTATGGAAACAATCCACCCAAATGTTCTCTTAAGTTACATTTATGGAAATGTAATTTATGACCCATGAGGATAATATCAGAGAGATTAGAGCCCACACAGAAGCATACCGACAATCCTTCTTTCCACGAACAATACGAGACTGGAATAGAAGAGAGATCCGATAGAGGTACTCAGAGTGCCCTCCGCCACACACCGTCAGGTGGCTTGCGGAGTATGGATGTAGATGTAGATGTAGATAAACAAAGGGGTTGCATATACTCTTACGTTATGTTTATGTAAGTCTAATTGGCGAACAGATGCCTTAATGTGATTCATGACTCAAAATCTCCCCCTCCCCCTTCTCTATTCCCCACTTCTCTAGTCCATTTGCGTGGGATACATTACTAAGATGTTTCCCTCACGACTCCAAGAGTCGCGACTTACCCAACGCCTCTGCATGACTTTGTCATTTATGCCGTGTATATTGGCCAACCAGTACAAAAAGTCAGCAGCTATTCTCTATACCAACAGTGTGATGTATAAATGTCATGTTGGGCGGAACCAGTGTTATTTGGTGCGTAATTGGCAAATATTTCTTGCAAGCAATAGCTCGAAATTTTGCATTGCCTCTGCAACGTTTGAAACTTACATGGCTATTTAGAGTTTGGGGCAATTTGTTGCACTTCTAGCCGATTTTCTTCAAGTATTCAAAACATCCAATGTGAAGTTCATCATACAAAGACACACACAGATTAGTGTAAATATGAGTTTTTTAATTTTTAATACTAACCGCAGTGCAATGTTTAAACAGATACACTTCTACACTGATATACCATGGGTTCATATTCAACTGTTATCACAGTGCATTATTGAAACAAGTACACTCTTACACTGATGTGCCATAGTTACGTTTTTAACAATCACCATAGCGCTTTACTCAAACAATAGATTATTCAGACTGCTGTCGTGAAAGATAGTTAACAATTACTGGCGTTTTATAACATTTTAGCGAAGCTTTTGCGTATGTTATCATTATCTGTATGTTATAAAACCTTGCACTCAGAAAAATTTACATGTAAACCATATAGCCGGCCATTGTGGCCGAACGGTTCTAGGCGCTTCAGTCCGGAACCGCGCGACCGCTACTGTCGCAGGTTCGAATCCTGCCTCGGCCATGGATGTGTGTGATATCCTTAGGTTAGTTAGCCTTAAGTAGTTCTAAGTTCAAGGGGACTCATGACCTGAGATGTTAAGTCCCTCAGTGCTCAGAGCCATTTGAACTTTTTTTTTTTTTTTTTTTTTGTAAACCATATAGCTTACTGGTTGTCCGCTGCTGTGTCTAGCACTAGGATTGCAATGGAAGAGCTATGAATTACGAGAAATGTCAGACCGAGTGTCGAATGGTCGAATGTCATCGTCTCCACGATTGTGGCGCCTCTCCCAGTAGCTGATGGCGTCAATGCTGCTGCTGCAGCTGTTTCCTAGATAGCTGTCCCTTCACATCTAAGGTGGATTTGCCACATTGGCCAATTCCCACTAACTTGCTAGTAGTGAATGCACCCGAAATGACAAAATAAAGGCCTTTCTCAATATGTGGCAGCAGCATGCTTAAATGGGTCTATAGACATTAGTCATCTTTCAGCAGTATGCTGCTTACCTCTCCAAAAAGCACAATGCAAGGATGAAGACATGCGCAGCAAACAACTGCTGCAGGTTCTAACAATCCTTCAATTGTTATGTTTCCAGGAATGAGACATTAATATTGGCAGTCCATCACCATAACCTCCATGCTATCCCTAGGAAGGTTCCTCTAAGCGCACTACAGCCAGAACTTTATAAAAAGGACGATACATGGGTGCAATAATCACATTCATGAATTTGCTTCCTCATTAAAAGCTTTTATCTTAGTGATGACGTCCAACACTCTGCACGAAATTTCGGTAGATATTTTCAATTGCGACTTTTCAATTTGTACCTGTAATCAGCACAAGTAAATATTGCCCACTGCGCCTTTAACGCCATGCCAATTTGCAATATACAACATTAATTTGCTTTCCGCTATGAACAAAGTGATATTAAAACAGAAACATTATCTGGTCAATCAATTGAGTGATTCCAAATTAGTTTTGTGTGATATTCATTTAATAAATATATATTAACAGGGACATTGTATTTTAGAAAATAATTTGTATTCCACCAGACTCGTTTTCACACACTAAATTTTGTGGCGTATATTAAAGAATTAGCCTGAGTGTTTTTTGATGCTATATGCTACTTCAAAGAGAATGATACATTCCACACAGGAAACAGTACTTACAGGGACATGACAGTGTGAAGAGTGGCAGCACTACAGAGATCTCAATATCGGCCACCACGTAAGCTTAGATACTATCACTCTACACCACTAATCTATCCCTGTCAACTAAGTACCAAATGAAATGAGATGTGTAACATAACTTTCAGTCATGCCATTAACAGCATATTCTTCCATCAGTAGTGCGACATGTAGGAGCTCACGTTACTTTTAATTATGCAATGCTTAGAATAGTACCCACATTATATCAGATTTCGACTAGGGTAAAGTATACCTCATCAGCATGGACACTGAACAAATGTGGACTTGTCTCCCATCGCTTGCGTGATAGTGCTCTTTGTGATCTGCATTATGAAAATTATGAAACCTTCTAGTGGGTATTAATACTGGCTATGTCTCCAAATCAAAACACGGGCCATATTTTAAAAACAAAACCACGACTGAGAAGGCTGTTACATATACATAGGATTTGTGACAGTTGACATTGTTCACACACGTCGATCCGAGACGTGATTTGACATCTACATATGCAGTACCCTGGGCTCGTTTCTCATCTCTCTGTTACAAATTCTATGCTACACAAACTGTAATACACTCGGCGATTCCGATCATGATGCAGTAGAACCATTCCATTATTGAACCCAAATCCTCTGTTTAAACACAGCCACCATACAGAGAGTAACACTGGTGTCATTCTTGTCCTTCCCACGTGGGCAATATGCATGCTTCTGGAGGTAGATATAGCTCCAATACGGATCCATCGCACACTTGCTATATTCCAAACACACATGGAATGGAAGGATTACTTATATAACTTTGGTGTAACTGATAACACACAGCCATGTCAAAATTCTTATAACGTGTAATTTTCAGAAAATAAGAGCTACACAGATGTATGTATTATAACATTCTCACCAGACAGACGGGAAACACAAAAAGAAATTCGGCGAATAAGTATTTTGTAATCCACCTTTTGCGTGGATGGAATACAGTTCGTTAAAGTTACTCCAAATGAAAATAATTTTGACATATTCTACTTTACGCCGCTCCAGATGCTTAACACTAGGTATTGTATTTGTCTGTTACTCCCTCTACCAGTAGTGATATCATACAGCACAGGACACTTTTCCTGTGTGTGTCCCGTATGTTATATTTACGTATTTGCACCTAGTCTCAGTAGCAGTTATCGACCCTCTGCAATTCAGCGCTGACTTCTGGCATACCTGTCTTCTTATAGACAGCTGCATTGTCCATTAACAGCCTACAACTACATCTAAACACATACTCCATAAGCCGCTGTATCGTGCCTGGCTGAGGGTACATCATAACCTTCTCAGCCTCCACTCCCACTAAAATCCTTAACCCAATGGGCTATCACTACATAGCAGTTCCTGCAATCCTCTCAAGGACACTTTTCGATGAGAACCAGGGTTCTGCATTCGTCCCTTCTCGAATAAATTTAATGACATTCATATAGTCATGTACCCTTGATTAGGAAGAATTTTCACTGAACATGTAGTGTGTGGAGAATGTGATTCAGTACTACACAGTAAAGAGCTAGCAAACACAATGTGTACAGTGCAGAAGTCAACAGGCGAATGTCAAGTTAATCGACTACCCTCTTTGGGAATCGCCGTTAGATCAGGTCAAGAATGCACTTCTGTGCTGGAGACAAGCTATTTTGCATGTGCTCTATTGTCGAAGTTATTTACGGATCTGATGATTTCGAAACTGTAGGAACGACTTGCATAATTCTGCATGCTAGAAAGGTCTTAAGGCAGTAAACAGAAGGCTCAATACCCAATAAACTCGTACGTTTTCAGTAGTCTGGAAGTGTATCAGTTACCTTTATAGGTCAAACAATTTTGTATCAACCTGGACGATGTTATTTATTGCCATCTGGTTACTTGAATGAAAATAGTATGCTGCGTTTAAGAAGATCTGTGTTCAATAGTCATATTGATTCTCGTTCCCCAAGAAAGTCATAATACGTGGGCGTGAGATGTGTTTTAGAATTTGGCAGTAATATGACACCAGCCATATGACTCATAATGACATATATATGTCGGAAGATCCCTCTTGAAAACCATAATCATCTGTGTCATTTTCCAATCGTTTGGTACCTGTCGTTGTTCCTGTGACATAAACTGTTCCCAATCCTATGTTCCTACGGCTGGACCAGCCTTTTCCCTTGTTGATGGCTTTTAGATGAATTTCTACTCTGCGATCATTTTTATCATTAACTACCATTAATTTGTTCGTTCCATTTAAATTGTTACTCGTTTGCGCACTAAAACCGGTAACACATGACATAGTACTTCAGTTTCGCACATATTAATGATACCTGGTTATTTAAAAACGACACTTAGTAGTGGTAGATTAGTGAAATGTTTGTCGTGGAAGACAATGTTAAGAAGAACTCTTGATGCACGAAACTACAAACTTTTCGCAGTTAATGCGATTCTTGGTATACCATAGTCACCTCAGTGTTATAAAAATTAATTAAAAATATCGTATTGAGCAAGAGAGCCCCATTGTCTATCATGAGAAACATAAATGAGAAATAGTAACAAGGATCCAGATCAGTACTAGCTTTCTACAACAATCTGCTTTCTTTTCAGATGAAGCCAGTAACAGAAGTAACCGAGCAGCTCCTGTTGGCTGGGAAACCGTTCTACGTCGCATGCAAGTTATTTGGCCTATGCCGTTTACTGTTGACGCCCATACAGCAACCCTGAAGCAGTCGCAGTCGGATATTATCTACGCTAACCTTGCGAGTTCACTGCAGTCTGTTTGTGCCTGTGGTTCATCGTATTTTACGACACACATAAGTTCGACGTCTTCTACAGTAGAAGTTCTTATAATAATAGTAGTTCTTCAGTACTCATTTTTGTCCTTTAGTGTCATTATTGCTGACAGATTGTGGTACACAAGTAAATATAGCGAATTACTTTCCTTGTTAGCGGCGTGTGATGAGTGTCTGGCTCCGAACATAGGACAAACAAATACATCCCCGGAAAGATTTGTGAAGGTGCAGTTATCTATAGCACTTCTTGGTTGCTGCTTGATTTTTATCGTCCTGTCGACTGTAGATGCTACTCTGGATGAGAAACTGATTACAACATTCGGTATGAGCAATTTAACAAAGGTTGTATTGGCACTCATACGATTCGCAAACCTACAGCTGGTTGTCAAGAACAGACTGTCATTATTGAACGTGTGTCTTATGAATATTACACACAGAGCAGAAGGTAAGAAGAAGTACTCAGACAAGTGTTCGGCAAGGAACAGGGGCGATCTGTGCACACCGTTCTCTGTGCGAACCCTTAGTCGAGTGTATGTGGCACTGTGTGTGTTGTCGAACGTGGTGGCATTTGTTCATCAGACTGTTGTGATACTTTACCTCGCAGCATTAGCGTCAATAGTTGTGGCAATGATTTACTTAATTACAATACAACCAGAGTTCTTCGGCATTAAAGATTCTAACAGCTTATGGTATATGTGGTTCTTCGTACTTTGCAACACAAGCACAATGGCAATATTCATAGTACCTGCCCAGTTTGTGTCTTCTGAGGCAGCCCGCACAGTGAGGCTGTGCTCGCAGTTGCTGCTGGGGGTGCTGACTCTGGATCTGGGAGTCGTCTCCGGCTTCATTTCCGTCGTGACGACCTGCACCACCCTGCTTCTCACATTTTTCAGGTATGACTAGAGTGTACGTAATCTGTGTACTGATTTTGAAATTCAGTTCCACTGAAGTACGAAACAATCTGCGCTCGCAGGGAACTCGTGCATTTACACTTCTGATTCGCGCGACAGATTTATCTGCTCAGGTCGAGTTTACAATTGTAACATCATGAAGGCAGCGTGTAATAATTTGCATAGACGTAGAGAATTTTCGAGTCCACGCCTTATTTATATCATCCTGTTTCCACACTGCTGTATAAGTAATGAATCTACACTACTGGCCATTAAAATTGCAACACCAAGGAGAAATGCAGATGATAAACTGGTATTCATTGGACAGATATATTATACTAGAACTGACATGTGATTACAATTTCACGCAATTTGGGTGCATAGATCATGAGAAATCAGTACCCATAACAACCACCTCTGGCCGTAATAACAGCCTTGATACGACTGGGCATTGAGTGAAACAGAGCTTGGATGGTGTGTACAGGTACAGCTGCCCATGCAGCTTCAACACGATACCACAGTTCATCAAGACCAGTGGCTGGCGTATTGTGACGAGCCAGTTGCTCGGCCACCATTGACTAGACGTTTTCAATTGGTGAGAGATTCGGAGAATGTGCTGGCCAAGACAGCAGTCAAAGATTTTCTGTATCCAGAAAGGCTCGTACAGGATCTGCAACATGCGGTCGTGCATTATCCTGCTGAAATGTAGGGTTTCGCAGGGATCGAATGAAGGGTAGATCCACTGGTCGTAACATATCTGGAATGTAACGTCCACTGTTCAAAGTGCCGTCAATGCGAACAAGAGGTGACCGAAACGCGTAACCAATTGCATCCCATACCATCACGCCGGGTGATACGCCAGTATGGCGAAGACGAATACACGCCTCCAATGTGGGTTCACCGCGATGTCGCCAAACACGGATGCGACTATCATGATGCTGTACACAGAACCTGGATACATCCGAGAAAATGAGGTTTTGCCATTCATTCACCCAGGTTCGTCGTCGAGTACCCCATCGCAGGCGCTCCTCTGTGATGCAGCGTCAAGGGTAACCGCAGCCGTGGGCTCCGAGCTGATAGTCCATGCTGCGGCAAACGTCGTCCAACTTTTCGTGCAGATGGTTGTTGTCTTGCGAACGTCCCCATTTTTTGACTCAGGGGTCGAGGCGTGGTTGCACGATCCGTTACAGCCATGCGGATAAGATGCATGTCATCTCGACTGCTAGTGATACGAGGCCTTTGGGATCCAGCACGGCGTTCCGTATTACCCTCCTGAACCCACCAATTCCATATGCTGCTAACAGTCATTGGATCTCGACCAACGCGAGCAGCAATGTCGCGATACGATAAACCGCAATCGCGATGGGCTACAATCGGATCTTTATCAAAGTCGGAAACGTGATGGTACGCATTTCTTATCCTTACACAAGGCATCACAACAACGTTTCACCAGGCAACGCCGGTCAATTGCTGTTTGTGTATGAGAAATCGGTTGGAAAGTTTCCTCGTGTTAGCACGTTGTAGGTGTCGCCACCAGCGCCAACCATGTGTGAATGCTCTGAAAAGTTAATCATTTGCATATCACAGCATCTTCTTCCTGACGGTTAAATTTCGCTTCTGTAGCACATCATCTTCGTGGCGCAGCAATTTTAATGGCCAGTAGTGTATTAGTAGGACACTCAGTCGCCGCCGTAACGCGCTAACGTATACATCGCACCTATAGACGGCGTCGTATTATCTACAACTGAATTTTAGATGTCGAGGCGGTGTATAATTTGAATGTTGATGCTGATAAAGTAATAGACTTTTTGCATGGTCTGACAGTTTTTCGTGGTGGGCCTTCTACCTTAGCTTTGACAGGTGTCCAAATGGTTCTGGGACAAGTTTTGTTAACTGCTGGTATGGTTTGTGTTGATTCAGCACTACAGGAATGGCGAGCTTCCCTCCACATGATTGCGCGATCAGGCATACTAGATGTATGGATCAAAAAATGATCAGCATTTCAGCACAGTTACACAGATAGGTAGGAATCCTGCCATGTGCATTCCGCACTTAGTTTTTGCAATCAGAAATTGAATCTGAAAGGTCGTTGTACTGAGTACGTCGCGTTGTGGCTAATGTAACTAGGAGTAACGGGTACCGGCACCCTCAGGAACTCGATGGTGGCTGGATCGTGCCCTACCAAGAAGAAATATTTTTGTTCTGTGATACCGCTGCTCACGTTGGTTGAGCATCTACGAAAGCCATGTGAATATGGAACTGAAGGGTTGAGCAGGAACATAATAGCATATAGCATTTCAGCTCTCCGGTACTACTGCCACTTGAGAGTAGAGACTTGCAAAATAAATATCATGATTGCACGTTATATTACAGTAAATGGCAGAAACAACTCTTTGGTACCACAAATAATTACACTACTGGCCATTAAAATTGCTACACCACGAAGATGACGTGCTACGGACGCGAAATTTAACCGACAGGAAGAAGATGCTGTGATACGCAAATAATTCGCTTTTCAGAGCATTCACACAAGGTTGGCGCCGGTGGCGACACCTACAACGTGCTGGCATGAGGAAAGTTTCCAACCGATTTCTCACACACAAACAGCAGTTGACAGGCGTTGCCTGGTGAGACGTTGTAGCGATGCCTATTGTAGAGAGGAGAAATGCGTACCACCACGTTTCCGACTTTGATAAAGGTCGGATACTAGGCAATCGCGATTGCGGTTTATCGTATCGCGACATTGCTGCTCGCGTTGGTCGAGATCCAATGACTGTTGGCAGAATATGGAATCGGTGGGTTCAGGAGGGTAATACGGAACGCCGTGCTGGATCCCAACGCCCTCGTATCACTAGCAGTCGAGATGACATGCATCTTATCCGCATGGCTGTAACGGATCGTGCAGCCACGTCTCGATCCCTGAGGCAACAGATGGGGACGTTCGCAAGACAACAACCATCTGTACGAAAAGTCGGACGACGTTTGCCGCAGCATGGACTGTCAGCTCGGAGACCACGTCTGCGGTTACCCTTGACGCTGCATCACAGACAGGAGCGCCTGCGATGGGGTACTCAAAGCTGAACCTGGGTGCACGAATGGCAAAACTTCATTTTTCGGATGAATCCAGGTTCTGTGTACAGCATCATGATGGTCGCATCCGTGTTTGGCGACATCGCGGTGAACCCACATTGGAAGCGTGTATTCGTTTTCGCCATACTGGCGTATCACCCAGCGTGATGGTATGGGGTGCAATTGGTTACACGTCTCGGTCACCTCTTGTTCGCATTGACGGCACTTTGAACAGTGGACGTTACATTTCAGATATGTTACGACCAGTGGCTCTACCCTTCATTCAGTCCCTGCGAAACCCTACATTTCAGCAGGATAATGCACGACCGCATGTTGCAGATCCTGTACGAGCCTTTCTGGATACAGAAAATCTTTGACTGCTGTCTTGGCCAGCACATTCTCCGAATCTCTCACCAATTGAAAACGTCTGGTCAAAGGTGGCCGAGCAACTGGTTCATCACAATACGCCAGCCACTGGTCTTGATGAACTGTGGTATCGTGTTGAAGCTGCATGGGCAGCTGTACCTGTACACACCATCCAAGCTCTGTTTCACTCAATGCCCAGTCGTATCAAGGCTGTTTTTACGGCAAGAGGTGGTTGTTATGGGTACTGATTTCTCAGGATCTATGTATCCAAATTGCGTGGAAATGTAATCACATATCAGATCTAGTATAATATATTTGTCCAATGAATACCAGTTTATCATCTGCATTTCTTCTTGGTTTAGCAATTTTAATGGCCAGTTGTGTATGTAATTAGCAGAAACACTTGCATAAAAGAGGAAATTAAATCTATTTACAACGAGAAATTCATCCTAATCAGAATGTTAAATGATGCACACCTTGAATTATGTGCGTTTATTATGAATCCAAGGGAGATGATCAACATAACATAGAAAAATAAACATAACAGAAAAAATGCAATGTACACAGAACAAACACGAACTGAAATTTAAACTCTCAGTAACAAAAATTGTTAGAAAGAGAAAGACAAAAAATTGCAACACACTTACCAGCACAAGTTCCACCCAAAACTGATAAATCTCACTGATACCAAATAACAGAGACAGAAAGAGAGCTATTAGAAAAAGGATTTTGACGCAACATCAGTACAAAGACAGACAACCACTACACATAAAAACTCGTTGTAGTAAGTGAAATAATTCTGACAGAGGAACAAGATAATAACACTGTAAATGGGCTAACATGAGAACTAGTGAAGAAAGAAAGAAAGAATATAATCACCATGTCAAAGAAAGAGAAAAGTGGGAAACTTAAAACAAAGAACAACAGTACTAAGAAATTAAGAAAAACTGCTCTCAAATAACATCATATTCACAATAGATAATAAAATGGACAGCACAGTACTGATCAATAAAAAACAATACACAGAAAAAAAACCAGAGATTTCATCTCCTGTAGCGATATAATGAAACAGAAATGTGACCCAACAGCACAGTTCGAAAAACACACAAAGAAATCTGAAAGACATCAAATATATAATCACAGACAAACAAAGACAACACATCACAGAGAAGAACCTAAGAGCCCAAACATTCACAACCAAAGTTCACAAACCGCTTATTTCTGTGACACCTGTCATTAATCTCATGAATTCACGATTATACGAGGTGGCAAAACACATGAACAAAATCATAATGCAACACTATGAAACGAAGATCCATGGAACAAGGAAAAACACAAATAAATATCAATCCACACATACTGAATACAAAAGAAAGAAGAGAGATAAACACACAGTGATATGTGGCACACTACACACTTAACACACACACTTTCAACAGACAGTGACAATTGCATGTGAAGTACTCTAGTGAATTTTGTTGAAGAAGCGCCAAGAATAGATCCCCTACAGTGTGGAGAAGTAAGAACATCTCCAGAATCACACAGATGAACAATGGAAACCGTAAATAACACCAAACAATAGTTTAACCTCACAATACGTGGGTTGCAAAATTTTCTCAACTGAAAACAATAGAATAACATGAGAAACGTAAAATAGTAACATACTTGCTACTGCTACATAATGAATTTATTTTATATATATATATATATATATATATATATATATATATATATATATTTTATAAACAAAGCTTGTATTACAGGCCACTGAAGCTGCTTCATACACAAAATAAGCGAAACACGTATGTCAAAAAACAAAGTGCTCTTCATTTAGTTGCAATGAAAGAACGTCCCTCCGTGAACAGACATGTAGTTCACTAGACCATGAAGGGTCCTATAGCCACGCCAAGTGCCCTGAGGCAGTAGCTGGGCAAGTTTACAGCAATACAAGTATCCACACAGAGGGTGCAAGGAGGTCTGTAGCACCACAAACTGACAGCACAGAGACCATTGATGCCGGTTCCTTTGGTATGGCAACATAGAGAGGATCGCTCAATTGAAGTGGTGCATCCTACGACCACACTAGGCACAACGGCGTCACCACGTCATCTTTTCAGACGAGTCTCAGTCTTCCATACAGCATCACGGTGGACCCATTTCGGTATGGAGCTATCTAACAGAACGCACGGTACCAGCAAGTATTTTTTAGCAGTATGATACCAGACTACATGTTGCACTTGCTGTCCCGAAAACATCGATACACAAGCTGTTGAATTATTGTTCCTACCTGCATGTCCTCCATGTCTGACACTGAAAACATCTGGTAGTAGATCGTTGACATACTGTCTCACCGCAACAACTGATGTTCTGCGACTCAGAGCTGAAGCAGCGTGGAATCACAAGCGTGTATCTTTCATCCAAGTTCATTTAAAAAGCGCTTTCTGTCTTCAGAGGTGGCAGCTACGTGTAATGCATTTTGCACACTTGTACACACAAATCACAAATAAATGTATTCTTCCAAATGTACTATGTACATGCAATATGTAAAATGCTATTTGATAGCCTTCCAGTCTCAGCAATTTTAATTTCCAGCTATGTAAATAGATGTCAAAGACCTCTTAATGTGCTGGCACCACTAGTGCTAATTCACCATTCACTTGGTACAACTAACGAATAAATTTATTCCAGATAAAATTCATTAGAAAATCGGTACTTAATCTTTGTTTACTAGCTATTGAGGAACAAACCTCAGTGGTATACAGATTGGTCATGTTAAAGATAAATTTGTTTCCCAAAACAACTTTAGTTAGTTCTTTCCACTCCCAGTTACGACTGTCTGCACGATGCCAACTTAGTACACTTTTTGAAAGATTTCCTGTTCAGCTACATAGTTCCATTTCTAGGTCTTACTATTGTGTTTTACGTTCCCCTTCAACATAATAGTTTACTGTTTTGGAACCTACATAATATATCAAAACTGGAGAGTGTGATACATATCCAAAGCCATTCTTACCTTCGACAGTATACCGAACGGAGACGGAGCCCAGAAATACGAGATATATACCTCAGAGTACCACGAGTGACTGACCCCTATGAGTTTTCCATGTCACTGTCAGCTGACACATGACGATGGGTGTAAAGCTAAATCCGGTTTGCAATGCAAATTAAGTAAAGTGTGATTGGTACAATTAATTTAGTGATATATCTACTTCTACATCTACATCCATACTCCGCAAGCCACCTGACGGTGAGTGGCGGAGGGTACCTTGAGTACCTCTATCGGTTCTCCCTTCTATTCCAGTCTCCAATGAAAGAAGGATTGTCGGTATGCCTTTGTGTAATCTCTCTGATTTTATCCTCATGGTCTCTTCGCGAGATATACGTAGGAGGAAGCAATATACTGCTTGACTCCTCGGTGAAGGTATGTTCTCGAAACTTCAACAAAAGCCCGTACCGAGCTACTGAGCGTCTCTACTGCAGAGCCTTCCACTGGAGTTTATCTGTCATCTCCGCAACGCTTTCGCGATTACTAAATGGTCCTGTAACGAAGCGCGCTGCTCTTCGTTGGATCTTCTCTACCTCTTCTATCAACTCTATCTGGTACGGATCCTACACTGGTGAGCAATATTCAAGCAGTGCGTGAACAAGTGTACTGTAACCTACTTTCTTTGTTTTCGGATTGCATTTCCTTAGGATTCTTCCAATGAATCACAGTCTGGCATCTGGTTTACCGGCGATCAACTTTATATGATCATTCCATTTTAAATCACTCCTAATGCGTACTCCCAGATAATTTATGGAATTAACTCCTTCCAGTTGCTGACCTGAAATTTTGTAGCTAAATGATAAGGGAACTATCTTTCTATATATTCGCAGCACATTACACTTGTCTACATTGAGATTCAATTGCCATTCCTTGCACCATGCGTCAATTCGTTGCACATCCTCCTGCATTTCAGTATAATTTTCCATTGTTACAACCTCTCGATGTACCACAGCATCATCCGCAAAATGCCTCAGTGAACTTCCGATGTTATCCTCAAGGTATAAACCAACCTCCAGTACCCATATTAAAGTTTGCTACCTGGCACATCCTAGACTACAGTTAAGCTCGTCTGTACTCCTTCATAATTAGTACCCACTGAAAGAAAACTCCATCCGAATAGGGTTTGGAAATCTCCACTGGACTGACTGACCGCCATATCATCATTAGTCGACTGGTGTTCTGGGGTGGAGATTTGGAGAGCCGTGGGGTCATCACACCGCTGCTCTGTCAACTCTCATTTTTTTTCGTATGTCCATCCACTATTTCGGACGGATGATGGGACAAAGGCATATCAGTATATGCGAATTAGTGGTAACCACTTCAGCTATGTGTTTAAATCTCTTTAATCAAATTCGAAAACCAGTCATGAGCCTAAATGTTCAAAATGGTTCTAAGCACTATGGGACTTAACATCTAATGTAATCAGTCCCCTAGACTTAGAACTACATAAACCTAACTAACGTAAGGACATCACACACATCCATGCCCGAGGCAGGATTCTAACCTGCGACCGTAGCATTCGCGTGGTACCGGAGTGAAGCGCCTAGAACCGCTCGACCACCGCGCCCGGCTGTGGCTAAATGTGTTACCATTAATTCCAAGTTATATGTCTTCGGGACCTGGAGCCACTAATACTGGGTTATGCATCTCGTCAATTGGCATCACGAAGCTGAATGCCCCCCTGGTAGGTCAACAGCGAATGGAGGCCTGGGTGGTCACCCATTCAAGTGCCAGTCTTGCCCAGCAGTGCTTAACTTCTATGATCTGACAGCGAGAGGTGTATCCATGGCGGCACGACCATCGACATTGATATACTCTGTTGCCTATTAAAATTGGCAGTCCAGGAAGACAGCAAATAGCTAAATGTTTCTTAATGTGGGCATACAGTAGAGTACAAAGACTACATCTGGGAGTTTACAGGCTTAACTTAGTACATAAAGATGCCATCTCTGGCAGCAATCATGGTCATAGCTCACACGGTCATCAAGTTAAACTAAGCCTGGAAGAAAGATATGGGAGCGTTCTTCCACGCTGCTTCAACTCTGTACCAGTGTTCATGCATCCTAGTGGTCTTTGGGGGTTTCTCGTGACAGTCTCCCAGCAACTAATGACCAAAATGTCTTCAATGTGCATCTGATACGAAGAACTGGCTGGTGAAAGGAACTTTCGAATACGTACTGTGTCAAGACAGTACAACACGAGCAACATGCAGTCTGACGTTATCTTATTAGAAGATAGTGTGAAATGAAGTTAGGGTATGGCTGCCGGCCTTAAAAATTAAAAATTTCTTTCGAAATAACCTGTTACGCAAACCAGAGGCGATCGTGTTGTGTAGCCAATGGCACCCAATATTGTCACGTCAATGTATGGGCCTGTAAGGCAGTGGTGAATGAAATCTGCCGATGCTCGTCCTCCTCGGTACTTTCACATACGTGTACGCCCATCGCGATGCTGTACTCAGAACCGGTGCACGTCTGAAAAGGCGACGTAAAGCCACTCCTGCATGCAGAGCTGTCATTTGGCTCACCACCGATGTCACGTGAAGGAAAAAGGCAAGAATTGTGGCCCTTCTGACAGTCCGTGTGGCTCCAATCATGCTCGTACTGCCCATGTGGACATTAGTCTTGCTGCAAACAATTTCAATCCCTGACTGAGGGTACATAACGTGGCTATGCAACCATATACAGCCGAGCGAAGAGCACGTCAGTCATCTCGTGTGCTGGCGACTTGGTGCTGTCGAGACCTTGGTTGTGGCTCGCCTGAACACTTCGATTCCATATTCACATGAGAGTCATGAGATACTAACCAGTCTGAACACTGACGCCACGGAAATATAAACCACAATTTCGAGAGGGCACGATCCTGCCACTTCCTTACGAGAGGCATGAGGCATGTTTCCTACACTTCTCTCACGTTTGAATGAGATACAGTCTGTGTAATATTTCCCTACAAAAGGTGTCTCTAACATTTTGGGTCGAATTGAAGCAGGTGATAGAGGGTCCACATCCGATTGGAATGACACAGGAAACGTATGGTCGGAAATGAATGGACATACACAACGTTCACTATACGACAACAACGTAGCTCATAGTGATTTGAAAGTGGCGACTGCCATTCTCGATACGTGCATGGCAACGGCTCATGAAGATCTGCTGCACTCTCTGTAAGATCTCTGGTGTCTGTAGTACCAGAAGGTAGGCAGGTTGGATCCTAGCAAGCAGGTCTTTTACTACGGGGTTTTCATATATCAACGTCTTGAAGTAAACTCAGGAGAAAAACGTCCAGAGATGTGAGAACCAGCGATCGAACAGGACCTCCACTTCCAATCCCACGGTGAGAGTACATGTTAGTCAAGTGGTCGTGGATATTAATATCGAACTGGGCTGGGGCACAGTTGTGTTGAAATCACATCCTTTTGCAGCCAACAAGAGGTACAAATGGCTGTAAGCACTATGGGACTAAACATCCTAGGTCATCTGTACCCTAGAACTTAGACCTACTTAAACCTAACTAGCCTAAGGACATCACACACATCCATGCCCGAGGCAGGATTCGAACCTGCGACAGTAGCGGTCGCGCGGTTCCGGAGTGAAGCGCCTAGAACCACTCGGCCACACCGGTCGGCCAACAAGGGGTACAGTCTCCAGGGACTATGGCAGCACATCCCGCAGGAACACCAGGTAAAGTGGGCAAGTCAAATACGGAGGCAGCAAATAAGGTACTATTAGGTAATCTGGGACAATTTCCGTCCGAAAATTGACAAAGAACCGTTGTTGGTGGGTGATGTGGAGACGTGGCTGTTGGGGCAGTTGAACACAGTATCACAGGCGTATGAGGGAACATGCGTGAACAATATTAACTGTACGAAGTTCAGCACTACAGCACCATGTTTGACAGAAGTAAACGCATTGGCCAAAACGCATTGTTCGCAGTGCTTGCACACTTTCTTGATGATAGAGGAGTAATATCTGTTCCATCATTACTCTCCACACTGTGCCCTTCGAAGTGTGCGTTCCACAGGCAAATTGGCGGGTGCTTATTGCTGGGTGGTCGGTGCACGATCTAACACAGTTTCCTTAAAGTCTGATATTCGGACGTGTCTTTGGGGGGAACCTTAGCCGGCTCTCTGTGGCGTGGGAGACTCCATCTCTCGTTAGTTAGTATCCACTGAGATAAACTTCTTCAAGTAAGGATGACGCCCTTTGGGATCACGTGACATATGGATCACGTGATACATGTGCTTCGAGCTATGATGTGTATATGTGTATAGAACGTCTGTTCAGTGGTCAGGGATGTGCACAATATAGCACCCATCGCATGTTGCAATGTAAACCGACACCTGGGATCTTTGTGAGGGTGCAGCAGATCTGCATGCTTGATTGCAATACAGGCATTGAGATGGAGGTCGTCGCTTTGAATAATTACTATGAGGTATATTGCCTATCAGTATACGCTGTGTATGTCCGTAACACAATAAATATGCATTTCCGACGACCAGTTCCCTATCTCTTTTTTAATCAGTTGTGGTCCCCCTGTTACCGGTGTTTCAATTTGACCCTAAGCGTTTGAGACAACATACATGCGGAATATGGACGATATTAGTCATACTTACATTTCTGGTTTCCCTGATACACAAATCAGTTGCATATCTAACTGTGTAGTACATTTCTGTTAGCGAGTATGTTACATCCCTTTTCGTGTGTTATAATACCAGTGGAAAGCAGTGTGTTTAAAGGTAATACTAAGAAGTGGTATAAACACCGACAGATAAGTGAGGTCACAGGGAGACCAAAATACGTTTAACGGATTCTTGCAAGGTGTGTGAATCAGTAAAGGCAGTTAAGCACAAGACGGTAATGTGATCAGTCCTGCAGTATTGCCCAACCTTTGGACTCGAAAGTAGATGCAGCAGTAGAAAGATTTCAGGAATGCACGGAAAGGCTCATAACTGAACGTACAACTCATACGGAAGTGTAAAGGGAATGTCCATGCGGCTTACTAGTTATAAAGTTCACGTTGTCCTCGTGAAATCCTTTTGGGCAAATTTAGAGACCCATTGTTACTCGAAGATCGTCGATTCTGCTGTGAGGAGCAGATCGATGTGGAGATACTGACGCGCTTGCTGGTGGGGGGATCATAATACGCCCGAGGGACTGATTTTAAATCTACTGATGCCACCAAACTACAGAACTATGCTTGCGTTAATAAAATGAACTCAGCTGTGAGAAAAGGTAAGAGATACACGTAGTACACTGATATTTTCCAAGAATGAATACAGTTTCACATCTCTCATTTCATGTGCCATTTTTGAAGAAGTTTGTTCCATGCGTGTGGTATATGGATGTATAGAATATCCTCTCGTCATTTACCTGCCACGTACGAAGCGATTACCTACAAGGCCCATAACCCATCATCTGACACGTCCTTGTATTTTAAAGATTTGATTCACACAATTTAGTGGGAGTGTCTGTCTTCACATGTTCATGGTATATGCATAAGAGTAGGAGAACAATAAATGTTACCCAAATAGCTAGCGCCATTACTTCCACATTTATATGGGTGCGTTCTCCACTGTTTATCTCGCAATATGATTACCAGCGTCACTAATACTGATCATCGAGCATTGTACGACTTGAGTATGTCTGGGTCGTTAAGCAGTGCATCAAAAGAAGCAGATGAAACAGGTCCTTACAGGGGTTAAGTGGGCGCAGTAAAGCCAAGTGGCTACTCGAACATCAAAGAAGTGCCATGAATAGCTGGATCATATTACAAACAGATTTCAACTTGCCACTATTGTTTCTACCTCCAAGTCTTCAAGAAAACTCAAAGACCGTTTCCTGGAGTGAGTAATACCACTTTCAACCAGTGGCAATCATGTGGCTCTTCGCTGGTTCTAATGCCGACCTATTTCTGAGAACCTCACACAGTCTGGGTTGTTGTTGTTGTTGTTGTTGTGGTCTTCAGTCCTGAGACTGGTTTGATGCAGCTCTCCATGTTGCTCTATCCTGTGCAAGCTTTTTCATCTCCCAGTACCTACTGCAACCTACATCCTTCTGAATCTGCTTAGTGTATTCATCTCTTGGTCTCCCTCGAGTACAAAAAGTTGATGAATTAATGGGGAGATGATTGATATTAAATTCCTAAACACGATCAACTGTACCACAAAAACCATGTAAGTGTAGAAGGCCTCAACGAGGCTTTCTGGGGGAGGTGGTCAGTTCCCAATTCGCCCAGTGTGACAGTTCAGTCTCCTTATCAGCCATGGAAACATTGCGTAGCCAGTGCTTTTCGTAACCATAATTTAGGATTCTGCGACCACAGAGATTTTCCTGAGAGAAGCAAAGAGGTATTTCGTTTCAGCAGGGATGAAATTATTGTTCGTAAATGGACAACATTGTCCGAGGAGCGCAGCAATCTGTTCCTATAGTAAGGTTAAAAACAGCAGTCGTGGCCGCAAAAACACTTGTTTATTATAACCGGTTTCAGCTTACTTTAAAGCCAACCTGACTTTTTAGGCCGAAACCGGTCATAATAAACAAATGTTATTACGATCTCGACTGTTCTTTTTCACCGAAATGATACTGATATGGTGTTAGTGGAGGGGGGGGGGGGGGCGGGGGGATAGCGTCAATAGTCTGCGGCTTGCGACAACACCTTGTCACAACTAAATGCATAAAATAGCATTTTGCGGCTCTTCACATGAGGAGTGGAGTGTAGAATTAATCCTCCTCAACATTTCCAAATGCAATGGGGAGATAGTTTATGCTAAGGTTATACTGTTGTGTTTCAATGTACTGTCAAAAAACTGCGTTTTAGTATATTGATCATTAGTAATATTAACGACACCTAGTTCTTTAAAGTACCGCTCGTACTGTTGCAATAACGAAATCTATAAATTTACAGATAATGTGCCAGCTGTCAGACGAAGGAATATGACAGAGTTAAGCAGTCTTTCACAATTGTGGCACATCGTGTTATGAAGTTTCACCTCAAAGATTATACTGACGTCACACATCAAGATCCATGAGGGCAACATCGCTGGAGTGATATATGAACAACTCGTGTATTCTGAGTCATAGTTATACTGGAATTTGTAATAATTATTGCGAGAGAGAGAGAGAGAGAGAGAGAGAGAGCGAGGGAGCGAGAGAGAGAGAGAGAGAGAGAGAGAAGAGCGAGGAAGAGTCCATCTAATCGGCACACAGATGTAGTTGTTTAAATCCACGTACAATTAAAGATGACAGTCCAAGGCAGTTAGCTTTGACATTAATTTCAATAACAGAACAACAATTATTTGTGAATATTCAGTTTTTCACAGTCTTGTCATCCCTATCTCCCGTCTCCAGCCAGTTCCCAAAACGCCTTCACCCACAGCCCGAGTGTTTAGCCCACCAACATTCTGCAGACATCTCATTTGTTTTATCAACGTCTTGCGGAGTTTCTCCGTGCCTAAAGCGTATTCTTCTGCCTAGCGTTTCGTAATTTGTTTCGGGTAAGCTGATGTACACAGAAAAATGTCTCTGACATTTTACTGGCATTTGTACACTAAACTGTTTATTTATAATTGCACAATGATTATCCAATCAAGCTGTGATCGGAAGAATGTTGCATTTCGCCGTGCCGTCTAGTGGACTGTAGCGAGCGGCACAGACCGACCTGAATAGTAAAGCGAGCAGAACAGGGGACTGAAAGCTGAAGGGAACAAACCAATGCTATGTCATGCTTGAGATGCTAGTAGTGCCAGGAGCAGAGAACCGAGTCTCAATTCAGTGCTGAAGGAATAGGATATTTATTGTTTCAAGCAGATCAGCTGCCAGTGATCTCACGGGACAGTTGGATCGTCATAACGCGCTCCGTAAAAACCATCACGAGTGAGAACTTTAAAATACATGGAATGCGTAAATATATAATAACTTCAAGAACCAGCCACTGCATGGAAATTCTGTAAAGCACTTGAATTGTTCTATGAGGTCTCGTGACTGCAGCCGGATCTACAGCATTTCGGATGGCAACCGTCCAGCAATCTTCAGGTTGGCCATATAGAAAAAAATGGTGCGGAAACGCAAGCAGCATTGGCGGCGGTCACAGGAAAGTTCTCTATCGAAATCCGCGCCCTCTGCAAATTCTATTCCATCTGTGGCGCGCAGTCGCATGCATAAAGAGGTGAAACATGAAGTCCGTTCTCTGCCGGAATGCGTGCTCGAGTCGCTAAAAACGAACGTCTTCAAATGTGTCATTATAAATAAAATGTTATCCCTAAGACGAAATAAAAGAGATCACCGGGTCGCAAGCCTTGTCGAGTTGAAAGCCACCGTCAAGATTAATTTTTATAAGATCTTGTGCTAGACGTATTTCCACTGATTGTTTGATTACTGAACCCCTAAAGGATATCTCTGGGGCCGAGATTTTTGTGGCAAAATAATCCATAGATTGTACTGTGGTAATACAGTGCTCATCTGCAGCCTACTTAACGGGATGCAAAACGCGAGTTATAACGGATCTTTTACGTTGGGATAAATTTATTTTATATTTTGTTAGATGTTTTCATTAAATAGCTGAAATAAATTGTAATTAGGAATAATTTAACTAAGCAGAGTAGAGAAAATAAAGTCAAAGACATGTTCATTGGGCGGACATCATCGTAATGAAACGTCATTGCGTTGTTCGGTTGTTAAAACAAGTCGTTTATGTTCCGTTCTGCTGTTCGGTCGTGCGAGTATCTGAAAGGAATTAATTCGGGGACTAGAATAAACTTTCACATAATAATTACGATTCGATGTTCCGACAAAACGGGTTAACGTCAGTGTTAATTTGAATTGCGGGCAACAGGATTAGTTTTGACAGATACGTGAAAACGGACGTAACGAAAGTTGTTCGCATATCATCCTTGAACGTGACTTTTTATTTAATTAACGATTGCAGGCTCATTATAACCTATTATCTCATGATTAGGATCAATCGCTCTTTCCTCCTAGATAGTGATCATTCATTAACATTTACGTCATAAGAAAAAGGATTATTAATAAAAGTGATGTTAAATGACAATTACGTATTATTCCGTTAGTGTGGAACCGACGTAATATCTCTGAAATGACATTGATATATAATTTGTGTTAAATACTGAACTGAGATAGAAAGTAAATTGAAATTAGTGAACATTTGATACTGAGACTATAGAAGCAGAAGTGCTTAAGGTTTCTCTTCTCTAAAATGGCAAAATAGGTACGAACTTTAACTTTAATAGTCGACATTACGTATTGCAAAGACATTAGCATTTCATACTTATTTTGACGACGCGCTGTTAAACAAAAGAACGTTGAGTCTCTGTACGAGTAATAAAATTAAATCTAAAAACATAATTAAAAACGGCGAACTCCGCTTTAACAAACTGTATTGCGTGCCGTCATCGGACAATAACTGCTCAACCCTGGAGACTTGTGTGGTGAAATTAGAAGTCGGGCATATAAAACAAACTTAAAAATCCATTCAAGGTACAGTGGAGTTGGCACAGCACGACGTGGGCAGTTATAGAGTGTGGTGCCCGTGTTGGGTGAAGGACGATCTGGGCCTGCTGAAGGCCGGAGTTCACAAAATTCCTTGCGCATGTGGTGAGGCTTACATAGGTCAGACGATACACATAGTACATGGAGAGCGAATTGAACACGAACGCCACATTCGTCTTTCGCTGCCCAATAGACCGGCCATAGCTGAGCACTGTATTATCACAGGGCACTGTGATTATTCTTCCACAAACATCTTCGCCCCGGCGAGATTATTTTGGGATTGAGTATTGCGCCTGCGAGCCACAGATGGAACAGTATTTGCAGAGGGGGCTGATTTCGGTAGAGGACCTGGTGACGGCCGCCAATGCGCATGCATTTCCACTCCTACTTTTGATGTAGAGCCGACACCGTGAACCAACGGTCTCCAATGGTGGACACTCACTGAAGGCTGGTCTTGCCATACGAAATATTGTGCAAGAAGTCAACATGATCTGGCTGCAATCCTAAAGCCTCATGGGATATTCAGTACGCCGGGAAAACTTCAAGAATCACACAGTTTTAATTGCTTATATTGATAATTATGGCAATTACTTCTACATCTTAGCAGAAAAGAATCCTTTTGCAGTACTCTACTGCTGTTCTTAGATATCATTTCATACCAAGTGAATAAATAATAACTTTACCTTGGAACTCTTCCATTTGCTCCGCGTTTGCGTAGAAATAAAACAATATGGGAGCTGTGTGTTCGCCTTGATGGTAAACATTTTTTGTTATTTGTTTACTTATTTATTCTCCCAACGAGTTTCGGCGACATATATTGCCATCATCAGTGGGTTCTTTAAATCTTAGCTATTGTACGTTATAACATGTTTTTAAGAGTTGTTGTCGCTGCTTGTGGTATATTTTCTGTGTTTTTCCTGTATCATCTTTCTCGGCAGGCATCACGTATTCTGCGAGTTCGTTGGACGGCATGCAGGTAATTCTATACACAGAAAAGCAAAACTTTCGCTTTTTGTTTATGATGCAAAACGACATGCCATTTTGTATGCCGAAAACAACAGCAAGAGAAAAAGCACAAAAATATGCCGCAAACAGCAACACTTAAAAACGGCCGGCCGGAGTGGCCGTGCGGTTCTAGGCCCTGCAGTCTGGAACCGAGCGACCGCTACGGTCGCAGGTTCGAATCCTGCCTCGAGCATGGATGTGTGTGATGTCCTTAGGTTAGTTAGGTTTAATTAGTTCTAAGTTCTAGGCGACTGATGACCTCAGAAGTTAAGTCGCATAGTTCTCAGAGCCATTTGAACCATTTGAACTTAAAAACGTGCTATAACGTACAATAGAGAGGATTTAAGGAACCCACTAATGATGGCGATATTTGTCGCTGAAACCAGTTGAAGGAATAATAAGTAAACAAAATAACAAAACGTGTTTTTCACCAAGGCGAACTCAAAATTCCTATTTTCTTGTTTTTAAATAAATAATTTTACACATGACAAAACCAGCACAAAAAGACACTATGTACAGAGTTTTTAATGTAATTAGACGGACAAAGATGTCACAGGGGCTCCGTTTCCCCGCCACGGGTCAATGAATGTTTGTCCGCTACAAGTATTCACATATGGTGTTCAAACTACCGTGTGACAAATATTGCATGGAGATAATGTTGAAAAAGTCAACGATTTTCATTATTGCGCAACTGGCATCTGGGATACTAATGATTGTCTAACACTCTAACCAGCCACACATTGGTCGCACGAATAATGGCTACAGCTGTAGCCAAACGAACAGTCAGCATTTTTGGAAACGCTTAATCGTTCACCCCCCCCCCCCCCCCCCCCACAACCTCCACCTCCGCCCACCTTTCACAAAAAGAAATAATATTCATTACGCAGGAATTTGAAAAGCATGTCTGAACTCCTCTAGCGTCAAATCCTTCACAAACGCCTAGCGTGGAAAGACATCTTTATCACACGAAAAGTGTTTTGTGTCCTCTCTGAAGACTATAAAATTTTGTATACATATGAAACTTCCTGGCAGATTAAAACTGTGTGCCCGACCGAGACTCGAACTCGGGACCTACCATCTGAGCTACCGAAGCACGTCTCACGCCCGGTACTCACAGCTTCATTTCTGCCAGTATCTCGTCTCCTACCTTCCAAACTTTACAGAAGCTCTCCTGCGAACCTTGCAGAACTAGCATTCCTGAAAGAAGGATATAGCGGAGACATGGGTTAGCCACAGCCTGGGGGATGTTTCCAGAATGAGATTTTCACTCTGCAGCGGAGTGTGCACTGATACGAAACTTCCTGGCAGATTAAAACTGTGTGCCCCACCGAGATTCGAACTCGGGACCTTTGCCTTTCGCGGGCAAGTGCTCTACCATCTGAGCTACCGAAGCACGACTCACCGACTCACGCCCGGTACTCACAGCTTCAGTTCTGCCAGTATCTCGTCTCCTACCTTCCAAACTTTACAGAAGCTCTCCTCCGAACCTTTCAGAACTAGCGCTCCTGAAAGAAAGCCACAGCCTGAGAGATGTTTCCAGAATGAGATTTTCACTCTGCAGCGGAGTGTGCGCTGATATGAAACTTCTTGGCAGATTAAAACTGTGTGCCCGACCGAGACTCGAACTCGGGACCTTTGCCTTTCGCCAGCAAGTGCTCTACCATCTGAGCTACCGAAGCACGACTCACGCCCGGTACTCACAGCTTCACTTCTGCCAGTATCTCGTCTCCTACCTTCCAAACTTTACAGAAGCTCTCCTGCGAACCTTGCAGAACTAGCACTCCTGAAAGAAAGGATATAGCGGAGACATGGCTTAGCCACACCCTGGGGGATGTTTCCAGAATGAGAATTTCATATTGCAGCGGAGTATGTGGTGATATGAAACTTCCTGGAAGATTAAAACTGTGTGCCCGACCGAGACTCGAACTCAGGACCTTTGCCTTTCGCGGCCAAGTGCTCTACCATCTGAGCTACCGAAGCACGACTCACTGCCGGTACTCACAGCTCAGATGGTAGAGCACTTGCCCGCGAAAGGCAAAGGTCCCGAGTTCGAGTCTCGGTCGGGCACACAGTTTTAAACTTCCAGGAAGTTTCATATCAGCGCATACTCCGCTGCAGATTGAAAATCTCATTCTTTGTATACATAGTTTTCTTGCACCCTACACATTGGAATACTGTCAGTAGTCTCTATTGTGAAAAGCTTAGAAACTTTTCAGATTGAACATTAATCTTAATTGGAATTTACATCCCATGCTATGTATATTCTGATAGCCAAGAGAATTAATGTGTAATAAATTAACTTTTTGGTGGGATTTTCTACATACTTACTGATATCTTCTAGCTACATGTGCAATAACTGTTCACCGGAATATAAAACGCCATCCTGATTGTCAGGATGCATAATCTACGTAAAACTGGTTTTACATATAGGGGTTCTAGCTTTATAGTTTATTTAAAAAGCATTCTTATCAACGCCATATAGCACTGGAGTGTAAATGTATGGGGACATAAGTGTAAAAATGTGAACGACGTTGAAGAATATATTCATACTACACACTTATACAGAATATATTTTATTTGGAATTTCACTGCCGTGGCTCCTAAAGGCTGAATGTAATTACACGAAATTACTAAATATCCCGACTGTATTCTAATGCAAAGCGAGAGAATTCTAAGTGGAAAGCAGGGAGAACTTAGCTTTTTGGTTAAGTTATTCTCGTGCTGTTGCCCCTTCAATTTATTATTCATCTCGACGCAGGGGTGCTGCATACTCATTCCACCTCTTGTACGAATAAGTCGTTTTGATTTGTTTGTTACCAAATAATATGAGTCTTTATAGGACTAGGAGTGAAGCTGTTGGTCTTCAACCATTTGTAAGCCTGAAGCACTATTTTCGTGGCGATGTCTGTCTTGCTTTCATCCACAAATATAACAGTTTCTGAATGTCTTTGGTATATCATTTATGCAGCAGTGTGCCGTTTGCCCCGAGCCTTGTAGAACTCCATTTATGTTTTCCTTCCATGAATTTAATTTGGTTCCTGTCACAACACTCGAAGTAACTGACCGCAAGTGGCCCTTTCTGGTCATTGCCATTAGTGACAGTCGACATAGTCGACGTAACGGTGCACCTCCAAGACCTGAGACATTGTTATAAGATTTCTACAGTTTGTACTAACAAATTTATTATAAAGTGCTGAAGGTTGCAAAGAGCCATATAATGGCAAAATAATATACTGTACAGAGAATGAAGGAAAAGGGATGTTATTAAAGAGGAAACAGGGAGAAAATGGTTCGAATGGCTCTGAGCACTATGGAACTTAACATCGGAGGTCATCTGTCCCCTACAACTCAGAAGTACTTAAACCTAACTAACCTAAGGACATCACACACATCCATGCCTGAGGCAGGATTCGAACCTGCTGCCGTAGCAGTCACGCGGTTCCGGCAGGAAACAGGGAGAATAAAAAAAAGCATAATAATATACAGCTGTCAAAGTACGTGAACGTGCATCTTTCAAGTATTACTCGAAAACTGCAACATAAATACCAAGAAAATCAACAACTGTAAATAATAACGAACTGACTGTAATGATGCTATTAGCGACCACAGAGCATGAATTCAATAAAATTATAGAAAATCTAAGTCAAGAGAACAAATGACGTTCCAGTCTTCACGGTAAATTAATGCACACAGGTTATACAAGCTCCCTTACAAAACATAATAAAGACGTCATTCACATTAAAAAATTTTGAGAATAGTTGAAACACACAAAAAAGGTGCCTCTGTAAAAGAAAGGTAACTCGAAGACAGAGGAAACCACAGGCTATTACTCTGCATCATTATTATGTAAAGCAATTGAATCAGTTCTAAAATACAGTTTAAAGAATAACTTGAATAAATACAATCTTCTATGTGAATAATATTTTGGGGTCTGTAAAGGAAGAAACGCAGTGTTTGCCATAATCCGATCGTAATAGAACTTTTAAAGGAATCACGTTTTATTCGTAAGTGTAGCTGTTCAAGCAATATTTTCTTTTGTATATGGTTGCTCTGCTTACTTTTATTTTTTCCGACATCCGAGCCACACTATCAACGGTCTCGTCCGCATACAACACACGGCCATCTGACCACGCTGATTGTTGTTGTATCATCTCATGCCCTAAGTTCGTCCCGCCGATAATTATTCATTGTTCACATTTTCTCCCTCTATAGAAAACAGCTGTAGATATTGGCCATGTGTGTGTGTGTGTGTGTGTGTGTGTGAGTGTGTGTGTGTGTGTGTGCTCGCGCTTAGCTACCTTTCTGAAGAAGGTCTTGGTGGCAAATTATGTGAAAAATCTTTTCGACATGCCTATCTGCTGCCCGGAGTGTGAGTAGCAATCTGTTCGCTTCACAGTACAGTCATCCCCTCATGTAGTTTGTTGTAAATAGTCCATTGGACTTCAACAGGAAAGTGATGTGCATAATGTTGTGAACTGAGAATTCTTCTTTGCTTTCGGACATTAAATGAAGAACACGTGTCTAATGGGGTTGTCCCGCGTTAGGAGCCATCAATTAATTCATATCAATAATTAAATGAAATCAAACACAAAGGGTACAAAATTAAGGGAATCAAGTATGAATATAAAAGGTTGCTTAAAAGATCAAACCATGGAAGAACTGTATATATTTTGTGCTGTTTACACAAACCGAGGCGCGCAGGATTAGCCGAGCGGTCTAAGACGCTGCAGTCATGGACTGTACGGCTGGTCCCGGCGAAAGTTCGAGTCCACCCTCGGGCATGTGTGTGTGTGTTTGTTTAGGATAATTTAAGTAGTGTGTAAGCTTAGGGACTGATGACATTAGCAGTTAAGTCCCATAAGATTTCACACACATTTGAACATTTTTGAACACAAACGGAAAGAAAATTATAAATCTCTGGGCCGCTTTGACTGGACGTGGAGACGACTCAGTTATTAAATGGAAGAAGGGGGGGGGGGGGGGGGCGAATAGTCTCGCCATTATTCGTTGTCGTTCGCCGTGTACTGCATCGGCGGCAAGCGCTGCGTCGGTACGGCGCGTCGTCTCGGGGCTGTGCGGCGCGCGTCGCCTGCCCTCATCAGCAATCGCTTCGCATTGTCTGGCCGTTGTCGGCTGCGTGGCCGAAGCTGTGACATCACGTTGTCGGAAGGCGGATGTCGCCGATGGGCGGAAGAGCGCCCATGTCCTCTTGCTTCCGTGGTGTCCACATGACTGCCCCTTTGACTCCTCCTCCATCTCTCAGCTCAATTCCTCTTCCAAATTCCCTTCCTTTCAGCATTGTCATTGGTGGAAAAAATTTTCAATGCAGCCCAATGACAGATCGCCGTTTCATAGCCGTGCCTCTCCGTGCAGGACGGAAATTTCCTATCTTGCGTGGGCTGGTGCATGCCTCGTGAACTGGCATTTTTATCACGATTTAACAGTTTTACAATGTATTTTCTTTTTTTTTTCTACGTTCCGAGGCTGTTATGAGAACACCTACACAG
The DNA here is from genome assembly GCF_021461385.2 of Schistocerca piceifrons. Classification (NCBI taxonomy): domain Eukaryota; kingdom Metazoa; phylum Arthropoda; class Insecta; order Orthoptera; family Acrididae; genus Schistocerca; species Schistocerca piceifrons. Next base: position 3,060,244 of record NW_025728290.1, read on the forward strand.
CACTTGTTTGTAAACGATCTCTCTGCGTGAAGCATGGACAGACTCACGTTTAGGCTTCGTCTCAGATTCTGCCGGCGTCTGTGATTTATAAGGAACGTCCTTACTTTCGACAAAATCATCTTCATACGAGTGCTGAGACGCCTCCCTGCTCCAATTCCCCGCGCTTTGAGTACGCTCCTCCCTTTGCCCGTGGGATGCTGGAATTGTGGACACATTCCTGCTTTGTAAGACAGGTAAAATGACTGCTGCCAGGCTAGAACTCGCAAGCTCTCGCGCGTATATTCTTGACGTTCCTTCCCAATGGCTGTAGGTGTCCATCAGCTCTCGGCAGCCTTCTCACTGTCAGACAAGCCCTTCGCAACTTGTCCCTCCTTGAGCGAGGCGAGAGCGTCCACCAGGCCTACCGCTGTGCGCTTCCACAATGACTGCAGCGTCCTCACATCCGTCTCCGTGCTCCTCCTTGGCCACTCGCGGCCGCGGCCGGACGTGTTTCACAGCTGCTTGTCATGACTATTAAGCTTCAGACACGGAAGGTGGAAAGTCATGACAAAGTGACTCATCCATGTTCACTTGGTCCGTCGCACAAACATTTCGAATGAAAACAAAAATGTTCAATCCCTAACAGTTACACTAACACCTCATTCACTGATGTGAGGCCGAGCGGGATTAGCCGAGCGTTCGAGGTGCTGCAGTCATAGACTTTGCGGCTGGTCCCGGTGGAGTCCTCCCTCAGGCATGCGTGTGTGTGTATGTCCTTAGGATAATTTAATTTTAAGTAGGGTGTAAGCTTAGGGACTGATGGCCTTAGCAGGTAAGACCCATAAGATTTCACACACATTTGAACTTTGAACTGATGTAGGATATTGCGGGAAACTATGTATTCATTAGTGCTCTAGTGTGTCATCCCCACTAGATTATTTACATATATTGTTGGCCTTGATAATTAGATACAAGACATGCACAAATAAATAAAGATCCAAAACAAGGAAACAATATACGAACTGATGTAGGATATTGCGGGAAACTATGTATTCATTAGTGCTCTAGTGTGTCATCCCCAGTAGATTATTTACATATATTGTTGGCCTTGATAAATAGATACAAGACATGCACAAATAAATAAAGATCCAAAACAAGAAACAATATACGAACAACACAAATCACAATGGCTGTGATAATAATGTCACAGATACAATCGTGCTCAAAAGTATCTGAACGACCTGAATTGCATTTCGCCTGATTCAAGTGCAACCCACATAGCGCAGCTGTGTAGCTGGTCCTCTAATCGCCATTCGGTACAGTCCTTTGGCTATTGAAAATGGTTCCTACAAGTCACCACTAGGAAACATTGTTCTCTATCGCAATAACTCAGGATGTAAAGTAATACCAAGGTACTACAAATATCAGGGAACATCTTATCACAGATAAGGCGGTTCTTAAGGCTTGTAAGCTCACATTTATTACAATAAATGACGTACGTGAAATGTTACCACTCTCATTATTACGACAGATGAGTAACTCACTTAGTAAGTTCGTCGTATTCATGATTTCCTCTTCAAAATAACATAACGTACTTATTATTTAACACAAAATGGCATTAAAATTTAAGCAATTCAAGAGCAGATTGTAGAGAATATGTATGAAATTCAAATGAAACGACGAACCGTCTCGTTCTGCATATGGAATAAAATCCAGGTCAGGCAGACCAATCAAAGACTTCGTGACTCACAGAAACTAACAGTCATTCCTGACTAGGCATACAGGGAGTGATATACCTCGATTTTAGACAGCATCAGTTAGCAAATATCAACTTTAAATTACATAACGTAAACATTTTTAACGGACACAAATTCCTACCCAGCAACTATTGCCCTTGTTAACGAACTACGAGAGATGTTAAATATTGCTTCTTCACAAGTAACTTACTTGAAATGCCGTGAGGTAAGGGTTTGTGTTGAACAGGGATTCGAACCCAGAACCTAATTGGAATGTCATCGAAGTGCAATCAGCTGTGACATATCGGATTTTCTCGGCGGTAGCTAGATGTTTTAACTGGAAAGGAGAGACGAAACATTAATCTTTTCTTTCCCAGGACTCCAACCTGGCACCTATCGCTGTTATATTCTAGAGAAAACGAACGTTAAAAATGGTCTTGTTACACCAGCAGCGACATGTGAGCAAGTTTGAACTAGAAATAATACGAGGAAGAATTCAGAACCGACTGGGAATCGAACCCCACACATATCGTTGTTGACTGCACACAAAGAGACGTCAGCTACCGAATTATTCTCCACCAGCAACTCGGAATAACATTCTTGAATTTACAATGATTTCGCCAACAGTTCTGTGTCTCACTGGGACTCCAAAACGTCCGATATCGTTAGTGTTGACAACGAATGAAAATACATTAAAAATCAAAATTATTACCCATCAGCAGATAAGTGTTCTCATGCTAGAGCTTGATAATACATAACGAAAGCTTTAGTGCCGGGCCAGGATTCGAACACTTTAACGCGCAATATGTGGACATGATGAGGAATCTGCTGTTCTGAACAAACAACAAATTGCAGTCGTGCTGTATTGTCACGAAGGGACCGAATTCCGCGTTAAGGGTGGTCTGAGTTGCATTCCCAGTTCAGAACCAAGTTTATCGACATAGAGAAGCCCAAATAAAAGATGGAATAAGTGTCCTTTGACCCTACATAGCGTTTGTTTCGTCACTAGAAAAAAATAACTAGTATAAGAAAGGTTATTGTTGATAGAGTTTCTACGTATCGCGACTCCTGACTTTATTGTAGTTCAATCTAACGTCTACTTGGTAGAGAAGGTATATCATGTTTAACATGAATGTCAGACTACAATGCCATTGTACCTTCTTCACTTGGCGTAGCCAGAAGAGAACATAATCTGTCTCTCCTTATCGAAAATCATCAGCAGAAGTTGGAATCGAACCGAGACCATAAGTACATGACAACAGTGTATGTGTGTGTGTGTGTGTGTGTGTGTGTGTGTGTGTGTGTGTGTGTGTGTGTGACAGAGAGAGAGAGAGAGAGAGAGAGAGAGAGAGAAGAGAGAGGGAGTGTGAGGGAGAGAGATAAAAATAAAAGAGAATGAGAGAGAGAGGGTAAAAAATTGTTGCAAAGAAACTGAATCATGGTATGTAAAGAAATCTTTCATTAAAATGACACCTTCTACATCATTACTAAATGTCGTATTCATGATCTATGGAACAAGTATTAATCTAATCTAATCTAATCATATCATATTGCTGACTAGACATGAAGAGGTACGAATTACAGAAATATTCGCCAATATCAGTAACCAAATCTAAACTTGAAAATAAAAGACGACAGTTTTTTTAATTAACCGGGACTCCTGTAAAGACCCTTTCGTCCCTGTTAACTAAGCACGAAAGATGTGTGATATACCTACTTTCAGAAGGAGCAAAGTGTTCATGCATTTAAAGATGAAGCGCATGATGTAAAGTTCTGTGATGGAGATGCGAACCCAACACGCAATCGGATTTTTAACAAAGTAAAGTCAAATGTTACGTATCGGTTTTTCTTACCAGCTACTAGGTGTTTGAATCTAAAATAAGGATACAAAATTTTGTGCCTGAGTGACAATCGAACAGCACTTCTACCATCCTTCTGTATCATCCACGAACATAGCTTATGTAACACTTGCTTACTCAACAACAGTAAGATGTGTGCGTGTTTGACCAGAAATTACGACACCTATTGCGTTTGTTGGCAACACATGAACAGACATTAAAAATGCACGTTAATTTTCACTAGCGGACTAGTATGCACGTGGTAGGGCTTGAAATGGAATTATGAATATTTGTGTACTGGATCAGGATTCGAACCCACATACTTACCTCTGGAGGAGACCTAGAGAAGACTGCATTCTTGGGAAAAGGAACGAAATGATTGAAATATATTGTTCCGAGAGATTCAGATCCTCGAAAGATGAGATACGAAATCGAATCACAGTCCAAAACCAAATTTTTCAACGTCTCTAGTTCAATCAGGTACAAGAAAAATAAGAGCCCTGTTCCTTTAAATGGCTATCGTTTCTTCAAATAAAATTAAATTTTCTAATTTAAGTAAGTTTACTGGACACAATATTTCTGTTTACCATGAGTTCCGCCAAGGTCATTTCACAACGTAAACCGGCTCTGCCCAATTGGTAATGAAGGAACGTGATGTTTAATGCGGATTCTGGACTATAACGTCTTTCTGTTGAGGTTACCAGAGGTGAAGTAAATCTGTTTGTGACTCTTAAAATTAAATGCCTGAACCCACGTGTTGCATCTGTGATAGTTCGTTCCACCAGATCAATGTGGCCACATTTCCCAGCCCCAGGAGTGTGCTGTAACGGACGATTTGCCTAGCTTACAAAATTAATCACGGTGGAAAAAATGCGAGGGTATTAAATGGTTAAGTGGAAGCAATCTTCTGACGTGGAGATTATGCTATTCTCATGTCTGTAGGATGTAAAGACTCTTTTAGGCATCATAGCCTCGATGTTATAGCGTCCCCAGTGAGGCAATAAGAAAACACTTAAAAAACAGTATTTATAACGAAGAGACATTTAAAACTTGAATGATACCAATTTTTTTAATAATGTAACCGTAAAATAATAATTTCTCTATGTAAGTTTCGAGTGCAAAGAAATATAACAAAATGATCTAAAGAGACTACAAGATACGCTCTTTTGTTAATTTTAGTCGTCTTCACTTCTCTTGTCTTGGTTGTGTGCAGACGGACATCTTGCGAGTGCTGACAAATGTAAGCATATTTGTACGAATTAAGCGGATAATATATATATTTAATATCATTGTTCACTTTTAATTTGTAACAGGTGATCCCGATTACATGTCCGCCTTCCTTGAATTAACCTGCATTCAAGTAATTTACAGTTCAACAATCGCAGCATCCGATGCAGCCAATGACGCCATTACATGGCGATATTAACTTACGAAAAATTAGCGGAATCGAAAAACTCGCCCGCTATTAACATAATATTAATTTTTCCTCAGAGCCGCCCGACGTTGCAGAAAATACGTAGCTTTAAGATTCTTATTTTCAAGACCATAGCCGAGAGCCAGAGCCAGGACGCCGACTACAATACAGTGGTTAACGGAGGTAAGAAAAATACTCTCGCGCGTGTGTGGGCCGCAATTGGAATTAATAACTAAACATTTTTTGCTTTAAAGTGAACTGACTAGCCGAGGAAATTATTATGAAAAGTTTATTCCAATGGTCAACTTGTATGCCCATGTTTTAAGATTCAACGAGTCTAACATTCATTAACGTAACAAATAATTTAAGATTAATATTGTTAAAAAGGAGAACTTCACAAAAGCATTTAACCGTAAATCAAAACTGAATGAAATATGATTTTTATTAGGGCCCACCACGTAAGTCGGCAACAATCAAAAATAATAATAATAATAATATTGTATTAAATTACGACGGCCGACGGACGCGAGAATGTGAAGCCATTTTGAAATACTCACCAATTCAGCAAATTTCTTAGTTCGAGAAAATCCACTGTGAAGTGTGAAGTTACCGGAAAATTAGATTATTACCTTCATTGTTACTATCACTTTCTTCATACTGTTGCTGGATCACATGTGCTTGAAGATCATTTAATGCCTTTTGGTCATTATAGAAGTAGTTGCCCAAGAAGAGGTTCTTTCCCTGTCTACGGTGTCCTTTTCATGTTAATATCAAACATCAGCAATTACTCGCAGATTACATTAAAACTAAAGTAATTGATGAAGACGTTACTTGATAACAAAAATGCGCTGCCTTTCTTCATTTACTTGCGCCTAGAAATGGCTGTCGAATACTGCCAAATCAAAAGCCAAGGGATCTTACTGCCTTCCGTTATACGTCGCTGTCAGTTCTTCCACATTATTTGCTCGACGTGACCTGTTTCAAGTTGTGTATGGCAGAGAATGTTTTAGAAAATCAATTGTTTCCTTTCCAATAAACAGAAAGATTTTCATTATAAGCTATCCAAGTTCAAAATTTTCGCATTATTGGTTCAAATTTAATATTCACTTCTATAATGTAGGAAAGTATTTCACAGTTGCAAAACCCGCATCCGACTCATTGACCTTACACTTAGTCGCTGACCATAAATTCTAACTCAGAGTGACACCAGTTTAAGTAACCTAATGTAGCGAAAACTGTTTGCCCATGCTCTTTTTCACCGTAAAATATGCAATTCACTCATTGGGCTCCAGTAGTACACAGTAACAGTAATTTCTGTGTGTGTTCAATGCATACGGATTGTGGAATTTAGTGGTGCTCTCTCTTCCACTTCTGTATACAACATGCCTGACCTAAACGGGCCCTTTATCATTACAGGCCCTGGGCAGTGCAACAGCATACTGACAACAGTAATGTGCTTATACTGACAGCCTCACTGTTCGTTTTAGCTGATTTTGTAATCATCTAAATAAAACAACATGACCTTCCAGTGGGAGCCATTTCGTCCCCCTTTTCCGTGTGTGAAATTTGTCACTAAGCTTTTCTCCTTCCAACCGGCGAAATTCGGCAGAGTACAGCCAGTAAACGATTCACAAACCACGATTTAGTGCCATTAAGACGATTTCTTTAAACATTGTCGTAGCTGAAAGAATTTCATTTCTTCTTAAATCGTCTTCTGCAGCAACGTTCACAGATATCTCAAATAGGATAAGCTCTTTATTCAGGTACGAAGGTTGTAAAACAAACTCCCCACAGGTCGATCTTTTCGTCTTATAGCACTGCATAAGTATTTTGTCTAAGAAATATTACAAGTAGTGTTCCTGTAGCTGTGAGAATCATTGGTTGAAAACCAATTTAACACCAATGGGTACAGTACTGCTAAATATTCAAAATGATTATCAACCTGAGTCTGAGTTCATCCACAAACTGAGACGTATTTATTATGCTGTAGCTAGACTGTGTATCCTTGTCTTCCTTGAGTAGGCATTGGAAGGCATTTAGACACACGTATACAATACTATGAATACTTTGAACGCTGTAGCTAACGTTGCTCTCATAAAATAATTTTATTTTCTTAATTATTCTGGTCGTTCAGCGTGCAATATGTGCTGTAAATACAGTCTTAAACAAAAAAATGGTCCGTAAGGTGGACAATACAAACGTGCTGCCATCAAAATTCTATGTCCAGCAATATGCTCGATCTGGCTACATTGTAGACTACGTCACTTCCTGGAGGAAGTCTTGAGTGCATCACTTTCCACTGTGACTGTAGTCTTGAGGTAAAACGCAAGACTAGTTTATACGACATCTGGCAACACAGAGCACACCTCGACGTAATTTTATCACCCCTTTCCTCTCGGTGCTTGAGCTATGATTGTATTTCAAGTGAATCTACAAAATATTTCGCTTTCTGTCACATTGGTGATAACAGTTTGGTTCAACAATATTTTAGCGACAGATTTCTTGGCCGACCATCCGCCTCTGAACACCGCATGCGTCTGAGTTCTCTGGGACCCGTTCGCTGCCCACCAGTGGGGGCTGAGGCACCGCGCTGCCACTCCTTCTGCCGGCAACGTCTGACCCACTCCTCACTCTCAACGATGTAGAATTCTTTAATGTTGTTGAGTGGTGACCCATAAAATCTGTCTACGATTTGTGTTTCACACTCTATTGCAACGGAGGCACAAAACCGTTTTTATTTGGTGAGTATTTTATTGCACTAGTATGCAACACATAAATGTGGGACAGATTTAATTTCATTGTGATCCAGTGCGCTTTAATTAAAGTGTCATATCCTGATCTTTTTCCTTTCACAGGAGACTCTTCAAATAATTTTTTTTCATCGCTTCATATGTGTTAGTCAAAACACAGAGAGTAAATGCAGTGTAATGTATTTGGTTCCTTTCTTTGATTCCCTATGGTAAATGGATGAAAAACATAGTGTCAATACCTTTCAGAACCTGCTACATAGCTAGTCAGGCATATTGCTTGTTTTGAGGTCTATAAATTAATTTATGGAGAAGTGAACGCTGTTCAGAAGTGATAATTAAAATATTCAATTGTATTTAAGGCGACAAAACTGCCCATATTTGAAGCTACCCAGAGAAAAAGTAAGTCGCCAGAGCTGCTTTTAGTAAATGTCTGCAGAGAGTTCCTAACTGCTACTGTGGAAATATAGCATAGAGGCCCTACAATAATCAAGAGGTTCGTTCCCTTCATACTTATCACCCTGACATGTGAGTCTTATGTGAAGAAAAATATTGAAATTCATATCGCTGACGGTCGATTCGAGTTTCTTAAGAGACGCTTGTATTGTGAAGCAGCTTGACAGTCAGAAAGCCGAGATCTATGACCAGTAACACAACTTACTGGGTCGAGCTACCAAGAGCACTTGAAGTGTAGAAGTTTTTCTTCCGATTTCGTTATAGAATTTTTTCTGGAAATTCGTAGCTCCATAAAATAAATCAGAAAAAAAGCTCGCTCACGCAGGCCCCTACCACAGTTAGAACTGACGATTCATTGAGCCGCTGTGACACGAGACACGGGCTGTACCACGTGGTTAGGGACACACTGCTGCCATCACTCCACTATCATCATGTTATTGGTCGCTCAGCGTAATAACACATCGCGAAAGATAATAAAAGTTGTCACTTATGTGAAGAATAGCATTTTTTTAGGCAAAAAATTGAATTTTCAGTCTCAGTCTGTTTACATGAGGATTATATAGCACGAGGGAATATCAAGCGCTACAGTCTGGAACCGCGCAACCGCCACGGTCGCTGGTTCGAATCCTACCTCGGGCATGGATGTGTGTGGTGTCCTTAGGTTAGCTAGGTTTAAGTAGTTCTAAGTTCTAGGGGACTGATGACCTCAGAAGTTAAGTCCCTTAGTGCCCAGAGCCATTTGAACCATTTTTGAATATCAAGCGAATTTAGCGAGTCAGTTCAGTACCATACGTGGAAGTGATTGCACTGTCACAGTGTTGCCAAATGTTTGTGACGGTGTTGACAATTGTCAGCTGTGCTAGGGACGGCTCTGTAGCGGCATGTGAAGAGAATCCCACGCTCATGTCATAGCAGGATACGGAGAAGAGGTGTGTGGTTTGGTTAATATGCAGCGTTTTCTCCTACCAATTGTGTCAAACATTCAGGTGTATAATCTTCCATAACGATTACAGTTTCCCACAAACTATATACGAATAAAACACTTACCTTGTTACTTTGTGACAAAAGATTATTTCAGTACAATAAAAAGGTTTTGGAAATCAACTTTGCCCATCTGTCACAAAAAGTAAGATAATAAACACTATGCACCTCGAAATCGATTGCATCTATGTGTAGTCTTGTGATCATACAGGTAGAATTTCATGAATTGCACGAGAATGTAGAAAAATGGTGGTGCGAATGGAATCTGTAAGAAACACCGTTAACTAATTATTCTGTGTCATGTAATAATCAATTCATTTGAAAATTCAGAGAAAAGAAACTAAAAATCATGCCCATTAAGACAGAAAGTAAAGTGAAGATCTGCGCTTTTTCATCTTCAGATCTATACAAATTATGTATACTAATCAGCGTATTCACTGCTTTCGTAATGTTTCTCTCTTGTTTAGTCTTCTAATGATGAACTGGATCCACACCCATTAGTCTGTTTCTTTGTATCCTTCCATCTACTATCCTTGTGTGTTATTGCTCGGTGTTGAAAAAGCAAAATATTATGCCTGCTCCCACTAGGTATTAGAAAGAGGTCGCAAGAAGGCTAACGAATTATAATCGAAATACACTGAGACGCCCATTTGTCTGTCGTCATTGTGTTAAACTCGGTAGAAATAGTTGGGTATTATTGGCTGCATCACCGGCATCCCATTGCCGTCTTCTCTTTCGTTTGTGTGTTGCGCACGGTGCAAGAAATATTTGTCTTTTGCTTGCTTCTGTGACAGGTTTCACCCCACTTTATTCGAGCAAGCTCACGAATAGACTGTCAATAATTGGTATTACGCAATAATACACTTAAAATATGTATTTTTTCATTATGAATCCCGATGAAAATAACTGTAAATAGATTATATGTCTACTATCTTACTACTCGCGCTTCTCGATGCTTTCCTCAGAAAATAAAAAGAAAAAATAAAGAGACAGAGTGAGAGAGAGAGAGAGAGAAAACAGAAATGTTTTTCAAATATCAGCTCGGTGACACCATGTTCGTCTCGTTATGTAAAGTAAGGATAGTTGATGGGTAGTATCTCGTTATACTAGCGATATGTATGGCTACAGGGTTCTTTCTTTTCTCTCTGCAAACAACCAGAATAGAATTCAGTAACAAAGTGGTAAGAACACCTATGGAGTGCGACAATTAAACACTCAGTCTTTCTTGGTTATTTTGTTAATCCTTAACAATTGTCTGAAATGAAGTAAACATCTTTGATTACTGATTACTGATTATTTATTACTACCATTGTCATTGTTGTTCGTTACCTCCCAACAGATTTCCAATCACTCACTGCTGCCGATGCACATTACGAATGGATTAGGATGAATGGAATGTGGGACGTTTCGTCACGGAGAATATACACATTTCTCTCGGCGTCTTATGTTGAGGGTAATATAAAAATCTCAGTAAGAGAAGACGACAACGGGATGCCGGTGATACAGGCAATAGTATCCAACTATTTCTGTCAACTTATCACCATGACGACAGACAAATTTGCGTCTCGGAGTATTTTGATTACAATTCGTTAGCCTTCTTCCGACCTCGTTCTAATACCTCGTGGGAGCGGGCATAATAATTTGCTTTTTGAACACCGAGCAATAACATACAAAGATAGTAGATGGAATGATACAAAGAACAATCAGACTCATGGGTGTAGATCCACTTCATCATTAGAAGACTAAACAAGAGGCAAACATTACGAAAGTAATGAATACGCTGATTTGTATACATTATTTATATACATCTGAAGGTGAAAAAGCGCAGATCTGCACAGTGCCCGCATCTGCACTTTAGTTTCTGTCCACACCCATGAGTCTGATTGTTTCTTTGTATCCTCCCATCTACTAAAATTAGTTTTGAGAGCAACGTTAGCTACAGCGTCCGAAGTATTAATAGTATTGTATACGTGTGTGTGTAAGTATCTTCCAATGCCCACTCAAAGAAGACAAGGATACACAGTCTGGCTACATTATTATAAATACGCATAAGTTTGTGGATGAGCTCAGACTTCGATTGATGATCATTTTGAATATCTGGCAGTACTGCACCCATTGGTGTTAAACTCGTTTTCAAACAATGATTCCCGCAGCTACAGGAACCATACTTGTGATACCTCTTAGACAAAATACTTATGCAGTGCTATAAGATGAAAAGATCAACCTGACACAAACTGTGGGAAGTTTGTCTCACAACCTTAGTACATGGATAAAGAGTTTATCCTATTTGAGATATCTGTTAACGTTGGTGCATAAGACGATTTAAGAAGAAACTAAATTCCTTCAGCTACGACAATGTTTAAAGAAATCGTCTTAACGGCACTAAATTGTGGTATGTGAATCGTTTATTGACCGTACTGTGCCACATTTCACTGTGGGAAGGCAAAAAGCTTACTGACATATTTCACACAAGGAAAAGGGGGCGCAATGTTTCAAACTGGAAGATCATGTCGTTTTATTTAAACGATACTTGATTGAACTAGAGACGTTGAAAAATTTGGTGCTGGACTGTGATTCGAATCCGTATCTCATCTATCGAGGATCTGAATCTCTAGGAACAGTGTAGTTCAATCACTTCGTTCCTTTTCCCAAGGATGCAGTCTTCTCTAGGTCTCCTCCAAAGGTAAGTATGTGGGTCCGAATCCTGATCCAGTACACAAATATTCATAATTTCATTTCAAGCCTTATCACGTGCGTACTAGTCTGCTAGCTAAAATTAACGTGCATGTTTAATGTCTGATCATGTGTTGCCAACAATCGCAATAGGTGTCGTAATTTCTGGTCAAACACGCACACATCTTACTGTTGTTGAGTAAGCAAGTGTTACTTAAGCTATGTTCGTGGATGATAAAGAAGGACGGTAGAAGTGCTGTTCGATTGTCGCTCAGGCACAAAAATTTTTATCCTTATTTTAGATTCTAACACCTAGCAGGTGGTAAGAAAAACCGACACATAACATTTGATTTTACTTCGTTAAAAATCCGATTGCGTGTTGGGTTCGTATCTGCATCACAGAACTTTAAATGCATGAACACTTTGCTCCTTATGAATGTAGGTATATCACACATCTTCCGTGGTTAGTTAACAGAGACGAAAGGGTCTTCACAGGAGTCCCGGTTTATTACAAAAACTGTCATCTTTTACTTTCAAGTTTAGATATCGTTACTGATATTGGAGATGATTTCAGTAATTCGTGCGTCTTCATGACTAGTCAGCAATGTGATATGATTAGATTAATACTTGTTCCATAGATCATGAATACGACATTTCGTGTAGAACGTATCATTTTAATGAAAGATTTCTTTACATACCATGATTCAGTTTCTTTGCAACAATTTTTTACTCTCTCTCTCATTCCTTCTTATTTTTATCTCTCTCCCTCACTCTCTCTCTCTTCTCTCTCTCTCTCTCTCTCTCTCTCTCTCTCTCTGTCACACACACACACACACACACACACACACACACACACACACACACACACAGAGTCTCTTTTTATTTATACTTGTTTGTTGTGCTCGACTATTGGCGATGCACCAAAACGTTCGTCCATGATTTTCATAGTTTTGAGTACACTTACGACAGATATATAAATACAACTATGAGAGTTACTGAATTATGAAGCTAAGTTTGCAGTCAGTTCTGAGTATTATTAGTAACTACGCTCCAGTCCCTAGACCAAGTTACAGAAATGTGAATCAGACGGTTTACGTATTCCAAGCCGTAGCAGCCGCTTCTTTGAGACGTCAGCTATGGTCACTTCCCAGCCCATTGTAGGATCACATCGGTTCCTCTTCTTCCTGCTGGTAATGTAACTGAGATTTGGCAACAAGGCAAGGTATATTTGTCAACTCTGTGATCGACGAGTTACTTCCTGGTGTGCACGGTATTAAGCCTCAAAGTTCACTTGATTTTTCCTTTCATTTCCATTGAATAATTTGAGTTATTATTAACGCTTGAGCTGTAACAAAAGATTGTAAATTTACGGTTTTCAGATCAGGAAAGTCGTTGAGCGTGAAAATCGCATCTAATCTCGTCCTTTAAATAGCTGTTTACGAGTTCTAGCCACTACTCGTCTCGTAAGACGAAATGTAGACGGATGCATCTTCCATAGCTCTGTGGAAACGTGGTAACCTAGGAAAAAGCGTCTGTTATGGTTTGCGGTTCCAGTCTTGCTGACTTTAACGTTTTTATCCCTTCTGTAAAAGAGCTACAAGCAGTCAGATCACACATCGATAAAGAAATTGCTAGAAATTACTTTCGGCTCTTAGTGCAATGGTGAAAAACTTACAATGCTGCACAACAGGTAAAGCCTCTTCCCACTGCTGACAAGCAAATTTTGGGTTTCTGGGAATACATAACTTTATTTGTGAACTGCCACATTTGCGTACCACTTGAGTATGACACAGCATACCAATCAAACATAGACCCAATCGAAATCTAAGTGATTAGCATTTTACTAAATCGTGCCGTTAGAGGCACGCTTGTGTCAGTTTTATTGAAAAAGACTTTCGTCGTAAGGTTATCGTGGGTAGTTTTATTTCATTTCTTATAATACAGTGCACAATTTTCGTATGGTTTCTTTTAGTGTTGTTAAAACATTAGAGAGAAATTAATCATCAACGATATATGCTAATTCTCTGATGTTATCTATAACAGTCTGACAATGCACATGCAGTTTATTGATTACATGCATGTAGAAACCTTATTCTGAGTTAAAGCTGTCAAACAAGGTTTGATGAAGAATAAAATGCCACTGTCACACCACAGCTAATGTGGAAAATACTTTTCTGACGTATGTTTGCATGATGCGCTCTCCCCATACATAATACAAAATTTTCGAGATGCATGTGGAGCATGGCCATCTACTAAACCTGAAAAGAACAAAATGTCGCAGAAGTTAGCCCTTTTTCCACAGGCGACTATTTTGGATTGAGAAGTGAAGGGAATTATGTTCAAAGTTCCATTAGATCGATAAATTCAGCAGACAGCAGTATGGCGTTTTAAAAAATGTAGCAGTGAATGTACCCAAGCTCGGTACGTCTTATCAACAGTGCGAGACGCTTACCGTTACGATACTAGCTGAAACATAGCTACAACACCTCCAGAATTCAACAAAAATTCTTCCAGAACTTCTGCATTGCACAGTGCTGCAAGATAATGCAAATGGCTGGATCTAGACCTCTGAGAGACAGACAGTTACAGCCTTTGTTTTGCACTGCACGACGTTTTTAACAAACAGATAGCGCAATAGAGTAGCTCAAGTCGAAAGGAACACTTCCTATTTAAATTTCTGCATCCTTCACTGTTGGCAGTTATGTGTAGGTGTCAGTTACGTGATTTTATTTCGGTGATTACAAAATAGAGTTGAATGTATGCACTGGGTAGCCGAGGCAGCTAGTTCATGGCGATTCGTTCAATCAAGTAAATGAATGTACTGAACATGCTGCAAACCACTACAGGAAACCTGTGTGTCAGAATTCACATCCAGTGTGGCGCAACATTGTTATGATAGAAAAATGAGCGATAGAGAAGAGAATTCGGTGATCTCTTGGAGTGATGCTAGGTTCATGTACTTAAGGTCTCGGTTCGATTCCAAATTCTGCTGATGATTTTTGATAAGGAGAGACAGATTCTGTTCTCTTCTGGCTACGCCAAGCGAAGAAGGTATAATGGCAATGTGCTCTGACATTCATGTTAAGCATGATATTCCTTCTGTACCAAGTAGACGTTAGATTGAACTACAATAAAGTCAAGAGTCGCGACACGTAGTAACTCTATCAACAGTAACCTTTCTTATACTAGTTATTTATTTATAGTGACGAAAAAACGCTATGTAGGATCAAAGGACACTTATTCCATTTTCTATTTGAGCTTCTGTAGGTCGATAAACTTGGTTCTGAACTGTGAATGCAACTCAGACCACCCTTAACGCGGAATTCGAACCCTTCGTGACAATACAGCACGACTGCAATTTGTTGTTTGTTCAGAACAGCAGATTCCTCAACATCTCCACATATTGCGCGTGAATGGGTTCGAATCCTGGCCCGGCAGTAAAGATTTCATTATGTATTATCAAGCTCTAGCATGGGAACACCTATCTGCTGGTGGATAATAATTTTGATTTTTAATGTTTTTTCATTCGTTGTCAACACTAACGATATCTGACGTTATTGACTCCCAGTGAGACACACAACTATTTGCGAGATCACTGTAAGTTCAAGATGTTATTCCGAGCAGCTGGTGGAAAAAAATTCGGTAGCTGACGTCTCTTTGTGTGTAGTCAACAACGATATGTGTGGGGCTCTATTCCCAGTGAGCTCTGAAGTTTTTCGTCATATTATTTATAGTTCAAACTTGCTCACATGTCGCTGCTGGTGCAAGAAACCCATATTTAACGTTCATTTTCTCTAGAATATAACAGCGATAGGTGCCAGGTTGGAGTCCTGGGAAGGAAAAAATTTATGTTTCGTCTCGTCATTTCACTTCAAACATCTAGCTACTGCCAAGGAAATCTGATATGTCACAGTTGGTTGTGCTTCGATATCAATCCGATTAGGTTCTGGGTTCGAATCCCTGTCCAACACAAAGCTGTACCTCACGGCATTTCAAGTAAGTTGCTTGTGAAGAAGGAATATTTAACATCCCTCGTAGTTCGTTAACAGGGACAAGAGATGCTGGGGAGGAATTCGCGTCCTTAAAAATGTTTGTGTTATGTAATTGAAAGTTGATATTTGCTAACTGATACTGTCTAAAATCGAGGTATATTACTCTCTGTATGCCTAATCAAGAATGACTGTTAGTTTTCGTCAGTCACGAAATCTTTGCTTAGTCTGCCTGACCTTGGTTTGAATCCATATACAGAACGAGAAGGTTCGTCGTATCATTTGAAGTTCATACATATTCTCAACTAGCAGCTCGTGAGTAACTTAAATTTTTAATGTCATTTAGTGTGAAATAATAAGTACTGTACGTTACTTTGAAGAGGAAATCATGAATGCGACGAACTTACTACGTGCATTACCTATCTGACGTAATAATGAGAGTGGTAACGTTTCAAGTATGTCATATATTGTAATAAATGTGAGCTTACAAGTACTAAGGACAGTCTTATCTGTGATAAGTTGTTCCCTGATATTAGTAGCATCGTGGTATTACTTTACATCTTGAGTTACTGCGATACAGAGCAGTGTTTTCTAGTAGTGACGTGTTGGAACCATTTTCAATAGTCAAACGACTGTACCAAGGAGCGATTAGAGGACCTGCTAGACAGCTGCGGTATGCCGGTTGCATGCGAATCAGACGAAATGAAATTCCGGTCGTTCGGATACTTTTGAGTATGACTGTACGTTAATGCAGAATTGATATGTAATTACACACTATTTATTTTTACGCATGTTTTCTGAATATTTTATAACATGTGGAACCTTTAATTACATTTGTTTTCAGCGTCCAGCTGTAGTGTCTTTGTTTAGCAATCAAACCGTCCACGGTTCCGATGTCGAATCCCGCTACCACTTGAGCATTGACTAAAAATCATCAGCATTACCGTCTGAAAACTTCAGGCATAAGGAATCACTTTAATTCTGTCACCAGCCTTGTCAAACAGGGTGGAGGATCGGATAGAGGTTTAGGGCACTCTCTTGCCCCTGGGGTGAGATACTGCCCCGAAAGGTGGAAAAACAGCACTGATGAACGGCATGAGAATTCAGAAGACAGTGGAAACTACTGTATTAAAGACACATGACGTTTATCCACCGGAGATGTGGCCTGTAAATGAAAATGTGTCACTATGATTTCTCCACTGGAAAAAGATTCCGGATCTCTGGAAGAGGACTGCCGAGGCGGAGGAGACGAGGCGGAGGAGATGATAAGAAAAATATTGAATAACCAACTTGAGGAAAACGTCTATGCGTCGGGGAATGGAATATCGGAAGTTTGAACGTGATAGGGAACCTAGAAAACGTGAATGGGGGGATATACAGACGCTCAACCTTTTTAATCCGAGCACTTCGTTCTTCGTCTTCCACCCTTACTATTCCCTCTTGGTATTTGTACACATTGTATGATACCTGTCTTTCCCTACAGCTTACAACTATTTTCCCCAGAATTTCAAACATCTAGCACCATTAGACATTATTGAATGCGTTTTCCAAGTCGACAAATCCTATGAACACGTCTTGATTTTTCTTTAGTCCTGCTTCCATAATGAACCGCAACATGAGAACCGCCTCTCAGGTTCCTTTACCTTTCGTGATGCAAAACTGGTCATCACATAACACATTCTCAGTTTTATTCCCATCCCAGCAGGTAGACACAAGCTGAGTCCTTTTCCCGCCAATTTCCAGATGGCGGACGGGAGGGGAGCAATGCATACGATCTACGGATGTAATCTTTCGCCCCTACTGTTCAGTCTATAGATCGAAGAAGTAATGATGTAAATCAAAGAAAGGTTCAAGTGTGCAATTAAATGTCAAGGTGAAAGGATATCAGTGTTAGGACTAGCTGACGTCACAGCTATCCTAAGTGAAAGTGAAGAAGAATTACAGGATTTGCTGAATAGAATGGACAGTCTATTGGGTACAGACTGTGGATTTGGAGAAAAACGAGTAAAGACGAAAGTAATGAAAAGTATCGTACATGAGAACAGCGTGAAACTTAGAATCAGGGTTGAAGGTGCGAAGTAGAGTAAGCTAAGGAATTCTTCTAGCTAAGCAGCAAAATAACCCATGATTCACAGAGCAAGGAGGACGTCAAAAGCATACTAGTACGCTCAAAAAATGCATTCCTTGTCCAGCCAAGTCCACTAGTGTCAAACACGTCTTAATTTGAGGAAGAAATTTCTGAGAATGTACGTTTGGAGCACAGAAATGTGTGGTACTGAAACACAGACTGTGAGAAAACCTTAACAGAAGAAAATCGAATCATTTGAGTTACAGTATTACAGACGAACGTTGAAAATTAGAAGTGTAGGAATGAGGAAATTCGGCGCTGAGTCGGAGAGGAAAGGACAAAAAAAGGGGAACTATGATAGACGTCTCTGAAGATATCAGGGAATAACTTCCATTGTATTAGAGGGAGGTTTAGAGGGTGAAAACTGTAGAAGCAGGCAGAGAAGCTGCGAAAATTCTCGAGAGGGATAATAGTGCTCTGTCAGAAGGAAATGAAAAACGCAAGGAAAGGCTTAAAGCTTTTCAACAATCAAAGCGACGACTAAAGAACGAAGTTTCCTCGCTAAACACAGTAACTGATGAACTGAGAAGAAAAGATTTCATTTACGAAAATGGCCTGTGTTTTGGAATGGACACGGAATTATTGCTACGACAAACTGCAAAGGCGACCTGTCAGAGTGTACTGAAAACATACCAACCAACACCCCGTTCAGTAGTCCTAGAACATTAGCAAGAAGGTGCCGGTGTATGGGTGGTGCACCTTATTTTACCTCCGAGGCTTTTGCCATACGTTAAATGTATTGGCTATTTCTAGTATGGACAACCATAAGCTGTAGAATGGAATGACGACAATGAAAATTTGTGCCGGACCGGGACGCGAACTTGGATTTCGCGCTTATAGCGAGCGGTCCCCTTACCATTTGGCTATCCGTACACGACTCACGACCAGACACAAACCTCCATGTGGCTACGACATGCACAAGTACGTCCATTATGTATGTTCCCGCACAGGTCAGACGTTGCAGTCATCACAGTGTCTGGTCCTTTGACCATGCATGCATCGTGTGCTTCTTTGTTGTAAATCATTATGTGCCATTTGTTATTGATTTGTTTTATGTTGTATTGTGTTCGTTTGTGTGTACGTTTCATGATTACGTGCTGGTTGTTTTTGTACTTCGTCGTTTATTTATAAAATAAACCACAAAATCAAAGAACAGGCAACACATAATCATGAAACATACACACGACAAACACAACGTTCAACGAATCAGAACATAGTCAGCAACATATGGCACATAATGAGTTACAACAGCATAGTCACACGCAGAATGAGCAATATACTAAAGAAACAAGGGCTCAACATAGCATACAAAAACAACAACACAAAACTAAACAGACGTGGAATAAATGCCACCAACACTGACAAGTACAGCCTGTCTTACATACTGTGACGGTACGTCACATAAAAATTGAAATTTTTATCGGTTGTAAACCGTTATTAAATATTTTATGAATGTAATTAGTTTAAAAGATATAGTTAATGTTCTTGTAACAACTGATATGCAACGATAATTAAAGAGTACCATGTTTATTTAATGTCTATGAAAATAAAAAAAGATCAAAAGAGACGTGATTGTACGGCCGAGGAGGAAGGACGTATTTTGTGGTACACATATTGTTTTGTTTCGCTATACGGAAGGCAGCCATTGAGCGGCTATACATATTTTATGTAATTCATTCGTATTTATTGCTAAAATAAACTTGTTATTATTACTACAAAATGAATTTCTTTGCAATAGTTGTCACCTCAAACGCTCGCAGTGGCTAATTACTTTTAATAAGCATTTTTTCAGTAATTTGCGCTGCGAGAAGCTCATCTTCCGATGCAGCCTCTGGTCGGTCATTACGCGCCGAAGTATTAATTTATTTTTCAAAGTGTTAACAATAACTGTAAATGCGAGAGATTTCGTTATAAGAACTTTTTTTAAATTGCAACAGATAATTAAATTACGTTATAGTTCATGTTTTTAAACTGTACAGATTCCATGAGTTCGGCAAGTTTTATCTTGGCCGCTCCACGGCAACAATCGAAATTCTCTGAAGCCTTGCTTTGCAATCAATAAATAGAAATTAACAAAATTACATTCATTTCAGTTAACGGCCACTATGTTTTAGTCATCACGATCAAAATCTAAAGTTGGTACATGACTAACTGAGGCTCTTCAAGAACCCGTTTCATATTTACTTATGCACGTAAGTAAAAGTGATAAGAAAAGACAATATCCCTGAGAGAAAGAAGCATGCTGATAAATTAAAAATAAAAATATATAAAATATATGTGCAGCCTTTTGCATATGACGTAACGAATGACACCGGACGTAACAATATACCGACTAACCGCACCAACGTGCGGAATTCCTCATCCAACGTTTTTAGCAAGCACGGAAATAAAAAGAACTACAACACTACGAGATGTTAACAGTTTGTGGTCTAGTTTTTAGAGAAGGATATCTGATTGCTATCTAGCTTCATAATCGTTGCCTGAACTTGGGACTGTTATGCAGGAAGTATGGTATAATATTGCAAGACGGCAGGAAGCTGTTTAGAATGCCTGTTGATTACCTACACCACATTAGGCATGGTAATGTATTATGTCCAGCCCTTCTAAATGTATGGGTATGTAAGTATAAAATTGTCAAGGGGTCTCTTCTAACAGATGTCTTAACTGTATGGACCAGTGGAAGCCTGTAGTGCTCGTCAGCTGTTGATTTGTCAACTATATGATGATCAATAAGAAGTACTCTGCAAGATTTTCGGTTATCAAGATTTCATAATATTCTTATGACCCTTCTGCCCTTGGCTGTTTAGCCTCCAAGTATTACGACATACGGCTTTGTTGAGTCTGCATATTATGGTAACATTACCGTATGCAGTTTAACGAGGTGTGGGAGATATCTAAGTCAAACACAGACAAAACTGAGCTGTTACGTTAATGTATCAACGTGCTGGTGCCACTTCAGATTTTTCCCTTCTCGATGACCACACATGGCACCTCATCCAGAGCGACAGACATTTCTGCATCCAGCATGAGTTGTTGTGGTTATTATTGTGGTCTTCAGTCCTGAGAATGGTTTGATGCAGCTCTCCGTGCTACTCTATCCTGTGCAAGCTTCTTCAACTCCCAGTACCTACTGCAACCTACATCCTTCTGAATCTGTTTAGTGTAGTCATGTCTTGGTCTCCCTCTACGATTTTTACCCTCCACGCTGCCCTCCAATGCTAAATTTGTGATCCCCTGATGCCTCAGAACATGTCCTACTAACCTGTCCCTTCTTATTGTCACGTTGTGCCACAAACTCCTCTTCTCCCCAATCCTATTCAATACCTCCTCATTAGTTACGTGATCTACCCATCTTATCTTCAGCATTCTTCTGTAGCACCACATTTCGAATGCTTCTATTTTCTTCTTGTCCAAACTATTTATCGTCCATGTTTCACTTCCATACATGGCTACACTCCATACAAATACTTTCATAAATGACTTCCTGACACTTAAATCTATACTCGATGTTAACAAATTTCTCTTCTTCAGAAACGCTTTCCTTGCCATTGCCAGTCTACATTTTATATCCTCTGTACTTCGACCATCATCAGTTATTTTGCTCCCCAAATAGCAAAACTTCTTTACTACTTTAAGTGTCTCATTTCCTAATTTAATTCCCTCAGCATCACCCGACTTAATTCGACTACATTCCATTATCCTCGTTTTGCTTTTGTTGATGTTCATCTTATATCCTCCTTTCAAGACACTCTCCATTCCGTTCAACTGCTCTTCCAAGTCCTTCGCTGTCTCTGACAGAATTACAATGTCATCGGCGAACCTCAGAGTTTTTATTTCTTCTCCATGGAGTTTAATACCTACTCCGAATTTTTCTATTGCTTCCTTTACTGCTGGCTCAATATACAGATTGAATAACATCGGGGAGAGGCTACAACCCTGTCTCAGTCCCTTCCCAACCTTTGCTTCCCTTTCATGCCCCTCGACTCTTGTAACTGCCGTCTGGTTTCTGTAAAATTTGTAAATAGTCTTTCGCTCCATGTATTTTACCCCTGTCACCTCTAGAATTTGAAAGAGAGTATTCCAGTCAACATTGTCAAAAGCTTTCTCTAAGTCTACAAATGCTAGAAACGTAGGTTTGCATTTCCTTAATCTTCCTTCTAAGATAAGTCGTAAGGTCAGTATTGCAACACGTGTTCCAACATTTCTACGGAATCCAAACTTATCTTCCCCGAGGTCGGCTTCCACCAGCTTTTACATTCGTCTGTAAAGAATCCGCGTTACTATTTTGCAGGTGTGACTTATTAAACTGATTGTTCGGTAATTTTCACATCTGTCAACACCTGCTTTCTTTGGGATTGGAACTATTATATTCTTCTTGATGTCTGAGGGTATTTCGCCCATCACATACATCTTGCTCACGAGATGGTAGAATTTTGTCAGGACTGGCTCTCCCAAGGCCGTCAGTAGTTCTAATGGAATGTTGTCTACTCCCAGGGCCTTGTTTCGACTCAGGTCCTTCAGTGCTCTGTCAAACTCTTCACGCAGTATCGTATCTCCCATTTCATCTTCATCTACATCCTCTTGCATTTCCATAAAATGGTCCTCAAGTACATCATCCTTGTATTGACCCTCTATATACTCCTTCCTACTTTCTGCTTTCCCTTCTTTCCTTATAACTGGGTTTTCATCTGTGCTCTTGATATTCATACAAGTGGCTCTCTTTTCTCCAAAGGTCTCTTTAATTTTCCTGTCTTACGTCTTTATCCATATCTGCTTTGGTTTCCGCGGTCAGAGACAGCTGCAGTAAAATATTTCTGAGTACGTTGCTGTGTCGTATTACGAAGTGACTAGCAATGAATAATATTACGGCCACAGTTTCTACACTGACGGGTAAAAAGTCGCTGCACTAATAAGGAGTTGTGTGACATAAACGGAAGTTGGTAGGCGTGTTTCTACATCTAAAAGACGATGTGTATTCAGATTTCGCGCCAGCCGCATAAGAGTGGCGCTAGTAACGCCACTATGAGGATGCGAATCAGGTTTGTTTTAAATATACGCTGTAACGGTCGATGAGCATTAGTTACCTTTGAGATTGGGCGTAGTGAGTTGAAGTTGGTCAAGAATGCTTTTAAGGCGAAAAAGACGCCATTATAAACCTCAGTGCCGGAGGTCGTCTAATAGGGCTAGGAGAAGCAGGATGTTCCTTCTACTATATTGGAGAAAGACTTGGCAGGAATGTAGCCACAGTACAAGATTCATGGCAGCGGTAGACACGAGAATGTACGAGCACTACCGAGATCGTTGGCCATTGTGTTCAGCGAGGTGCCCTGGCGCATCGCACTGCATTTGCACCAGCGGTTAGAGTGCAGTTGGCACGACGCTGACACAACGAACTGTTACGAATCGGTTACTTCAAGGACGGCTCCGAGATAGACGCCCTGTAGCGTGTATTCCAATGACCCCAAACCACAGCCATTTGCGAGTTCAGCAGTGTTAAGCGAAAGCTCATTGGTGAGCAGGTTGGAAGTCTGTTGTGTTTTCTGATGAAAGCCCGCCGCGCTGGATTAGCCGAGCGGTCTTAGGCGCTACAGTCATGGACTGTGCGGCTGGTCCCGGCGGAAGTTCGAGTCCTCCCTCGGGCATGGGCGTGTGTGTTTGTCCTTAGGCTAATATAGGTTAAGTAGTGTGTAAGTTTCGGGACTGATGACCTTACCAGTTAAGTCCCATAAGATTTCACACGCATCTATTTTTTTTTTATGAAAGATGGTTCTGCCTCGGTGCCAAGAACTTCCGTGTGTTGATTACAAAAAGGCCAATTGATGGTCTGCAGCCGACCTGTCCGTGACTAGACACACTAGATGTACACAAGGAGCTATGATATGGGGTGAGAATTCATATGACGGTAGGAGTGGTTATCCCATACATCCTGACTGCAAGTTTGTATGGCAATCTGGTGATTCGATCTATTGTGCTGCCATTCATGAACAGCATCTCAAGGGGTGTTTTCCAACAAGATAACACTCACCACAAACCGGACTTGTAACCCGACATTTTCTGCTGAGTGACGACATGTTGACTTATCCTGCTCTATCACCAGATCTGTCTCCAGTCGAGCACATCATCAGACGTCAACTCCAGCGATATTTACAAACAGCATTAACCGTCCCCGTATCGATTGACCAAGTGCAAGAGGTATGGAACACCTTCTCACAAACTAACATACATCACCTGTACAACACAATACATGCAAGTTTAGATGCTTGCATTCAACATTCAGTCGGCTACACCGGTTATTTATGTACCAGTATTTCGCATTTGCAATGGCTTACTTCGCGCTTACCTGTGATGTTAATCACTTAAATATGTTACTCCCAGAAAGATATTCGGGATATATTATTTCTCTACATTAATTATTTTTGGTGCTGCCATTTTTTCCGTCTGTGTACATACTGAGAAATTAGGCAGCAAGCATTTTTCGAGTGAAGTAACGTCACCGGCTTGGCGTCTTTCTTTAAGTGCAACTGATTTGCTCTTCTTGGAATGAATTGTCAAGTGTTTCATCCACATTAAAAGTATATCGAGCAGCATGAAGTTGCTTATCTTCCGCTATTTTAGGGTATGAAAACTCGTCTACGTTTACTTGTTTAAAAGCTTGTGTTGCTTTTCATATATGTTTCCTGAGACTAGTATTAGGACGCCGTCTTTGCCTGCCGTCGCCGAATTACTTACAATGATGTATTTTTTCGCTCCCTGTAAATCGTTCAATGTAAATCCATAAAATCGGTTTTTCCTTTCAAAAACAAATCAAGGATTTCTTATTTTTGCTCTTTTTTTGGACACTCTCCATAAGCTTACCATAATTTTCCTGCCACCTACTGCACCTCTGTTTTTTCCAGATTTTTCCTTTCAGCGTAGTAAGTGGAATATTAAATTGCCTTAGCGTTGCAGAAGAAGGCATCCTATCATCCTTTACCGGCGCAATGTTATTTTCCATCGTCACACCG
This sequence comes from Schistocerca piceifrons, assembly GCF_021461385.2. NCBI lineage: Eukaryota > Metazoa > Arthropoda > Insecta > Orthoptera > Acrididae > Schistocerca > Schistocerca piceifrons. The sequence goes on from NW_025728290.1 coordinate 3,085,189, forward strand.
TCCCATGCTATTTGCTGTGATTTATTTCTGGAGATATTCAGTAGGCATCTTGGTGGCTTGGCATTTGAGAGAATACCAAGAGGCAGCAGGAGACCGTAAAATACACCAGAACAGAGATGATTCTAAATAACACTGTTTATTTAATTAAATATGGCTTGAGAGGGATAGAATGACGGATGGTAGCATTGTATGTAAAGGGATTTAGAGACCAGTCTGTAGTATTATGTGTGGTATACAGAAGTGACAAACTCTTACTGAGGTAAGCAGCTTAAATATGAAATGTTGATAAGAGTGGCCACCTTGACCACTTCTCCCAATCGCGGACCATGTCGGCATTAATAGTTCACAGATTAAACTATCAAAGAGAGAGAAACAACAAGGAATTGAAGCAAAGGTATGTTTAAATACCGATATTGTAGATAGTCTTACTCTATGTTTGAGTGGGATAACGAGTATAAAATCATTTCCTTTTATCAGACGACCCAAAATCGCAACAAGCTTCCTCTGTCAAACTTGCTGACAACAGTTAAGGTGTATATTTGTTGTGTACATAGTTCCGCATAGTCAGCGCGTACACAACTTTCCCACTAGAGCGCGCCCCGCTAAGCACAACAGCGCAGGCGCAGCGCTCGTCCGTCTCTGCACTACGAGATGGCGCTGTCTTAGAGACGGACCAAATTCTGCTTCCGCCGATCCTCATATTAATATGTAACGCACCCAGTGAGATTGCCGCTAAGGTAGAACCTTTTCTCCTTGCGGATCACACTTGCGCAGTGATACCTGAATGCGCGAGGTATTATAACGAGTGTACAGACCTCTCATCAGTCAGTCTGCATTAGTCTGTACGAGTCTGCATTAGTCTGCACCAGTCTGTACCAGTCTGCAGTCTGCATCAGTCTGCATTAGTCTGTAGTCAAGTTTCAGTCAGCACCTAATAAGATTACCATATTCATGTACATAGCCATGAAGATAAATGACTAGACACTTTGTCAAGTATCAGAGATATGTGAGAATAAGATGAACGTACCAAGACCGAAGGAACTTCAGATTGTCAACTGTAAACAGCAACCAGAATCAAGTTATGTAATTTCTATGATTTTTATTATTTTAATATATGAGTGTGAAAATTAACCAAGTTCTGTTTAAAGTTGGTCACCGTCAATCTGCTACTCTAAGCGTGCAAGTGGCATTTCTATCGTCTGACCTAACGGCAGCAGATAAACACGCCACGATTAGGACCACGAGATATATTGCTGACACTCCCCTACTTCGTTAGAGCGACAAGTCAAATAATCTGATGGTGTGTGTACCGAAGGTCTTACGGTACGCACACCACAATATTAGAGTAAGTCTGACCACTTCCCGGAAGGCAACAGCACAGTTCAGGGCAAAAAATATGAAACGGCTTTGTTTTTTCAATGGCCGCTTTACCCAACCTCCCCTACTTAACATTAGAGGCCTGTGTTAAAATTTCCCCATTCTGAATTTTGTTTTATTTCCGCGTAGCGATGTAAACTGCCTTTTTACAGTCAACACTTCACGTAACTGTGCAATATTGTCTTTTCTGTACAATGATTTCCGTAAACATCGAGACTTTTTGAAATGTACGACAATTTACCTTAGACGAGAAAGGTGACAGTTTATAGTGCAGTGTTCTGCTGTAACTGTAACTAAGTGTAATGAAAAGACAAACATATAAATGGGAACTAGCAATTTTTAAAAATTAACACAGTCGTCGGAGAAATCATATTTTAGGTTCTTGCTACGTACAGAAGCTACCTCTGAGACGTACACATTGGACAACACCTACGATGTAACTTAAGACCTTGGCCAATTATATTTCGCACATTAATATTCTACTTAATGATATACAGTTGAACTTCTCCATATGAAAAATGAATTCTAGTGTCAGAAAAAGGGTATACTATCGTAATTGGAAACTACAATAGCATCATAAATTCAGTGATCTATCGTAAGAATATTCTCTTCAACCATTAACTCTTTAGTTACATTCTGTGTTAGCAATGTTTTAAGTAACAAACAACAGAAGATTCTCATCAGTCATACAGTGATTCATGAAGTCGGATGGATGATAAAAGTAAACTAATTCTTTCCTTTTTCGAACATTATACCACACAATACTGAAACAATTATTTACTGTAATTCAAACAATAAGTGACACAATTTATGGGCGACGTAGTAATGCTATTATTCAGTGTGTATATTTGTGGTTTCATCAGATATTATATTCCACAACACAACAAATCAAACTGCACAAGGAAGAAACTAATAAAAATCTATAGCTGCACCCTAACTTCTTGATGAAAGCGAATAATTACATTAAACGAATCGTTATTGTCCTCGTTTTCCCGATAAAAGCAATCTCTAGATTTCATCGGCCTCCTAACTGATACCATCACACTCTGTTATAGCAATTAACTAATGTGAACGAACACTTGGCCAGCTGTTCGATACTCAGATCGTCATGAAGCGGTTGTTTATCCATAACGTAAGTGCTTCCAAAATATATATTTCCTTTTTCTTTACAAAGTAGTGGTAAAGAATTCGTCTTCGAGTCTTAATAAAAGAAGAAATTTCACATAATTTCAGACATTTCCTCTACTTTTAGTTCTTTTATTAGAATGAAATGAATGATTTATCTTTTGAAGGTACTGGGGTCTTTCAGTAGGTCCTTGAAACCACAACATGGAACGTAAACATAACGCACAAAAAGCAATTGCTTAAAGTGTCCACCCTTCTTTCTGCTTAATGTAAGAGAAACAAATTGCCATTAGCCAGTAACAATGGTGTTACACTAATGTTAATGCGTAATACTATGGATACACAGTCGATATCTAAATTTCTCTTTTGTATCTTATGCAGTTTTGTCACCACACAACTGCTTTACACTCAAGAAAATTCGTTTAAAAAACTATCTATTTTTCAGTATGTACAAAGGTTTTTTTGAACTGTAATCACGAAATTCTCTCTCCATTATGCAGGAACGATTCCCTTTTCTTTTCGTTCATCAGGCTTCTGACTGGACTGATGGTGCCCGCCAAGAATCCCTCTCCTCCAGTAACTTCTTCATCTTGAAGTAATACTTCCACCTGTCCTCAATAATTAGTTCCATGACTTCTAGTTTTGTCTTTACCTACAGTTTCTACCCTTCTCAAGTCCTTGTGGTACAATAGAGCTCATTCACTGACGTCATCTGTCGACCTAATTTTCAGCATTGTTCTGAAGCACCGTATCACAAATGCTCCGATTCTTTTGTTCCTGTTTCCCCACTGTTCATGATCCATTACCCCACAACGCTGTGCTCCAAATGTTCATTCATAAAATTTTCTTATTCAAATTAAGGCAATTTTTGATAGCAGTTGACTTATCTTGGCCAGGAATGCCCTTTTCACCTGTGTTAGTCGCCCTTTTGTGTCCTCCTTGCTAGGTCCGTCATGGATTATTTTTGCTCCAAAGATAGCAGGATTCCTTAACTTCGTCTGCTTCGTAACCACCAGTTTTGATGTTACGCATCTAGGTTTAGCCGGCCGCTGTGACCGAGCGGTTTTAGGGGCTTCAGTCCGGAACCGCGTTGCTGCTACGGTCTCTGGTTCGAATCCTGCCTCGGGCATGGATGTGTATGATGTCCTTAGGTTAGTTAGGTTTAAGTAGTTCTAAATCTAGGGGACTGATGTCCTCAGTCCCATAGTGCTTAAAGCCATTTCAACCATTTTGAACCATCTCGGTTTTCCGTCTCTGTTATTTTCATTTACTTTGCTCTTTTTTTCCTTTACCGCTGTATCCACAACCTGTACTCATTAGACTGTCCATTGCTTTTAACAGATCTTGTACGTCTTCTTACTTTCCTATGCCCACCTTTTACCATATTTCTCTTCAAGAAAACGCTCTGCAATATTTGAATGAATGCGTGATGGAGAATTTGCTTGTAAGTAGAGAATCGACGTGATTTTTCTTCTCTCTTATTCGTAGAGTATCCGTAATTATCAGTTGACTCATTTTTTACATTTGGCACATGGCCTGAACTGACCGTTGGCAATAAGCTTCCGTCTGCTTTTAAGAAGTACATCGTTTCACTGACACCCTTAGAGCACTCATGGGAAGCTCTGATACGTTACATTTAGCTTTCTGTACGAATATAGTCAGAATCGTTTCGGTGGGAACAAGTCACAAAGTTAATGGAGGTTTCTCAGCACCTGCCGGATTTGGTGAAAGGCTGGCGCCGCCAGTGCGTTTTCTCGTTGGACGCACCAGTCGTAGCAGGGCAGAGGTGGCTTTCCAAAACCTTTGGCGAACACATCGAAGCTGTGCCCATGAACTGAAGAAAACGTGCTTTTGTGAGCACTCCTAGAAGAATGAGTACCATGATCGATTTCTAATTCTGTGTGTGATAACATTCATGAGTATTCTCTGCGTTTTCAAAGAATGATTTTTTGGTATCTGGTTAGCGATCATATTGCCATGGCACAGTTTTCTCTTCAGTCTTGGAACATCACGACTGTAGGTAAGCCATGAAGACTTCAATAGTTTGAGAATCAGCGGTGATTATTAGAACCTCCGTCACTACCGGGATCTCACTCTCTGGACCTATATTCATTGACATGCTTTTATCCATTAGTTGTCTTCTTTTTCATGTAGCTTTGCTTGATTAACTGACGTAAATGTGAGGATTTCGGAAATGTTTGGGACTTGTTACGTTCCCAAGTGTATCTACGTTAGCATCGTGCTCATATATGTTGAATGTTCATCCGTTCATCCTCCCCATCCCCTGCCTCTTAATGAACCATAACGATAATTTTATCTTCTGTTGATACTTGCTGATTCAACTGAGAAAATTTATGTTGTTAGGCAAACAAGAAAGGAAGTATGGAAGACCCTGGGACACGAAGGTATCGCAATCTTACTACCCTCTTCAACAGAATCATAGATGAAGATATGCTCCCAGTGGTCTGGACAATTAGTGCCACTCTGAAAATCTGGAAGCGAAAAGGTGATGTGACAGAATGCTCGCAGTATCCATCAGATCAACTCCATTGTCACACCATGAAGATCTCTGAGCGTGTTGTTGACTCCAGTATCAGCGCAGTTCTTTCTACCACCCCAAATCAATGCATGTGTGATCCGTGACGCCTTTGAGTCAGTAAACTGTTCTGTCTGGCGCCACTGACTCAGGTGTAGTATCGACTATCCCTCTTGCGGCCCCCACTATCAATATCTATGAGGAAGAGTTCGTCTCTGTGGGTTGTGTCCTTAGAAGGTCTTTCCTTGCCGTTATATATACCGGGTTCGCTGGCCCGAGAAGGAAGCACGAAGTTTTTGTATTGGCAGTAGCGTCGCGACAAGAGTTGGTCACGAGGTCCGAGCGGACGAAGCCACAAGCTGGGTAAGGAGGGCCTGCGTAGAGCGAAGCGTCGACTACAAGCAGCAGGCCGACCTCCCGTCCTTTGGTTGGTAACATTCCTGTCGGACGACTGCTCGTGGCCTGGTGCCCTCTTCTAACTTGGCTCTCATCGGCTCCACACAGTAGCCGCTGCGACGCATCGTGGATCCATGGAACTGCTTGCTGATAAAGGCGAGTAACATTCTGTAATCCTCGTGGTGATTTGTTTCATTGTCTACCTGCTCTCATTATTTTCTGGTTGGTAACCAACCCTCAGAGTTTTACTCGGTCGGCTCTTTGGTCGTCTACAGAGGCAGCAGTATTGTACTAAGACATTAGTTATCGTTTGAAAATTCCTCCCGCTATTATATTACCTTCCCTTTCTGGTTTCTACCCTATCATTAATGGTCTAATTAATCAACTATTGTTCGTAAATACAGCCTGAACAATTTTACTAGGGCACAGGTTACCGTTAGTGAAAAGAAGGACCTTGTAGTTACATTTAGCTGTTAATCGGTTCGATTCTTTGATTGTAATTGCATTTCTCAGTCATTAGTTACAATCTGAACAACCTGTTGCATCAAGCTGTTCGCTTCTGTGTTTGAAAGAACGAGTCATTATCGGTGTATTTTAGGTGCAACTTGTGGTTCAATCGAGTGAGTTGCCTTGTAATAAGTTTTCAC